>NC_141090.1:35404773-35792273 GCF_041138505.1 Cibotium barometz | reverse complement strand
AATACCTTGTGATTCCATTAGTAGGAGAGTCAAGTAACAATATACCACACACACCAAAGCACTCGATTGGTGTAACAGGTCTTACTGTGATTGGTAGATTTGTTCCTGAAGGCTCTCCCACACACACACACCAAATCAGCTTAGCTTATGCGCCAACACAAGATAACTTGGTAGATTTGTTCATGAAGGCTCTCCCACAAGAGAAGTTTAAAGCTTTTCGCAAAGATTTAACCTTACTTCCCCTAGGGGACTAGTCTAGGCTCCCTATCACAATCCAAAGAGCCTAGCACATCTCTGTACTTCTAGTGCCAACTCACCCCTTGTTCACATCATCACTCCCAGGGGGATTTACAACCATATTTGGTAGTGATGTGTGTGAACACACTAGGACTAGTCGGGACACGTTTTTCCTCTTCAGGAAATAATAATTACCCCATTGGGATAAAATAACCTAAAGTGCTTAGTGCCCTTTAGGTAACGGAACACCCGTTCAATAGACTGCCAATGCTTTATACCTGGGCTATGCATAAATCTGCTCATCAATATTGAGACCACATACTGAATGTCAAGCTTGGTGTTATACAAAAAGATAAGGCATCCAATAGCTTCTTGATACAAGCCATTATCAAAAGAGTCCCTGCATCTTTAAGACTTAGTCGTAAACCTGGCTCCATAGGTGTAGCTCCACAGGTTTACTGTATTCAAGATCAAACCTCTTCAATAATGCATCTATGTATTTCCTCTACAGTATAACAATACCATCATTATGCTACTAAAACGTAATGCCCAAATAATAGTGCAACGGTCCAAGATCTGACATCTCAAAAGAATTCTCCAAATTAGCTCTGCTGAAATATGATCATCATTGTCATCAACGTATAATACGATGACCAATAAAACATCCTTAGCCCTCTTAATATAGAGGGTACACTATAAGTTGGGCTGTTGCAAAAACCCTATGCAACCAAGTATGCATGTATTTTTTTGTACCGTGCTCTGGAATCCTGCTTAAGACTATATAAAGCTTTCTTTAATCTATATACTTTTGATTCTTGACTTTTCGAAACAAAAGCAAGAGGTTGAGATACATAGACCTCATGAAAATCTTCATTTAAGAAAGCAGTTTTGATATCCGACTGACATACATTCCAACCTTTATGTGCTGCAAATGCAATGATAGTCCACATGATAGCCATACGATATATGGGTGTAAAGGTTTCACCATAGTCAATGCCTTTATCTTGTGCATAGCCCTTTGTAATAAGCCTAGATTTGTATCGCCGCACAACGTTGCTATATTTGCTTTACATTTGCGCTTGTAAACCCATTTTGTATCAATGGCCTACTTGCTAAGAGGCAAGTCTACCAAATCCCATGTATCATTTTTGAGTATCGAATCATACTCAGATTGCATAGCACTCATCCAATTTTTAGATTCCTTTGCTTCATCAAAGGAGAGAGGTTCCTCTTCATCACATAAACTAGCAATAAGAGCATAACCTACGTTAACAAGAGATGCACGATGAGAGCCTGCACGTGTTTTGCTAGGCAAATTAGTGGCCAATTTGCTATCACGTAGTGTTTGCACACCAGCCATTTTGGCATACTTTTAGACTCCTCAATTTTCCTTCTTTCCTCATCAACTGCATCATCCACATTTTTCACCTCAATAGGTTGATTTGTGGATTGAAAAACATGCTGATTTGTAACCTGTGTGGACTGATTTTCAGCATTTCTTTGATTACCCAAATGCTCTACATCAATGTGTCCTCCTACATTGAACAATGGAAGGAGAGTGTCAAATATGTCCTGTGAACATACATTTTGCTATTTTTTACATGATAGCAAGGGCTGAATTGCATCTTCCACAAATACAATATCTCTACTCTCAAGAATCTGCTTGGTAGCAGGATGATAGACACGGTAACCCTTACTTTTCAAGTTGTACCCCACAAAATTACATTTAAAAACCTTATAATCAAGCTTGCTACAAAGTTGCTCAGGCACAAGTGTATAAGCAAGACAACCAAAAATGCGTAAGTGAGCCATAGAGGGCTTTCTGCCATTACAAGCTTCAAAAGGTGTAATTGTTTGCAAAGCCTTTGTAGGACACCTATTCAAAACATATGTTGCACACATGACTGCTAAACCATGAGGTAACGTCTGAATTTTGACCATACAACGTGCCATCTCCATGAGAGATATTTTTATGTTCTTAGCTACACCATTTTGGTGAGGTGTATAGGGCATAGTACATTGGTGTTTTATCCCACGATCATCCATGTATGTATGAAACTCCTTATACATATACTCCCCCCCTTTGATCAGTATATGTAGAGTACCAATCTTACATGTAGAAGCATTTTGAACCATAGTAGCAAAGTGCCTAAAAAAGCACATAAAAACCTAATCATCAATGAATGTGAAAAAATCGAGGTATCCCCCAATAGATGGTGTCCTCACATAGGACCACATACACACTTTGTTTAAGCTACATTTTTTGGAGAGCTCTAACTGAACTATCTTTGGGAAATGATTCCATTGCATTTTTCCAAGAATACAACCCTCACAAACATGTTTAATAGGGGCTTTGAGATGTGGAAGCTCAGACACCATGTCATGTTTATGCAAACGCAGTAAACTGCCAAAGTTCAAGTGACCAAAGCATGCATTCCACAACTTAGCATCACCCATTACCTTTGTGGAAGAAACTGCACATACAGCATGCCTTTGTCTTTCATAAGCATCCAGCCTGTAAAGGCCATGAGACAAAGTACCAAAAGCAACAATTGTCTACGATCACGAACAATACATATGTTATTCTTAAACTGAACCACTAAGGTGGTCTTAGTAATGGCAGAGACAGATAACAAGTTCTTCTTGATCCCTGGTACATATACTACATTTGAAAGCATGATTGTTACACCATTTTTAGTAGTTGTTTGCACATGTTTTACTAACTCCTTTTACCAACTCCTTTTACAAGGTATGAGGAGTTGTTTGCACATGTTATAGTGTTTCCCTGTGGAGCAGATTCAAGTGATGAGAACAAACTGCAATGAGAAGTAATGTGCTTACTAGCACCACTGTCAAAATACCAGACATATACATCCGTAATAGCCATGGATACATCCTTATGCAAAGGATCATAGCTGCATTGCACAATGAAAGCCCAATCATTATGTGGATAGTTTTTTTTCTTTTTTTTTTTCGTGCATTGGATGTTGATGCATCAGCTAGCCATGCCCGAGTCTTTCTTTTTCTCCTTCTCTAGCCATTTCTTGCACTCATTAATGTAGTGACCAAGTTTCCTACAATAGTTGCATTTACCCTTTTTCTTTGACTTGTCACCTTCCTTATCTGCACACATGCCCGATGACTTTGATTTGGGCTTGTAACTACCTTGACGAAAGGATTTACCTTTGCCTCTTTGTTGAATGGCAACAAAATCCTGATCTCCACATGAGAGATCTAAATCTTCCCTAGATTTCTCTTCTTGCAAGAGCATAGAAACTAACTCCTCAAACTTCAAGGCATTTGGATGCCTTTTATCATGAATCTGATGGTAGAAGCAAAACCTTGATAGGAGTCCGGCAACGTATTCAAGATAGTAGGCACCAATAATCTATCAAGATATATTTCATCAACACTGGCCCCCAATTGCTCCTTAACATCCAAGATAGTAGAAGAAAAACCTTGATAGGAGTCTGGCAACGTATTCAAGATAGTAGGCACCAATAATCTATCAAGATATATTTCATCAACACTGGCCCCCCCAATTGCTCCTTAAAATCCTTGATTTTGGTAAGGAAAATGTCCATGGATTCTCCCTCATCCACATGCTCTGACTTTAATTGCTTGCATATATAGGCAACATGTGCTTCATTACGTACATGGTACAATGATGCAAGTGCATCCCAAGCATGTTTAGTAGTCCTATATGACCGAATTTAGTGCATGGATAAGTGCTCTATGTAAAAAAAGGAACTGCATGAATAAGTAATATATTCAAGAAAATCTATGTAGACATCAACATTGAGAAGACCTTGAAATAATAAATGAACATATTCTAGCCATTGACATACAACCATATTGATTGTCCTACTAAAACATTTAAAAAATGAAAAGTAAATAGACCTTGCTAGAGAGTTGATCGAACCATGATACAAAGGACATTTAATTATTGCAAAATGAAATACTCATAATTATGAAATATGGTGGGAATTCATCTTTTAAACAAAAAAATTTATTATGTGGAGAAGACATTGCGACACCAATCATCTAGATAGTCTTAAAGCCTATCTAAGGAAGAGATTTTGTCCCCCCGAATTTTTAGAAACCAAGATAAATGATTTTTTAAAGCTAAATTAGGGGAGCAAAACCATTGAAGAATATCACCAGGCATTTGCTCTTCTCCTCAAATATTCATCACCACCGCTAGATGAAGAGCAACTCATGTGGCCAGGTTCATTCCGGAAATGAACGAACCCTTAGACACATTGGTCAAGAATGCCAAGCCAGTGTCCCACCAAAGCCAGCTCCCTCATCCTTCAAGAGATTCTAGACACCGGGAAGTTCTTCCAACGTTCCGCCTCCAAAGAGACACCAAGGTCCCAACCAGAATCTGGAGTCGGGAAGTTTTAGGAATGAAGGAAGACCTTTCCCTCGAAGTACTTTCTCAGGAACTCCGGCTCTCTCAAGAATGCAAAGGGAAGAGCTTTGAAGTGAGAACAGGTGCTTCGAATGTTAGGTATTTGGGCACAGCTCAAGGATTGCCCATCTCCTTCTGTGGGCCAAGGAAGCCAGGGTCCCAGAATTTAGAGACAGACTCCTTGGTATCAATCGAATCAGGGTTTCGCGTGCCAAAATCAGGGCAACCCCAGAAGAGTGCTAGCTTTAACCCTGCAGCCTCCATGCAAAGCAGTCTCCGAACTCCCTCCCAGAATTGGGATAACCAAAGAGAGAGAGTTCCACCTCAGACTGTAGTAGTAGCTAGAGCCGTCACTATAGATGAGGAAGTGGAGGAAGAAAAAGGATAAATCTATGCCGCAATAGAGCATCAGGGGAATAACCGTTAATTTTCAGTCCTCCAGACTCTAGCAGAGTACCAGGGTAAGCAATTCAAGCTTTTGATTGATTCAGGCAGTACTCATTATTTTATTTCCCCAGGATGTCTACGTAAATTAGTCCTAAATCAAAAATCAGGAAAACCTATGCAAGTGGAATTGGCCAGTGTGGAAAGATTCTTTTCACACACCTTGAGATAGACCTTATTCTCAATTTAGTCTAGATGGGAACATAACAGAGTGCCAGTTCAGAGTCCTACCCTTGGGAGTCTATGATGGAATCCTTGGAATGGATTGGCTCCATAAGAATCAGGCTGACATTCATTGTCACAATGGAACCATCTTCCCCCTTGACCTTCATGGGAATAAAGTTCAAGGAATTGGAATTTCGGATCCCCAGTGCTGCAATTAGTCAAGGCTTCTAAATTATTAAAAGGGCTCAGAATAAGGCAAGCTATTTATGTCATTAAGATGAATCCGGTAGACATAAAATGCAAGGCTAAAGAACCAGAGTGATTAAGTGATTATGCAAATGTATTCCCTGAAGAGCTGGCTAAGATACCTCCGTCTCCTCGTGAAGTAGATCATGAGATCAAGTTAACCCCCGGAGCTCAACCAATAGCCTAGCGTGCATACAAAATGCCACTCCCTGAAGCCATAGAACTTAAGGAGCAGTTAAGACAACTGTTAGAGCAGGGATTCGTCAGACCCAGTGTCTCACCTTGGGGTGCGCTCGTTCTCTTTCAAAAGAAGAAAGATGGAACGTTAAGACTCTGTATTGACTACAGAGGATTGAATCAATTAACAATTAAAAATAAGTATCCTATCCCTAGGATTGAAGAACTTTAGATCGGTTAAGTGGGACCCCAATGTTCACAAAGATAGATCTCAAATCCGGGTACTAACAGATCAGAATCAAGGAATAGGACATCCCGAGACAGCATTCAATACTCGCTATGGGCATTATGAGTTCACAGTCATGCCGTTTGGATTGACTAATACCCCGGCGACATTTAATCGTCTTATGCAGGATATTCTCAGAGAATACTTGGATGATTTTGTTTTTGTCTTCTTTGATGATATCTTGGTATACTCAAAGAATGCTGTAGATCATGAAGATCATGTGCGCAAGGTCCTAGAAATCCTAAGGAAACACCTACTCTTTGCAAAAAAGAACAAGTGTTCTTTCTCTGTTGACCAAGTGAAATACTTGGGATTCATAGTGTAAAAGGATGGGATTTCTCTCCTGACCCCGCAAAGATCCAAGCAGTCGTAGATTGGCCGGAACCCAAGACAGTAAAAGAAGTCAGAGGATTCCTAGGATTAACCGAATGGTATAGGATCTTTATACCTAGGTATGTTCAGATAGCATCCCCTTTAACTAACCTTCTCGAGAAGAGTACCCTTTTTCAGTGGACTGTAATGTGTCAGAGTGCCTTTGATAAACTGAAGACAGCCTTAGTAACTAACCCTATCCTTAAATTGCTAGATTTTATCAAACCCTTTGAGGTAGTTATACTGATGCCAGTGGGTTTGCCTTAGGCGGTGCTCTTATGCAGGAAGGTCATGCAGTGGCTATGAATCCAGAAAACTCAAAACACATAAGAGAAATTATGCCATCCATGACTTGGAGTTACTGTAAGGTCCCTCCCAAGCCATGTATGTATGTGTCTCTTTTAATATAGATTTCAATAAGGAAAGAGAGTGTATTTAGAGAAGAGTGAGACAATAAGGCTAGAAACATTAGGAAAGTGTTAGAATAAAAATATTAGCTCCAAAAATCCTAAAAGAAATAAGAACATAAGAATAGTTCTATTAAGAGATAAGTATCCCCAAAAAGAGAATTTCTAATTTAGGTGATAAGAGGTCATATTTAGAGTACTTTTACACATTTAGAGTCCATGCATACTAAAAATGTAGAAAAATAACGCGTTTCTAAAGATGGTGCGTTTGTGGCTATAAACAGTCGTTTTTGCCTATTCTACCCACGCTAGCTTGTAGACCAGATGCCTTCTCGTTCTTTTGACTGGTTATATGACCATATTCTGAGTTTTTATCAGAGAGTTATGGCCAAAACAATTTGCTGTTTTTGTCAGGGTCTCTACACAGAGAAAACTGTGAGAAGGTAGTAAGTAGTCTCAAGGTAATCCTAGAGCTTGAGATACATATATCCCTTCATTCTTATCTAATATCTTAGAAAAGAAGCTTAGATTGCTATGTCCTTTCGGAGGAAGAGACCAAAACTCCATAGCTTTTCTTTTAGAGAAAAAATAGTATGCCGAAGCCCTGTAAGAGAAGGCTATTTTGCCATAGATCTTAGAAAAAGAGACAGTATGAGTAAGAGGAGATAAAGCTTGGAGATTATTGGATGATTTCAATCGTAAGACAAGGTATTAGAAGACTCCATTCTCATATGTCAAGTTCTAAAGCTCTTGTTAACGAGCAAAGGCAACGATAAACGACAAATTTCTATAAGGTATATACATATTTTGTTTTTCAATTATAATGTGAAACCATCCTCTATATTTCAGAAGCCATAATTATAGCCAGAGACTGTGATAAAGTTTTTTTAAATATAGAAAGTGTCGAGAAGGACATGAGTTCTTCCATGTTAATCAAGAAGAGGTCTCCTAATTCAAGAGGAACGTCAAGCCCACCCCTGGCTACAAGGAATCAACAGCTAGAGCAAAAATTAGGTCAAGAAATAGGGATAACAGTGTTAAAGATAACCAAATTCAACAAGTACTTCTATAAGTAAATAGAAGATGATTGGTGCAAGATTCATGTGAAGTAATGTGCATGATGAATAGCGATATTCTACAAGACGGTACTAAGATTATGAAATTGCTATCATAGGTTAGATTGCGTAAAGGATTGATTCCCTTACGTTTCTCCATGACAATTTGTTAAGTACCATATTATATGGGGGTATAGAATAAGGAATTCGAAGGTTCATATCATATGAGAGGTATATGGATGCATGAAATTAGGATAATAAGGCCAATTAACTTTAAAAAAATAAAAACCTTTTGGAGACACAACAAAACGAGCCAAGCACATGAAATAAAGGACTCTTTAAGAACAATGTTTAGATAAAAAAAGATTTTTACCTAGTGTGGGGACACCACTTTGAAAGAGACAGGAGGATTTACTTAGATACTACCCTAGCTCGCGAGATGAGGACATCTCGAATCTTTTAAGTGGGGGAGATTATAAGGTCCCTCCCAAGCCATGTATGTATGTGTCTCTTTTAATATAGATTTCAATAAGGAAAGAGAGTGTATTTAGAGAAAAGTGAGACAATAAGGCTAGAAACATTAGGAAAGTGTTAGAATAAAAATATTAGCTCCAAAAATCCTAAAAGAAATAAGAACATAAGAATAGTTCTATTAAGAGATAAGTATCTCCAAAAAGAGAATTTCGAATTTTAGTGATAAGAGGTCATATTTAGAGTACTTTTACACATTTAGAGTCCATGAATACTAAAAATGTGGAAAAATAACATGTTTTTAAAAATGGTGCGTTTGTGGCTATAAACAATCGTTTTTGCCTATTCTACCTGCGCTAGCTTGTAGACCAGATGCCTTCTCGTTCTTTTGACTGGTTATATGACCATATTCTGAGTTTTTATCAGAGAGTTATGGCCAAAACAATTTGCTATTTTTGTCAAGGTCTCTACACAGAGAAAACTGTGAGAAGGCAGTAAGTAGTCTCAAGGTAATCCTAGAGCTTGAGATACATATATCCCTTCATTCTTATCTAATATCTTAGAAAAGAAGCTTAGATTGCTATGGCCTTTCGGAGGAAGAGACCAAAACTCCATAGCTTTTCTTTTAGAGAAAGAATAGTATGTCGAAGCCCTGTGTAAGAGAAGGCTATTTTGCCATAGATCTTAGAAAGAGAGAAGAGTCACAGTATGAGTAAGAGGAGATAAAGCTTGGAGATAATTGGATGATTTCAATCGTAAGACAAGGTATTAGAAGACTCCATTCTCATATGTCAAGTTCTAAAGCTCTTGTTAACGAGCAAAGGCAACGATAAACGATAAATTTCTATAAGGTATATACATATTTTGTTTTTCAATTATATATCATTCTTAGGGGTTGAGGTATGGCCCCGGCTTCTCTATTAATTGTTAATAGTGATCTGTTTGATTGATTTACTATTTAAAGTTTGTATTCTTTTAAAAAACAACAGCATATGCCTTAATAAAGAATGTCTTATCGCAATCTCAAGTTGAAATGCTAAAATCTTTGTGAAAAGGATTGTTTTCTTAAGAAGGTAACATGGATTCTAGTCCTATGGTTTAGTAAGTAAATGGATTGCTATCTTGGTTAAATTAAGGTACAGGTACAACTCTCCCTGCCTTGACGTTACCCCGTTCTTGTGCTTGTATAGCCGGACGGCGGAGACGTTAGTAAGGCCCGGAGTTGGCCCATGGTATCCCTCATACCATTGGGAGAATGAGGTTTGCCGATTGAGGCGAGTGATTGTGATGCTGCCTAGTTCTGAGGGCCCAGGCTAGTGCGGTGAATTAGCCCACCCTAGTGCGCAGACATCCCTCTAAGGGGCGAGAGGATCGAGCGATGGAGCCTGAGAGGGTGACAGGCCGGCTTGAGTCCTCGCCCCAGCGGCGGCCGACGATGAGGTGTATGGTCCCATAGGGTTTTTCCCAGCATGTAGAGACTGGAAGGCCAAATTCTAGATCATCGGGGCGGTATAAAGGAAAAGAATAAGAGAGTCGGTTTGGCTTGTATAAAATTGATTCATGTCTAAACTTTGTTTTTATAAATCTTGTCTTTGGTATGATTGTATTGTAGAAAAAGGCTGTTTTAACAAACCTTGTGAAAAGGGCCTTAATTAAGGAACATGTTTATTTATGTCAAACAGTGTGGTAGGATTAATTAGAAAACAAATTGACGCGTGAGTAGGGTGGAAAGTGGGAGGATGGAATGCCCCGACGGCACCATCCTACGGACGGGTGGACCCGATTAGTCGGGTAGCTTTCCAACAGATTAAGTGAAAGCCCTACACTAGATAAATAGGTTCTCGGGCAACTCTATTCAAGAAGACTAGGCCAGCGGCTGTGCCTTGCATGGATGAGGAAAAAAGCGTTGCCTCTAGAAATCAAGTCTTGTAGTTGCCCAATTTATGTGATTAATTACCCTATGGGTGATTTGATTTTAGAAGACCACGCTCCCCCTGCGGGATAGAACTAGGTCTTACCTATGAATCGTATCCTTGAATCTCTGTATGGTCAAGGTGTCGATGAGTAGGAAATTTTCTCTAAGATAAGACTTAGTGGACTATCTTAAGTGTTTCCCCTATTTGTGGAAGGGGGGAACCTTACAGTTACTCTCGGTAGTTTATGATCCGAAGTTGTGGAGACAGTATCTTTTGGGACAGAGGTTCACCTTGATGACAGATCATCAAAGTTTGAAGTGGATCTTCACCCAAAGGGATCTCAACATGCGTCAAAGGAGATGGATGCAGACCTTGCAGAAATTCGATTTTGAATAAAGTATTGACTGGGGGAAGAAAATGTGGTGGTAGATGCGCTCAGTAGAAAAGCCTCCTTGCTTGCAATTACATTGGTGTCAAATCCATTGATCAGTGAAGCAAGGGAGAAAATCATGCAGGACAAATTCTTTGCCCCTATTGCTACCCTTCTGATACAGGAAACCAAGACTCCTTAGGAAATGAGTCGAGTTCTTGGGTATAAATTGGATGAAGGATGCATGTATTATAATAATCGGCTATGTATACCCAATGATGAGGGAATAAAGAGAAGAATTATGAGAGAAGCCCATGATAGCCTGATAGCTGGACATCCAGGGTTTATAAAAACCTATATGTCTATGAAGAAAAGCTTTCTAGCCAGGACTCAAAAAGGATGTACTTGATCATGTGCAAAATTTTTTAATGTATCAGAGAGTCAAGATGCCAGGGAAACTGCAGCCTCTAGACATTCCACAGATAAAGTGGGAATGTATTAGTATGGACTTTGTCACTGGATTACCTTAAGCGCAATCAGGTTACAACTCCATTTTTGTGGTAGTTGATAGGCTAACCAAAGTTGCCCATCTAATTCTAGTGAAAGAAACATACACTATAGTGGATGTTGCCAGAGTTTTCCTTAAAGAGATCTTCAGATTGCATGGCTTACCCCCAAGGAGGATAGTAAGTGACAGACATCCCAAATTCACATCGAAATTCTGGACTGCATTCTTCAAAGGAGTAGGAACTTTCTTGGATCTCAGCATAGCCTATCACCCCAAAACAGATGGCCAGACTGAAAGAGTGAATCAGGTAATAGAAGATATCCTTCGGTCATGCTGCGCGCCAGGGAACCTAAGAAGTGGTTAAGCCATTTGCATCTGGTTGAATTTACTTACAATGCTTCTTATCATCGAAGTATTGGGATGAGCCCTTTTAAAGCTTTGTATGGACAAGATTGCCTTACACCGTTGACTTGGTCTGACCCATTGATCAGAGTCGAAATGTCCAGACAAATGCTTGATGACATGGACTAGCAAATGCAATCAATCCGTTAAGATATTACGACAGCCCAAGAATCAGATATGGTCTTCATTTGAATACGACTGAAAAGAAGTTTCTTATCTTTAGGAAAGTACAAAAAGCTCTCTCCCAGATATTGTGGACCTTATGCTGTTATAAAGAAAGTGGACGATCTAGCTTATAAACTTCCTCTGCCTCCCCATCTCAAGGTACATAATGTATTCCACTTAAGAAATATGTACCCAGCCCGAGTCACGTACTTGATGATGAATAATTGATTTCTCCAACTTAAGGCCAGATGGTTCTCTAACCTGAAATCCTTGACGTTCGAGAGAAGATTCTCAAGAGCAGAGTCCTCACAGAGAGTTTTTAGTCAAGTGGAAGTTCCTCCCTTTAGAAGACGCCACCTGGGAGAAAGAAGAAGAGTTGGCAAAAGATTACCCCCAGTTTGCGAGATGAGAACATCTCGCGTTTCAAGTGGGAGAGGGTGTAAGATTCCTCCTCAGCCTGAATAATGAATAAGCTTTTACCTCAATCCCATGTAATCATTTCCTATTTCAAAATGCAAGAAAATATTATTTTTCTTGTTTTTTCCTAGAGAAAAAAAATTCTAGAGAGAGGTAATTCAATATTGAGATATTTTTAGATATAAAAATTCTCCTAATATCAAAAATATACTTTCCTAAAATAGAAGTTCAAAATAAATTCTCTAAGGTGCATTAGGAATTAATTAAAAATGATTTAAAAGACCTTAGCCTAAGGGTCAAGATTTTCAAAAATTTCTAGATTATGGTCCAATTAAGGTTCTAATGGGCCAATAGGATTAATCCAAGTGTTGGGATGAGATAAATATAATGAATAAAATAAAATATCCAAAAATGAGTAAATGCTCACATAAGATGAAGAGTTGACTGAGTACAAGGTTTATTAGTTAAAAATTAAGAGATATTACTAAAAAAATACGATATTTTAGAGAAATGATGAACTTTTGACACCTTGGTAATGAAGGGGAGACCTTTGAGGTAGGTGCCTCCTTCACATGTGTGGGAGGGTTTTAATTCAAAAATATTAAGATATTTTTATCTCTCCTCTCTCCTGGATCAAAATGAGAGCTAAACTGCTCCAAATCTTATCCAAATTTAGCCAAACTAAAGCTGGAAAATTCTAGAACTTAGTTGGACTCAGTTAGTGGCCTCCCTCACCTATAAATAGACCCTCATTATTTTGTGTTCTCATCTGAACTATACCATGCCAGTATTACATTAAAATACTCATATTTTTTATTATTCCTAAAAAATTCTCTACTTTTGGAGAGATTGGAGCATCTCTCTTTCTTCAACAATCCTTGGAGCTTTCTTCTCAACATACTAAACCAATTGATTGGTTGGGGGCTTCCTTCTAAGATAAAGAAGCAAGCCAAATCTAGAGGTAAGAAGTAATTTCATGGTTTTCATTTTAATATTCTCAAAAGATTTCACTTCTCAGTCCCTCTCAAGCTTGAGAAGTTTCAAATTAATTGTTTTTTATGCAAATCAAACTTTCTATAAGAATTCTAATGATTAATCACAAAAAAGTTAGTCTTTATGCTTAATTAGGATGCTTTTTATGTATATCTCTCTCCTCCCAAAAGAATAGTCATTCTTATGACTAATTCTTTATTCAAATGGATACTTCTCATTGATAAATTCTCAATTCAAAAATTAAACTCTATGCTAGTTAAGCTAGAGGTTAAGAAAATGGCTTTTTTAATGCTTTTATGCTAATAAAATTATGGTAAACTTATGATTTAATTCCATAAATTGGATTTAAGTCTAAAGATAGTTATTCTATCATAATTGTATTACAAAGTCTTATTCTTTTTAGAAATATTAAAAATTATCAATAATAGCAACGAAGCTATGGTAAAATTTTTAGAAATTAATACATAACTCATTTTTATGCATAATGTGAAAAGAGGACTTCCTACCATATTCTAGGATTAGTCATCCTATGCTAAAAGAATGATTTTTATCACATTCATGAAAAACTAATTTTTGGTATTTATGCATAAATAATTAATTAAAGAAAAGAGAAATTTTGGTATTTCTATTTTTATGCAAAAAAAGTAATTTCCATGATAATGGAGATCCATGTAATTAAATGAAAAAAGAGAAAATTTGATATATTAAAATAATGAATATTTTTATTTAAATTTAAAGAGGAATTTTAGATAAATTTATTTTTATGCATGAGAAAATTTAAATGATAAAAGAGGAATTCCCATGACATTTGGAATTCAATCATTTAAATAGTAAAAGTGGAATTCTTGGAATATTTAAATTAATGGATATTTTTATTTAATTTAAAAAGAAATTTTAGATAAATTTATTTTATGATAAAAGAGGAATTCCCATGACAATTGGAATCCAATCATTAAATGAGAAAAAGAGAATTTCAAGCTTATTCAAAAAAATGGAATATTGGTATTTAGTTAAAAGAAGAATTTTTATGGTATTTAAGTAGAGAAAGATTTGAATTGATTTTTGGTGACAAAAGAGGAATTTTCACCAAAATTTCACCTAGAGAATTAGAGTTGATAAATTAAAGTGGTAGAAAGAATATCTTTAGATATTTATGGACCGAGTGCAAGTCTCTTCTTTGATCTGACCATGTGACTTCAGGTTCTGTCTCGACGGCGGCGCGGCAGATCAGTTTGAATAGTTAAGACTTTGACCCATTAGATTAATTCTCCCGTTAGATGATTCCCCGATGGAATCACTCGTGCCTTCCGGGGGCGAGGGAAGTTTTTCTGGTCTCGGTTTCGAAGGAGCCGCCGGGCTAGTCCCTTGTGTCCGAACATCCGTGGGGTGGCGAGGCCCCAAGTGTGGATCCCTGCCCCGCGCAAGAGGCTGACACTGCTTCCGCCCGCCACCAGCGCCCTCGGAGGGGATGGGGGTCTCACAGGTGGTATCAGAGGTTTGTTGAAAGCTAATAAGGAAAAATGAATTCTTATTAGAAATTTGTAATGAAAATTCAGAAAGAGGATTTACATATTGTATTTTCATTCCTTAAACTTCATTAATGAAGAATTTAAATCAAAGAATTTGGTTTTATAGATGGAAGTTCCACACTTATCTGGTGTTTCCGACCTCACCCAGTCACAAGATATGACTACTTTCACCTTCGAGCATCTCATCCTTCCGCTACTACAACTCGAACGAGCCAAGCCAGACTTGCGGGCGCCTCCTTTACATGTGTGGGAGGGTTTTAATTCAAAAATATTAAGATATTTTTATCTCTCCTCTCTCCTCTCTCCTCTCTCCTCTCTCCTCTCTCCTCTCTCCTGGATCAAACTGGATCAAAATGGGAGCTAAACTAGTCCAAATCTTGTCCAAATTCAGCCAAACTGAAGCTGAAAAATTCTAGAACTTAGTTGGACTCAATTAATGGCCTCCCTCACCTATCAATAGACCCTCACTCTTTTGTATTCTCATCTGTGAACTATACCATGCCAGTATTACATTAAATTACTCATATTTTCTATTATCTCTTAAAAATCCTTTACTTTTGTAGAGATTGGAGCTTCTCTCTGTCTTCAATAATCCTTGGAGCTTTCTTCTCAACATACTAAACCAATTGATTGGTTGGGGGCTTCCTTCTAAGATAAAGAAGTAAGCCAAATCTAGAGGTAAGAAGTAATTTCATGGTTTTCATTAATATTCTCAAAATATTTCACTTCTCAACCCCTCTCAAGCTTGAGAAGTTTCAAATTAATTGTTTTCAATGCAAATCAAACTTTCTATAAGAATTCTAATGATTAATCACAAAAAAGTTAGTTTTTATGCTTAATTAGGATGCTTAATTAGGATGCTTAATTAGGATGCTTTTTATGTATATCTCTCTCTCCCAAAAGAATAGTCATTCCTATGACTAATTCTTTATTCAAATGGATACTTCTCATTGATAAATTCTCAATTCAAAAATCAAACTCTATGTAGTCAAGCTAGAGGTTAAGAAAATGGTTTTTTTAATGCTTTTATGCTAATAAAATTATGGTAAACTTATGATTTAATTCCATAAATTGGATTTAAGTCTAAAGATTGTTATTCTATCATAATTGTATTACAAAGTCTTTTTCTTTCTAGAAATATTAAAAATAATCAGTAATAGCAGCGAAGCTATGGTAAAATTTTTAGAAATTAATACATAACTCATTTTTATGCATAATGTGAAAAGAGGACTTCCTACCATATTCTAGGATTAGTCATCCTATGCTAAAAGAAAGATTTTCATCACATTCATGGAAAATTAATTTCTTATATTTATGCATAAATAATTAATTAAAGAAAAGAGAATTTTTTGGTATTTCTAGTTTTATGCAAAAAGAGGAATTCCCATGATAATGGAGATCCATGTAATTAAATGGAAAAAGAGAAAATTTGATATATTAAAATAATGAATATTTTTATTTAAATTTAAAGAGTAATTTTAGATAAATTTATTTTTATGCATGAGAAAATTTAAATGATAAAAGAGGAATTCCCATGACATTTGGAATTCAATCATTTAAATGGTAAAAGTGGAATTCTTGGCATATTTGAATTAATGGATATTTTTATTTAATTTAAAAAGAAATTTTAGATAAATTTTTTTTATGATAAAAGAGGGATTCCCATGACAATTGGAATCCAATCATTAAATGAGAAAAAGAGAATTTCAATCTTATTCAAAAAAATGGATATTGTTATTTAGTTAAAAGAAGAATTTTTATGGTATTTAAGTAGAGAAAGATTGAATTAATTTTTGATGGTGGACAAAAGAGGAATTTTCACCAAAATTCCACCTAGAGAATTAGAGTTGATAAATTAAAGTGGTAGAAAGAATATCTTTAGATATTTATGTGAATAATTCACCAAATTGATATTTTTCTAAAATTAGATTAAATAGAAGAGGAGTATTTTCATAAAAATCCTATATTCGCATATAAAACCATTTCTTAATCTACTATGGTTAAGAAGGAATGAAATTTAAATGAAAGAAGAGTATTTTCATAAAAATCCTATATTCGCATATAAAACCATTTCTTAATCTACTATGGTTAAGAAGGAATGAAATTTATAAAGTTAGAATTTTCTTACGATTAGAAGTTTAGATGTTTAGTAGAAAATTTATAAAGTTAGAATTTTCTTACGATTAGAAGCGTAGTAGATGTTTATTTGAAGAAAATCCTTGTTAGAACTAAACCGAATGATTTTGGTTAGACCACGACTATGAGAGGGACGGTCAGTAACTACTTGCCCATCTCTCGATTTGAATCAAGCAAAAACTTCGTGACCAATTCCAGTAATTCAAAGAATAGACTACTGTTGAATTAGCCTAGTTTTTCCTTGATCGAAATTACCAAGAATCTAGTTGGATAGTCAGTCAAATGATGGGTAGATTACCTTGACGAGAGATCAATGATTCTCATTATAAAAATATGGATTAAGGAAAAAGGGTTTTGTGGAACCAATCTCAAACTGGGAATTTTACTTGCATAGAACCTCCGTTTTTTCTTTTAAAGGACTGTTTTACGCCAGAATGCTGGAGGAAGCATTTGATATGTGTTTAAACTAAGAAGAGGCTTATTGCACAATAACTGGCGGGGAGTCATCGAGGGACGTCGCTCGTCGCGGCAAAGCCTGTCGAGGTCTTGACCAGTCTCAGTACGGTTAAAATGGTGCGCTTTCGGTTACGATGGGCGAGGATCGACGAAGCAATCCCTGAGTAAAGTGCTAGGATACCTAAGTAGGATCCTAGAGGGTTCTGATCAGGTGATGCATGGGCTTGTAGTTTCTAGGACATCCATGCATGCATCGAGGAAGATTCGGATGGACTAAAAAGAATGACTTTTGTGAATCAAATTTTGATATTGGATCTCGTTGGTTGGCCAGCTGGTCTTCAACGGAGAGTCCAGATGACATATTTTGTAATACAATGGACTCAATATTTTGGAGAATTATGATCAGTAATACTATGATTTTCATTGAAGGATTGTTTTAAAGATGGCCGACTCTGTTATAATGGCCGACTCTGTTATAATGGCCAGCTGGTCTTCAACGGAGAGTCCAGATGACATATTTTGTAATACAATGATCTGAATATTTTGGAGAATTATGATCAGTAATACTATGATTTTCATTGAAGGATTGTTTTAAAGATGGCCGACTCTGTTATAATGGCAATTTCATATTGGGTGTGTACGTGGTATGCCTACCTTAAATTTTGCATAAAACGCCAGCTAGGGGGCCTGGGAACTCTTTTCCTTGGTACCCGGGAAAAATATAACCAAATTTTTATAGGAATCCCACCAATATAGTGGTCGGGCGGTTGGCTAACCCATGGGCCGATTGGGGTAGGCTGGATTAGGGAATTCTTGCGATACAATTAAGTTACGTTAGGTAGATTAAGTCTTGGGAAGACCCTTGTTCTGTGTGAGAGGGAATCAATGGCTGTGCCTCGTTAAAGGAGAAAAAAAGCGACGATTCTATGGACTGAGTGCAAGTCTCTTCTTTGATCTGACCATGTGACTTCAGGTAAGGTCGGATTAGTTTGAATAGTTAAGACTTTGACCCGTTAGATTAATTCTCCCATTAGATGATTTCCTGGTGGAATCGCCCGTGCCTTTCGCGGGTGAGGGAAGTTTTTCCGGGCTCGGTTTCGGAGGAACCGTCGAGCTAGTCCCTTGTCCGGACATCCGCCGTGGGCGAGGCCCCGAGTGTGGATCCCTACCGCAGGCGAGAGGCTGACATTGCTTCCGCTACGCTAGCGCCCTCAGAGGGGGCACCACGGCAGAGGGGGCGGGGGTCTCACATGTTTTACGTGAGTCTAGTTGGTGTCTTTTGTGATGTTGAGTTGGAAACGTTCTTGTGGCTTCTCAGTCACATCTTCAGTGTGGGCACTATTTTCTGTCGCCATTCCTACTAGTCTTGACCTTGTGGTGAGACTTAGTGAGCACAGGTTTTTGGCTTGGTTCCTTTTTAGGCGCTCGCACCTTTTTTGGTACTTGAGTTGGGAGACTTGTGTTTTTGATAGAAACCCATTCTTCCCTTCCTTTCCTCTTCCAACTCTCTTTAACTAGTTTGATGTGGTAGTTCGACTGTTTGGTAGTTAAATGGTGGCAAGGTTTTTGCATGGATGGCTTCACTTCAGTGGTTCATTGTTTGGGTAACATATATTTTTGTTCCCTTTGTAGTATTGATAGCTGTTTTTTCGACTATCCACATTGCCACAGGGAGCTACCTCGGCCAAGGAAAATCACATAAACTCTTTGTCATAAATACCTTTTCACTGTAAATAGGCGTGTGTGCGTTAGGGACTTTACCCATATCTTTTATATATTTTTTATATTATTAAAAAAAAAGTTTTTGCTAGCTACTCATCAAAAATAAATAAAATTATTACGACCCATTTTGTGTAAATATTTCATTTCACATAAGGGCCTAAATATGGGGGTCTCTATTTTCTCAAATATGTAAATACTTCATTAGGTGTGTGTATTACAAAACCTAAGTATATTTTATTTATTTATTTATTATTATTATTATTTTTTCTTCATAATACTTTTGAACCATCATTGTACATATGCTTCAACTTCACCATGCATAAGTAAATCCTATGCTCTCACTTTTCTACCCACACCGTGTAGAAAGCCTACTACCCAAATCACTTTTTTCCTTAGACTATTTCATCTTTTATTCTCTCATCTACCCTAAAATAATGAGGGTCTCCCTCCCTTTTGACTTCCATAGTTTAGTATTTTTGTATATATATTTTTATTATTAAATATTTTATATATTATCATTAAATACTTTTTCATATATCAATTATTTTTGTATATTTTATTTTAGTATTTTTATTCACAATTAGATCTCTTTGTTTATTTTATTTTCCTATCATAATAACCATATTGTCATGATATGTTGACTAGTTAAAGTACTAGCTTGTTTTTTTTCTTATTATATCTTTATAAAATGAAAAAAATCTCCTCCATGCAAGTGTCCACATACACTTGAGTCTCTAAGGTCAGGGTATGATGTATTTGGGGGGCTCACTCTTGGAGCTATCAAGAAATTCCACCAATGGGGACCCACACAAAGATTTTGAAAATTCAGAAAATACATGATTCTGCTGAATTTTTTGCACCCACCTCCACTCCGAATTTGGACTGGTCATCAAAAAACAAAAGTTAGCTTGGGAGCTCAGAAATATGGTCAAATGTTTTGAGAATTTTTGGAGCTAATGGCCGCGAGATATGAATTTTTTATTGGACCTTAGTCTGCCCACTTTTTGGCAAGGTACACCTAGTCTCTTCTCACCTCCCTTACACATTCATCACCTACACACTTACTCATTCCTTTCTCACTCCATCAAACCTGCAAACTTCATGCCCTCTCTCACCCTCTCCACCTTTGCCCTCTCCTTCCATCTCCATTTGCTCTTATCTCCATTTCTCTCCCTACTACTCCCATAATATTAAATTATTTTTCCAATCTCAAAAAATAAATAAAAATTCAGCATGAATGTATCATATTAATCTCTGCAAATATGGGGTTTCCATTTACAAAAACCCCCATGTTCTTCACCTCAATCAACTTTTGTGGCGTCGAATGCAAGAAGGAGACCGGCGGTTAACTTAAAGATCTACACATGGGTGAGTCCAAGCTTCTTCGAGCTTTCAATCACACAAAGGATCTTTCCAAATCTTTACTCCTCTCACTCAACCTCTCAGCCCTTCTCACCCATTTGTACATTGTACTACTAACCTTTTATAGTGATTACTAACTACTAACCACTAACATATGTAAATAAATAAGCACCCACTCTACTACTTTTTGAGTAGGCATTACTACAAGTTATTTGCTCAAACCTCTACATCACACTCTCCTCTCATCTTCAATAATTCTCTCACCTTGAGCCCACATCCATGTGACTCAAGGGATAAGAAGAGGCCCACTCTCATTCCAAAATAAAAAATCCATAATCTATGATTTTTCATAATAAAATTGATTAGGCTTAATCCTAATTGGGGCTTCTCAAACCTATAAATAGAGCCCCTCCATTCCTTGTGGAGCAAGGGGGATTACACACATTGTACACCACTCCCAACTCTAGTGTGTAAGGAGATAGTGAACTTGTGAGCTCTCTCTATACATCAATACCTTTGATTGCATAGAGAAGCTTGAAGCTAGTTATGTCATTGTGAGGGCTTGAGTGATGCCATACTCCCTATCATAATTGTATCTTGCCTTTGTGCATAAATAAGATTAGTAGTTTGGGTGCAATTGTGTACAAAATCTTAGACTCCTACATCTCCAAAGTTGATTTAGCAAAGCGGTCCCCGATGTTTGATTTAAGGTAAATTCGATCCTTGTATTTTGTGGTGTGATTTTATGCTTGGCGGCTTGAGGGCCTGCTTTTGATTTGTTGCCTTTCATTTCATGGTAAGAGGGTTGTATGGTGAGAGGGCTCCCGTAACCTTAAGACCATGTGTATACCGACAACAAAATCAAGCTTATATTGTCTCTCTAAGTTCTTCTCCAAGTTTGGTGTGCATCTATTTGTGTTATGCTAGTCTCCTCCACACACAATACCATATGTTATAAGTATTTGTTGAGGGTGTGTGTGCCTTTTGATTGACGTATATGGTTAGCTTGTATTGATTGGCTACAAGGAAAGATCTTTGGTGTCCTAGTTCACACACATAACTAGGTGGTGCCCCTTTCTTGTTGAGTGTGTGGTTTTGGGGTTTTTATGTTTGTGTTGCGTTGTGCCCCAAGCCCATTGAGCAACACAGGAGCCTTGAGGAGTGCTTAGAGGCTGCTCTTCTTGTTGCCCGCCCCGGACTACCTCAGTATCCATGTGCTTTCAATAGCCATTTAGGTACCCAACATTGATGAATATGAGGCTGTTGGTTCTTAGAGGTGTGATGGGTAGGAATCTTGCGCAACATGGGAGTTAGTGCCTTTGCCTAAGGAAAAGAAGGAAATTGGATGTAAGTGGGTGTATAAGGTCAAGCACAATGCTAATGGTTCAGTGAGCAGGTACAAGGCAAGATTGGGTGTGCCAAGGGCTATGTGCAGACTTATGGCATAGACTATGAGGAGACATTCAGCCCGGTTGCAAGAATGGCAACCATGAGAGCTATCATTACTATGGTTGCATAGCAAAGGGTTGGTCTTTATATCAAATGGATGTAAAGAAGGCTTTCTTGCATGGTGATTTGCAAAGAATAAGTGTACATGATGCAGCCACCAGGTTATGAGAGTGATGCACATCCAGATTTTATGTGCAGGTTATGCAAAGCCTTGTATGGCATGAACCAGGCACCCAGAGCATGGTCAAAGAAGATCGGGGAGTATCTTGTTACCATTGGATTTCAAATATCCAATGCAAATTTTTCACTTTATGTGAAAAAGACAGATAGAGGGATCATGCTATTAGTCATCTATGTGGATGACTTGATTATCACTGGTGATAGTGATGCAAACATACATGATGTTAGGATGCTTTTGAAGCAGAAGCTTGAGATGAAGGATTTGGGTGAGCTGTGGTATTTCTTAGGCATAGAGGTGGTGAGATCACCTCATGGCATTTTGCTATTGCAGAGGCAATATGGCTTGGACATAAAGTATGGTATTACAGGTTGTAAGCCTGTTTTAGTTCCATTGGAGCAGAGCACAAAGCTTTTCTCACAGATAGAGGTGAGCATTTGGAGGACCCCACTACATACAGGCGCATAGTGGGTAGTTTGATCTACATGACCATTAGAAGGCCAGACTTGAGCTGCTATGCTATTGGACTTGTGAGTCAATTTATGCAGGCCCCTAGGAAGCCACCCTTGGATGCACCTAGACGGGTCCTTAGGGACATAAAGATCACAATTGATTATGGACTTTTCTATGAGGCTAGTGTGAGGTGAAAAAAAGAAAAAAGACCCCGCCTCTATAGCCCTTCACCTCCCAAACTTCGAAAATACTAACACAACAGAGGCACCACCAGCCACCGGAACGTGTGCATAAAACTGGTATGCCAAGTTCCTCATCCAAACTCTCTGAACTTGACGACTCATAACCTGTAATGCCAATTCCTTCAACCTTGTTTTTCCCTTTATCCACAGCACTACTCCCAGTGCTCACACTCTCATGTCTCAAGCGTCCTAACCATGGATGTATAATACTACTCTGAGACTCTGCTGGCCCAGACATAGAGATAGAACTTGCTTGTGGCAAGTTCACATGCACATCAGCATCAAGGGAATCAATGAAACCCTCATCCTTTAAATGCCTTGCGATCCTGTGCATAACCAACAAACACACACTTTTCTGCCTTAGGATCCAACTTCCTCCTTCTCTCGTCAGGCACATGTACATAAGCTATGCAACCAAACACTTTGAGGTGTCCAATGTCTAGCCTAAAACCTGTAAGCCGCATCTTTGGCGTACTTCCATGTATGGCTGCTGTGGGTGTCTTATTAAGTACATACACCGCTATGGCACACGCTTCTGCCCAATAATAATCTGGCATGCTCTTTTCATTGAGCATTGCCCTGGCCATATCACAAATGACTCTATTCTTCCTCTCAGCAACACCATTTTGCTGAGGTGTATACCTGCAAGTTAACTGCCTTCTTATGCCATGCTTTCTCAAGAAATGCTCAAAAGCATGTGAGGTGACCACCTCCATCTGTCCTCAAACATTTTATCCAAGAACCATATTGCTTCTCTACAAAAGCTTTAAAGTCCATAAACTTTCCCAACACTTCACTTTTCTCTCTGAGAAAGTAAATCCAAGTCATTCTGCTAAAATCATCAATGAATGTCACATAATATAAGCTGCCTTTAATGGATGGGTTTTGTGCAAGACCCCATACATCGCTATGAACTATTTCAAGTGGCCTGCTACTCATGTTGCCTTCTTTAGGAAACGGCAACCTCGCCTACTTTCCAAACTGACAGGCATCACAAACATGCATATTCCCATCATACTTGAATCTAGGCAGCCCACTAACAATGCCTCTTGCCTGCATGTTCTTTAACCTTTGTATGTTCACATGTCCAATCCTTTTATGCCACATGTCAATGTTCTATACCACATTTTGGCTTTTAGAGAACATGGCTGATTTCAACTCAGGAATCCCATCATCCAACTTAAATAATGGACATTATGATCATCGTCCGCATTGGAGAGCTTTTTCTGTACATCTACCAGTTGAGTCCTTTGCCTGCAACTTGGCCACCTCAGTTTGTGCTTCTTTGTAAGGCTTTCTACTTGGAGTTGTAGTTATATCTAGAATAATATTTCCTCAGGCGCCTCTTGCTTTTGGGATTCTAGCTGCTCAAGTAGTGCGTGGATTTGTGTGGTGAGGGCATGGTTGGCTTTTATTATTTATTTTTGCCTTTGTTCAACCTCCTTAGTGACTTGATCCATTTTTTCCATTAGTTGCACAGTAAGCTTTGTTATGTTGGCATTGTGCTTGGTGAAAGCCTACATATGAAAGTTGTGCTCCATCATCTGGGTGGAGAGGATGCCAAGGTTGGAGACATATGAAAGTTGTGCTGCATCATCTGGGTGGAGAGGATGCCAAGGTTGGAGACATATGCTTCTATTTCATAATCTTCCTACTTACCCTTATTTAGGTATTCATCCACCTTGTTATATTTTGGTTTTAGGCAGTGGAGAAGGCCTTTTTCAAGCTTGGGAGTAGCCACCCACTTGGCTGTGGTGTCCATATCTTGTAGTTGTAGGAGGAGTTGGCTGAAACTCTCTTTTTCTTTGTGCTCTTCCTCCCACTTTTGGCATTATTTGCCACAATGTCCACCTCCTCTCTAGAACTTCCTTGAGTGCTTTCTTGGGCATGCTTCGTGGAAGACGATGGCTCTACAAAGGCTCAGGTATGAGCTCGAGAAATTAGATCCTCTAATTTGAATGGATCTGTCGAATCCTGAGGAGGTACAAATGGGGTTAGATGTTGTGGTAGAGGTTGGATTTCCTTTTGGCTTTTGTGCAGGCTCCTGGAGTGGCATACTAGGGAGAGTGGCCATCATGTACTTCCAAAGCGGTAGTTTCTTGTGGGCTTGGAGAAGGTGACTTGTTCTGTTATATTTTGTATTCCTCAGCATGATTTGAAGTGGATGGGGGTGGGGAAATAGAAAGGGGCATTTGGGGGTGATCTTCACTCTTTTTTTTGTTACCTATTTTGGAGAGCCCAAGCTAAGCTTCACCATCAAATGTTTGGTCTGTGCTATGAATGTTGAATTCTTGGCTAGTTGTCAGATCCAATGTGGTCACCTCAAATTTTTTGGGTTGTCCGTTTGGCAATGGAATCCCTATAGCTTGGCTCAAAATCTGTGTGAGGATGTAGGGATTCACCACCTTGTTGCCTTTGGATCCTGCTTGCCCAATCATCTTTTTTCCCCTTCTTATGCAATCTATAGACTTTGTGCATGTCTACCTTATTATACTAGTCTACTAGCTTAACTTGCATGATCATGGAAGCAACATTACAGGCCTTATCCAACTTGGGATTCTTCAAAGCAGTGAACTCGGCCCCATTATTGTTGACCTTGTTGGGTGGACAGATGTCAGAGAAATCAAGTTTGAAGAAGGGTGTGGGTCGTAAGATGGCTCTCGCCAGATTAAAAATTGTGGAAACGACCAAGGTCGCATGGAGGAACTATTGCGAGACATACCATCTTGACCGAAATACCCAGACCTGGTCAGATCTTAAAGCATACCTTTGGAAAAGGTTCTATCCTCCAGGCTTCCTGGAAACCAAAATGAATGAGTTCTTGGAATTGAAGCAGGATAGCCGGACAATTGAAGAATACCATCAGGCATTTGCCCTTCTCCTCAAATATTCTCCTCTTTTGGATGAAGAGCAGCAGGCTAATGGTGGCTAGATTCATTTGAGGAATGAACGAGCTTTAGTGAAAAATGCCAAACCAGTCTTAATGGCGGAAGCTGTCAGAATGGCAAAGGACTTTGCCAAGGTCAAGGTCCCGCCAAAGCCTGCACCCTCAAACTTTAAAAGGTTCCAAACCTCGGGAAGTGCTTCAAACCTTCCAACCCCAAGAGACAGCAAGGCCCAATTCAGAATCAAGATGTTGGGAGATTCAGAAGTGAAGGAAGACCCTTCCCTCAGAACACTTTCTTAGGAGCCCCACCTTTTTCAAGGACTCAGAGGGATGAGCTTAGAAGTGAGAACAGATGTTTTGGATGTCAGGATTTCGGTCACCAGCTTAAAGACTGCCCGACTCCTGCCATGTCAAGAGGACAGGGAAGTCAAGGACCTAGAATGCAGAGACCAGCCCCTTCCTATCAGTCAAATCAGGGTCCAAATCAGGGTCTGTCTCATTAAAATCAGGGTAATCCCAAGAGGAATCCACCTCAGCCATCTGTCTCTGTTCAGAGTAATCTCAGAAATCCCTCCCAGAACTGGGGTAACCAAAGAGAAAGAGTTCCGCCCCAATCTGCAAGGCAGCCAGAGCAGTTACAATAGCAGAAGTAGTGGAAGAGGAAAGAGGATAGATGTCGCAATTGAGAACCAAGGGCCAAATCATCAATTCTCTATCATCCATACTCCAGCTGAGTATAAGGGTAAGTCATTCAAACTTTTGATTGATAGGCAGTACTCATTCATTTATTTCCCCTGGATGCTTGCGTAAGCTAGTCTTAGAACAGAAATCAGGGAAACCTATGCAAGTTGAATTGGCCACTGGGAAGATCCTTTTCAATCACCATGAGACAGATCGCATTCAGTTTAATCTAGATGGGAATATAACTGACTGTCAGTTCAGAGTCCTACCTTTGGGAGTTTTCAACGGGATCCTTGGGATGGATTGGCTCCACAGAAATCAAGCTGACATTCACTGTCATAATGGAACCATTTCCTTCTGTGACCTTCACGAAAATAAAGTTCAAGGAATCGAAATTTCAGGATAAATCCGGTAGACACAAAGTTAAAGGCTAAAGAACCAGAATGGTTAAGTGAGTATGATGATTTATTCCCAACAGAGCTAACAGAGATGCCTCCAATTCGAGAAGTAGATCATGTGATAGAATTGACCCCCGGAGTTCAGCCAGTAGCCCAGCGCACGTACAGAATGCTAGTCCTTGAAGCCATTGAACTCAAGGAATAGCTTAGGCAGCTTTAGAACAAGGGTTTGTAAGACCCAATGTTTCACCTTGGGGAGGGCCAGTTCTCTTCCAGAAAAAGAAAGATGGAATGCTAGAACTCTGTGTGGATTACAGAGGTCTCAATCAGCTGACAGTTAAGAATAAGTATCCTATCCCCAGAATTGATGAGCTTCTGGATAGGCTAAGTGGAGCCCAGATCTTCACAAAGATAGATCTCAAAAATGAGGGTATTACCAGATCAGGATTAATGAGCAAGATATCCCGAAGACAGCCACCATCAATACTCGATATGGGCACTATGAGTTTACAGTCATGCCGTTTGGATTGACAAATGCCCCAGCTACATTCAATCGTCTAATGCAGGACATTCTCAGAGAATACTTGGATGATTTTGTTCTTGTTTTCTTTGATGATATTCTGATTTACTCAAAGAATGCAGCTGATCATGAAGCCCACGTCCGAAAAGTTCTTGAGATTCTAAGGAAGCACCAACTCTTTGCAAAAAAGAGCAAATGCAGTTTCTTTGTCGACCATGTTGAATACTTGGGCTTCCTGGTATCCAAAGATAGAATTTCTCTAGATTTCGCAAAAGTCCAAGCAGTCATAGATTAGCTTGAACCAAAGACAGTGAAAGAAGTCAGGGGATTCTTGGGATTAACTAGTTGGTATAGAATTTTTATACCTAAGTATGCTCTCATAGCTGCCCCCCTAACTAATCTTCTCAAGAAGAATACCCCGTTTCAATGGTTTGCCAGGTGTCCGAGCGCTTTTGATAAGCTGAAGACCGCCTTGGTAACTAATCCTGTTCTGAAATTGCCTGATTTTTCTCTACCCTTTGAGGTAGTATAACTGATGCCAGTGGTTTTGCCCTGGGAGGTGCACTCATGCAGGAAGGTCATGCAGTGGCCTATGAATCCCGAAAACTACGAACGCATGAGAGAAATTATGCTGTCCACCATGACCTGGAGCTACATTCAGTAGTCTATGCCCTGAAGTTGTGGAGACATTACCTACTGGGTCAAAGATTCACTTTGATGGACAGATCATCAGATCTTAAAGTGGATCTTCACTCAGAAGGATCTCAACATGTGCCAAAGAAGGTGGATGGAGACCCTGCGCAGGAATTTGATTTTGAAATCAAGTACCGCCCAGGCAAAGAAAATGTGATAGCAGATGCCCTTAGTAGAAAAGCCTCCTTGCTTGCAATCATAGTGGTGTCAAATCCATTGATTAATGAAGCAAGAGAGAAGATCATGCAGGATAGATTCTTTGGCCCTATTGCTACCCTACTTATGTAGGAAAGCAAAACTCCTTAGGAGTTGAATCGAGTTCAAGGGTACAGCCTGGATGATGGAATTATGTATTATAATAGCATGCTATGCATTCCCAATGATGAGGGAACTAAGGGTTAAATTTTGAATGAATCCCATGACAACCTTATTGCAGGACATCTAGGTTTCATCAAGACCTACATGTCTGTAAAGAAGAGCTTCTTTTGGCCTGGACTAAAAAAGGATGTACTTGATCATGTACGTCAATGCCTGATTTATCAGAAAGTCAAAGCAGAGAGAGTAAAAATACCTGGGAAGTTACATCCATTAGACATCCCCCAGATGAAGTGGGAATGTATCAGTATGGATTTTATTACTGGACTACCTGATTGCAACTACCTTCAGTGCAATCAGGTTACAACTCCATCTTCGTGGTAGTTGATAGATTAACCAAAGTTGCCCATCTGATTCCAGTAAAAGAAACCTACACTGCAGTGGATGTGGCCAGAGTGTTCCTCAAGGAAATCTTTAGATTGCATGGCCTACCCAGGAGAATAGTAAGTGATTGAGATCCCAAGTTCACGTCAAGATTCTGGACTGTATTTTTTGAAGCAATAGGAACTTTCTTGGATCTCAGCACAACTTACCACCCCGAGACTGATGGTCAAACTGAAAGGGTGAACCAAGTAATCGAAGATATACTTCGGTCATGCTGTGGGGCAGGAAACCCAAGAAGTGGCTAAGGTATCTGCACACCTAGTCAAGTTCCACTACTACAATGCCAATTATCACCGAAGTATCGGGATGAGCTCTGTATGGACAAGACTGCCTAACACCATTAACTTGGTCCGACCCATTTATTAGGGTCGAGATGTCCAGACAGATGCTTGACAACATGGAGCAGCAGATGCAGTCGATCCGCAAGGATATAAAAGGTGCCCAGGATAGACAGAAGCAGTATGCAGATAAGAAGAGGTCAGTCAAAAAATTCAAAGAAACAGATATGGTCTTCATTTGAGTACGCCCCAAAAGAAGTTCTCTATCTCTTGGGAAGTACAAGAAGTTATCCGCCAGATACTGTGGGCTATATCTGATTACAAAGAAAGTAGGTAACTTAGCCTATGAACTTCTTCTGCCTCCTCATCTCAAAGTACATAATGTATTTCATATCAGCCTACTTAAAAAGTATGTACCGAGCCCGAATCATGTGCTTAATGATGAACTCTTAACTTCTTCAGCCCAAGGGCTGATGGAACTCCAACCTAAAGAAATCCTTGATGTTCGAGAGAAGGTTCTCAGAAATAAAATTTTGAGAGAATTATTAGTCAAATGGAAGGTCTATCCTTTTGAAGATGCCACCCGTGGGGAGAAAGAAGCCGAACTGATGCGGGATTACCCCGAGTTTACGAGATGAGGACATCTCCCATTTTTCAAGCGGGAGAGAATGTAAGATTCCTCCCCAGCCCCTCAAGAGGTCCAATTTCTTCCCTTGTCATCAATCCCCTTTTTCAGAATAATAAAAGATCTTGTTTCTACCTATTTTGGCCTAGAGAGAGAAAATATTCTAGAGAGAGATAACTCAGTTTTTAGATATCTTTGGATGGAAAAATATATTTTCTTATTAAACTAAATTCTCCCAAAACAAAAGTTTAAAAAGAATTTCCTAATGTGCATTAGAAATAAATTATAAACTGCTCAAAAGACCTTAGCCTAAGGGTCTAGATTTTTTGAAAATTTTGGATTAAGGTTTTGAGGGGCCAATAAGATTAATCCAAATGTAGGGAGGAGATAAATTGAAGAAATAAAGAAAAACCCCCAAAAAATGAGTAAATACTCACATAAGATGAAGAGTGGACTAAGGACCAAAGAAAATAGTTAAAAAACTGATTTTTGACACCTCAGAGTGGGGATTCCCCCTCATGAAGGAGGCGCCTTTTTTCTCATCATTTCTTTCCATTTTTAAATCAATAAAATGAGATATTTCATCTCCCCTCTCTCCTATTTCAAGTCTAGTTGAACTGACCCAAAAATGGTCAAAAATTGACCAAACTGATCTGAAAAATTCCAAAATCAATTTGCTTAGTTTGAGGCTCACTTTTTCCTATAAATAGAAGCCTCCCCCTTTGTAAAAGCTTAATAGTGTTTATGCACTGTTACTCTACTCCTTCCTAGAGCCAAATACATTGAATTCACTTGATAATTCAATTGTTTTTGACTAAATCCTCTCCAAAAGAATTGGTGGCCACTCTTGATCCAAACAGTAGAACTCTCAATCCCTCAAGCTAAAGCTCACAAAACTCCATGTAAGCTAAAAATTCTACTTTTTAATTTCTAATCTATGGTTTTCTGATTTCTTTACTTTTTTTAGTTGATTAAAGTGAATCTTGATATTATGCCTTGATGAAAAGGCCACCCCCTTCTCTTCCTTAAGAATTAAGCCCTTCTTTGTCCTAAAATGAGTAACAAATAAATTGATTTAAACTTTTCTTATTGTTTACTCTCTAGAAAGTGAAAATTGAGTAGATTAGAGGAATTTACTTCAAATTGGGATTAATTTCAAATTGATATTAGAATGTAAAAATTGAAAAATGGTCAGCCATACAAAGGAGGTTATGGCAAAATTTTCTTAAATTTTGTGGAAAATAAAGTTTATCTTTATGTTAATCTAAAAGAGTAATTCCCAATGTTTGTGCATTCAAAAAGAAATATTTTTATTTACTCCATGTACATATTCATCTATGAATATGCATGGATATCAATTATATTAATTATTGAAATTAATTTCTATGCATAGAAAGATGCATATTGAAATTTTTATTATTATAAAAGTGTTATTTTCATTAGATTTAAATTCTATGCATAGAAAGATGCATATTGAAATTTTTTTTATTATAAAAGTGTTATTTTCATTAGATTTAAATTCTATGCATAGAAAGATGCATATTGAATTTTTTTAATTATAAAAGTGTTATTTTCATTAGATTTAAATTCTATGCATAGAAAGATGCATATTGAATTTTTTTAAATTATAAAAGTGTTATTTTCATTAGATTTAAATTCTATGCATAGAAAGATGCATATAGAAATTTTTTTATTATTATAAAAGTGTTATTTTCATTAGAATTAAATTCTATGCATAATAGAAAGATGCATATTGATTTTTTTTAAATTATAAAAGTGTTATTTTCATTAGATTTAATTTCTATGCATGGAAAGATGCATAATAGAATTTTTTTTAAATTATAAAAGTGTTATCTTCATTGAATTCAATTTCTATGCATGGAAAGATGCATAATGGAAATTTTTTGTTATAAAAGCATTATTTTCATTGAATTCAATTTCTATGCATAGAAAGATGCATAATGGAAAGTTTTTATTAGTATAAAAGTGTTATTTTCATTAAATTTAATTTCTATGCATAAAAAGATGCATAAAGAAATTCTTTTTATTTTAAAAGTGAAATTGATTTTATGCATCAATAGATGCATGAAAGAATTTTCCTTTATATAAAAGTGTTATTTCCATTGAAGTTGGATTTTATGCATAAATAGATGCATAAAGAATTTTTATATCAAAATTGGATTCTCTTTAATTCTATGTTTGATTTCCATGAGTATTTGATAAATGAATAAGTAAATACTCTAAGAGAGAAATTTCTATCGTTTCATATTCACTTGGTATTGTAAAGAAAAAATTCAAAAAATCTATCAAAGTCAGAATTTTAGATAAATGATTAATTTATTCCTCATCGAAATTCGTGATTAATTTGGAAATCAGTTAAGTGAAGATTCAATGAATGAAATTTGGTAAATTAGTAATTGAAATATCACCCCCTTTTAGAGAAAGATAGTTCAAGAAGAACCTTATCAGACTTGAACCCAGAATCAGACTATGACCAAGACCAAACTCTTTCGTTAAATTCGAGGAAAGACGATGTGACCAGTTTAGGAAAATACATTCAAATCTCCCACCAAATCTGAAACTAAGTTGAGACCCTTTGAATTGATCTGAGGATCAAGGTTACAAAATTTGAGGAATTCTATTTTGAAATTCACTATTACGAGTATGAAGTTTTGGGGATACTGATTTAAGATATACTCATTGTATTCAAAAGAAAATCAAACTGAAAACTTGCATAGAAACCCTGTTTTCTTAAAGGACTGTCTTACGCCAGAATGCTAGAGGGAGCATTTGGTATGTGTTTTTCGAAGGAAAGTTCGGTTGCAACACAGCTGGCGGGGAGTGTTCAAAGGATAGCTCACGTGGCAAAGCCTTCCCAGATCTTGTTGACCAGCCTCGGTACGGTTAAAATGGTGTGCTTTTGGTACGATGGACAAGGGCCGACGAAGCGGTCCCTGAGTGAAGTGCCAGGACACCTAAGGAGGATCCTGGAGGGTTCTGACCAGGTGATGCACGGGCTCGCGATGCCTAGGACACCCATGTGTATGTCGTGGAAAATATTGTATGATGGACCAATGATTATTGTAATCTGTTATTACTGGATCTCGTTTGCTGATCAGTTGGTCTCAACGGAGAGTCCAGAGTGATACTGTTTTTTTTTTAGAAACAAGGATTGGATGGAAATTTTGAGTTATGAAATCTGTAATCAATAACTGTTTGTCAATGGACTGTTTTATAAGTTAAAGTTTAAAGAGGAGTGTGTGCGTATCAGTATTCGAAAGTAAAAGTTAAGAAAGGCATTCAATTATGGATGGGTGAGTAATTATCTGGTTCTACCAACGTGGCTAACCCATGGGCGGGATGGGGATGGAATTAGTAGACTTTTAATAATGAAATTGATTAATAGGAATACACTTAGAACTCGAGTAGTAAATTAAAAACCTGAAGACTTCTCAAATGATTAGATCAATGGCTGTGCCTGATTTCAGCTAGGAAAAGCGTTGATTTCTTCAAGTTAAGTTTTTAGTACTAGTTTTCCTTCTATCTGGATAGTTTAGTCCCTTGACCCCGTTAGAAAATTCCTTAAGAAAATAAAAAAGGTGGAATCGTCCCCGTTTTTTGAGCAAGGAAAAATTTCCCAGTTTTGGTTTCGGAATGACCACTAGATTAGTCTCATGTTCTTACATTCGAGGGCAAGGACCTGAGTGGGAAACCCTACCCCGCGCAAGAGGAAGTTACTTCCGCTGCTATCAATCGGGAATCAGGTGCGTGGAGGGGGCACAGGGATCTCACAGTGTTTTTTTGTTTTTTGCAAATCAACTCAGAAGTGACCAAAGTTTGGACATTTGGAATTTACTCTTCGAGACATTTCCAATGGTGTATAGCATGATGGGCAATTTTACATATTGAAGAAGTCCCTAAAAAGAAGTCCCCAAATTTTACATATTGAAGAAGTCCCTAAAAAGAAGTCCCCAAATTTGGTGTCTACTCTTCAAGACTTTTCCATTGCCCATCATGCTATATACCATTGGAAAGGTCTCAAAGAGTAGATTCCAAATGTCTAAACTGTGTCCACTTTTGAGTTGATTTGCAAAACTTTTACCATGAGCCCATTTTTGTAGAGAGAGAATGTATACAAATCCTTAAAGGGCCCCATTTGAGTCTAAATTTCCCTTAATGTTGGTGATAACATTACAATTACTCGGCACATCAAGTCCAACAGTTATAAACCTTGAGGATGACAACTCATCACATCATCCCAAGTATGTCACAGAAAACCAGCCACACAAGAAAAAGGATAGGAGGTTAAACTTTCCACCCTGTATTCCTACAGCTACACAAGTAGCACAATGAAGAGGGATTTGCAACTTAAGATGAGGTGAAGTAAACTGTTGAGAACAATATCCATGAATCAATGTGGGCTATACGTAGAACACCTCTAAATATCAAGTCTACCTGCCAAGGATGGTTAGGTGGTCAAGATGGCAAGTGTAAGAAGAACATCAAAAACTATGGGTGAGGTGTTCTAGCTCCTTCTTTCTATGGTATGAGAGAGCAGTTAGGAGAGGGAAGAGGCATCACTTCATGTAGTTTTGTAGCAGTAGTGTGGATCAAACATGGAGAATATGTAATACTATCTGTCAACTCAGTTGTATAGCCAGTTGGAAGAGGACGCCTTCTTGGTTAAATTATGAACGAGTCACTATGCTAATCACTTGGAGAGTATGTAATACTATCTGTCAAGCTAGTCGAACAACCAGTTGGAAGAATCCTTCTTGGTTCAATTGTGAACGAGTTGTCACTATGCTAATCATTGGATCCCTTGCAAAGGTTACTTTAAGAGGTGTAAATTTTGATTGAACGATTTATTTGGGATTATCACTTACTATTTGTGCAAGGTTAGTTGAAGAATTAGACCCTTCACTAATCACTTGTTTACCGTTATCATCAGTATGGTTTTCTATGGACAATCTTGTTTGTTAATGACATATATAATTGTGGTCATGTTAATATAACATTGATCTTCTATATGATTATTTCTCAATAATCATATATAATTGTGGTCATGTTAATATAACATTGATCTTCTATATGATTATTTCTCAATAATAGGTGCAGAGCAAAGTTTGAGGTTGGTCTCGAACTATCGTAGAGGTTGTAGGACATTTAGTTTCCAAATGGCCATATCCATGACATTTTTGACACCAAACATTTGACCTAGCTGGGTTTTTTATATTAGATTATACACCCCTTTTTATTATGGGCATATCATATTTAGATTTTGTTTCTTGAACTTCCCTTATAATATTGCCACTATTTTTGTGGCCTTAGTCTCACTCAAGGGTATTTCGATGAGTTCCCATTTGAACCATGTATGCTGGTGGTGATGTTTGATGTTTGGTAGGACTATAGGATGAGGCTATGTACTTATGCCATGGACACTTTTATCATACTAGGGTTTCCCCATCCAAGTGTGAATGTGCACCTTAGGGCTAGCAAGTATTATATAAGAAACCTCTTTCATAGTTTAGGATTGCTGCTCATTTGTACTTTCTCTTGTTACTTTTTGTAGAGAACTCCATCTCTCTCCTTTGTTCTTGCCAATCTCTCTCATACTCTACACCTTTGTGTTCTTGTCTTTGTGCATTGTATGTGTGGTGAGTCCAGCTCCATTTTACGTGAGCTAATAGTGGTATCAAAGCAAAGCTTTTTCGTGGCTTGTTTTTTGGTTTTCTCTATAATGTGTTCAAGATTCTCATATGTGTTCAATCTTTTCATAGCTTGTGTTCAATCTTTTCATAGCTTGTGTTCAAGCTTTCCATAGCTGGTTATATTTGGTTTTCATCAGGTGGCTGAAGCTTAGTGTAAAGCATAGTGTGAAGCTCTTTATTTTGGTGCTATTTAAATCTTTCTTATTCAAGATTCCATTGAAGCTTTCTCTCCCAACACTGAAGGATCTCTCCCAACAACAAGATGGAAGCTTCTCTACTTCAAACCATAATGTTGCTATAGTCGATTCTAACAATGACTTAGCTCCACACAATTGATTTAACCAAATAAGTGGCATTATTACAATCGGATCAGTTTACTATAGTTGAATACAATCGGATTGTTTTCCAATAGTGTAGTCGTCAAAGGATCCAATCCTACTTTTCCATTGCTTCAAAAATAGGTGCCATGTGCAGATAGAATCACCCATTTCTGTGACTGTTTTCATTTGAAATCATTTTTCGATCAATCAATCGATTCCATTTGGCTGATTCCTAGTTTAATTAATGATCCTAGAAGTTTGATCGTGATTCCAAAAGTTGGATTGTTCAGTGATCCAACTTCATTGATTCCACTTTTTGTCATCGTCTGATTCCACTTTTGATGATCTTGCATGAATGATCCTGATCCTAATTTAGTGATCCCCTAACTCAAGAGATCCTACTCCTCAATGATCCTACCATGGCAATCCTACTTTAGCAATCCTACCTCAGTGATCCTACCTTAACGGATGACTGATCTTACCTTAATAGACGATAAGGGCACATAGACAGTGAATCAGGTGACAACCTTAACAATTCTACTTTTTTGTGATTATCTGATTTAACTTTTTTGAATCGACCAATTCTACTTTTTAGATCAACCATTTCTACTTTCTTGAATCATCCAATTATGCCTTCTGGTTGGCGATTCTACTCCTTATGATTGGCGATTCTACTCCTTATGATTGGTGATTGGTCAATTTCACTTTCAAGGATCATCTGATTCTACTTATAATTTCTAGTAGTTTTCACTTCAGTTCAAGTTTCCTTTTTGCATCTTACCTTTTTAAACTCATCAGCAAGCAACAACAGACAGTCATATATGGACAAAAACTCTGCGAATGATTTGTTGATATTCTTTCCAAAGAGAATAAATGAAATGGGTCAAATTACTCCTAAGATTTTTATGGTGATAAATATCCTTGTAGAGCAAAGGGATTATGGGGTGATGTTAGTGGTGATGATCCTTGCCTCCCTGGCATAATTACTCCTGCCACTCCTCTCAAAGGGGTGAGGACCAATAGATCCAGTGTCATGCTCCTCACATTACTATTGACCAAAGAAGATGGGATTCACATGATACTCAAGCTTTGGCATTGATTGCCTTGTCAATTAAATAGTCTATTATTCTACACATTCGCTCTTGTAAAACACTCTAGAAATCATATATCGGGCTAAAAATTGTATAAGGATTGCCTTTCTCAGAAGGTAACTTAATAATGAAACTATGTAGGAGAAGAGGTCCATGAATAAACATTTAACAAAATTATAGGACTTGAGAGAACAACTTCTTAATATTCATGAAATCATTTTTGAAAAAGATACGATTAACATCAACCTTAACTCGTTGCCCCGAATCTTATCTGGATTCAATACTTCCCTTTCGGCTTTCTTTGAGAGGCAATACAGCCCCTCTTACTTATCAGAAGCTCGTGAGCTTATTGTTGTAAAGGAGGAATAATACAGAAAGAATACTTCTAAGAGTTATAGCAATGATCAAGCTCTAGTAGCCAAGGATAAGGTTAAGAAATTTTAGCGAAAGACCAATTTCAATAAAACTTATGAGGCTAAGGGTGATTTTGAAAAGCCAAACAAGGTGACTTACTAATGCAAGAAGCTCGTCCATGTTGAGATATCAAGCTCAACTAGTGCTACGACGGACATTGATGACCCACCTGGGTGATAGCTTCCACATCTACACCACTGGCATGGTTGGTGAGATTATGGGTGATATGCGGCCAGTGGGATGACAGGCTATGTGACAGCCATTTTGGATTACTAGAGACTGTCATAGTTATAGCGCCAGCTCATATAGTCAGGTTCACATTATGGACCGACCCTTGTATGTTGTAGTAGTTGAGTACTAACCCATATAGTGTGTTATCTTATCTTTATGTTATGATGGTTGAGTAGAGAAGAAGAAGATAGAAGAAAATTCAGCCATCCATCTCTCTCCTCTTGTGTCTTGGTCTCTCTCTTGTGTGTGTGTGTGTTTGCTTGCTAGGGTTTGAAGCTCTCCCTCTCGCCCATATTCTCTTTATGGTATCAGAGCTTGGTTCGTGTGAGAGCTAAGGAGGCAAGAAAGAGATAAGAACAAGTAAGGAAGGAAACGGTACTACACGGGTAAGAGCACCATCATCTCTTTCTCCTTCTTGGTTTAGGTACAACACCCCCTCAGTAGCTCTTGGAGCTACACATCTCCGATTGACGAGCTGTCTTTGCGAGAGCAGAGCTACAAGACAGATATATTATCTTATCGGATGACGTTTTTTAAGCCAAATTCGCGTTTCGGGCATGTTACGGGCCCCGTTACGTCACTGCAGGGTATTTTCGGTAGTTTTTTGGAAGTTCTAGTAGAAAACTGTTTTTGCTCGAAATCTGGTTATTCAATGCAGCAATGCATTTTGGAAGTGCAGACAGGGTTTGCACATGTATTGTTGATACTGGGTGTATGTACATGTACTCTGGTCACATTTGGTGACACATAGGCTGTGCTGAATTACCGTTGCTCTATAAACAGTTACAAGAGATACTACTATATTACAGGTTGCATACATAATTTGTCTGTTTGTTGCAAGTTATTTGATTGCTGTAGGAAAACATGTCTGATGGAATTAATCTGATTGTTAGTGAGAAGCTGGATAAGAATAACTGCCATGCTAATGGGTAAAGGATTTTGGAATTAGGTAGAAGGAGACAATGAGGAGCCTCTAGAGTTATCTAAGGAGAATGCCACTCCTACAGATACAAAGGCATTCAAGGATTGGAATCAAGGCATAAGAAAATTCATGTACTGACTTTCAATTAGTGTCATAGACACTATGATATGACACATACAGGACGCAAACACTCCAGCAGTTGCATGGTAGAATCTGGTTTAGATATTCCAAACTAACACAAAGGTAAGGAAGTTGCAGTTAAAGCAAGAGTTGCATACTGTGGAAAAGAAAAGCATGTCCATCAATGAAGATCAAGGGCATTGTTGAATCCCTTGGGTCTACCAATGTATCAGTGGAGGATGATGATTTGGTGAGTGTCTGTCTTCTGAATGGGCTTGGCAAAGAGTACAAGCCATTCAAGACCTCCATTGCAGTTAGGGAGAATATTCCCAACTTTCACGACTTGATATCTATGCTAATCATAGAAGAAAAGGCTTTAGGTGAGGATTCTTCTTCACAAAGCAAGAACACATCGGAATAGGCCTTCTACTCTAATTTAGGTAGAGGCAAAGGTCGAGGACAGGGTGGTGGTTGATGACAAGGAAATCAGAATTTTGGACAACAGTCCAATGATTCACTACAACAATCATACATAGGTGGAAGAGGCCATTCTAGAGGCAGGGGGAGCCAAAGAGGCCGAGGTGGTTGGCAAAGAAATCAAAATGCAAATAGCATAGAGTGCTATTACTGTGGCAAACTAGGACATATGGCAAAGGACTGCTATAAAAAGTAGAACGACCTTAAAAGTGGGAAGTTGTAGCAAGGCAACTATGCATCATCTAGCAAGCAAGGGAAGTGATGACAGAAGTGAGCAGTCTATTTGTGCTGCAGCACATGCTTAGTTCCAAACAGGGGATGTGTCAGGATCTCAAGATATATGGTATGTGAATTCTGGCCGCCTCTAACCACATGACCAGTCATGCTGAGTGGTTTAGGGATATGCAAAAAATGGAAAAACCAGGTGATTATACTGCGCATCCAATTGCGCATGTTGGTAAAGTGCCATTGTCTATGCAAGATGGCAAAATGAAATATTTGGCTGATGTACTTCATGTTCCAAATATTACAAAGAACCTAGTTTCTATTAAACAGATGGTTGAGCAGGGTCTGTAAGTGAGGTTTAATCCTCAAGGATGTTTTGTGGAAGACTTCAAAAATAAGTGTCGCTTGGTTGCAAAGGGTAACAGAAATGGCAGGATGTTTACTTTGGATGCGAACATGCTTGAGATAAAGGCAGCCATGTCTGCACATGGAACAGGTGTCATTGCAGATATTGACATATAGCACAAGTGCATTGGTCATGTGAATGTATAGCAACTGAAGTCTATGCAAGCCCAAAGTATTGTTGCAAGTTTGCCAAAGTTTAAGGTTGATGGTATACATAAGGTATGTGAAGTATGCCAACTTGGTAAGTAGGCCAAAAATGCTTTCCCACATGGAAAGCATGTCAGGTGCAAGGCCATTGGATGTCATACACTCAGATGTATGGGGACCGACCAAGACTGCAACAATTCTAGGTTGTAGGTATTATGTTACATTCATGACCACACTAGGAAAGTGTGGGTTTATTTCATAAAGGAGAAAAGTGAGGTGTTTGCTCACTTTCAGAGATTTAAAGCCTTGGTCGAGAAGGAAAAAGGCATGCAAATAAAATGCCTAAGATCAGATGGTGGGGAGAATATTTCTCCAATGAGTTCAGTGATTTCCTGAGAAAGCAGGGAATCAAGAGGCAGTTTACATGTGTAGGTACACTCCGCACAACAGAATGGTGTTGCAGAAAGGAAAAACAAGCACATTGCAGAAGTGGCACATGCCTTGATGGGGCTGAAAAGAACATGCCACATTATTTTTGGGTAGAAGTAGTAGCAATTGCTGTGTACATTATGAACATGACACCCACTGTAGCTGTTCATGGTATGACTCCTGAACATAAGTTTACAGGCATAAGACCAGATGTGTCTCACTTGAAAGTGTTTGGGTGTATTGCATATGTTCCTGATGAAGTGAGAACAAAGTTGGATCCAAAGGTAGAGAAATGCACCTTCATTGGTTATGCTATGGAGCAAAAAGGTTATAGATGCTATAACCCTACCACTCATGAGATGCGAGTAAGCAGAGATGTTATCCTCAATGAGATGAGTAGCTGGTATGCACCAGTAGTGAAGGGAATAAAAGATACAGATGTAAGAAGTGCTGATGTTGCACCACATGTAGAGTAGCAATCACAAGTACTGAGTGGACCTGGGGAGTCCTTGAGAAATGGATCCAATGTTAGCCCATGATCAGAGCAAGTTGAGGAATGATGTAGGTACACATGTATCATGGAAAGGGAAGGAAAAGGTAGATCAACCTTTTGTGCCTCATCTGTCAGCACAGCATGTCACTCATATGTGGATAGTGAATCTAGTGGCTCTGAGTAGAGCCTTGATTGAGGAACTTGGCATTCCATTTGTGGTTACTCTTGGTGTAAGGAAACTAGGGCTGTTTTGAGGACACCTGGCAGTGATCCAGGTGTACACTTGCTGGTAGTGATCTAGGTGTACGTAGGTCTATGAGGGTAGATACCATGTTGACAGGTTGAGATATGATGGATATACAACCCATCATTATGCTTACATGGTAAAAGCAATACAGGAGGTTGAGCCCACTTGCTTTGAGCAGGAAATTGGAAATAAGAAATGGGAAGATGCCATGGATGAAGAGATGGTAGCATTGGATGCAAATGCAACATGGGAGTTACTGCCTATGCCTAAGGAAAAGAAGGCAATTGGATGTAAGTGGGTGTATAAAGTCAAGCATAATGTGTTAAATTTGTAGCAATGTGATGAGCTATGGTAGATCAAATGCTAGAATCAACATATTTAAAAAAGAGATTAGATGATGATTAAGATGTGATTAGTGAGAAATTAATTGATAGCTTAATGTAGGCATGGATAATAAAAAACTAGCAAATTCTCATTAGGCCAATGCCTCAATTTAATCCTCCTCGGGTGAAGAATGCTTTTTCTTCTCCAGCTGTTGAGTCCAGCCATTTCTTCTCTTTTACCTTGGTCTCTTGCTCTAGTAGAGCTCCTTCTAGCAAATTCTCATTAGGCCAATGCCTCAATTTATACTTGCATGAATGCTATTATAAAAAGGAGCTAATAGAATGTTTCCCATTTCCTTTACCTCAAGGTTGGTGTGCTAACCATGAAAACAAATTATGAGCAAGAAAAAAAGCTAGGCCTCATTGGTCTTTATGCCTAAAGAATTTTAGGGGGGGGGGGGGAATTCTTTTGCGAGCTTTTTCTCGTGAGATTTTTTTTTGGCTATTTTTAATATTTTTGCAAGATTTTTCTAGGAACATAATATGGAGCAAATACAATCTTGTACTTTGACTTTCATAGCCTCTCCATATGTTTCATGTGTGTGTAGCTTGATTTTGATGCACTTTTTGAGGAGCTATTAATGCATAGTTTCCCAGAGATCCCACTTGGTCATAACATTACTCGTATGGAAAATGTTGTTGTAGACTAAAAATTAGATATAGAGTCAATTTATTTTTCATATTTTTGAATAAATTATTAAATTCACTTTCTAGGTTTTCAATATCAAAGTTTATTCACATTTTGATTATTTATCTTATTCTGGTCACATTAAGAACCAAATGTATATAGTATGCATGAATACAAAAAATATTTAAAAAATTAAGTCCTAAATTTAGAAGTTATACCCTGATATTTATATTATTTGTCTCATTTCGATTGTTTTGACTCCAAATATGACCATATTTTGATAAATAACATAAAACTTATGGCCATTTGAAGTGAGCAGTTTGGAGCTTGTTTTATGATCTGCACTAGCTCTGGCTATTTGAAGTTTTGGAGTCTGTTCATATTTGAAGTTTTGGAGCTTGTTTATGAACATGATCCAAAAGTTCAGATGGCCATAGCTAGCATAGATCATATAGGCTCTAAATAGTTCACTTCATAAATAGGCTCCAAAACTTTAAATTGCCATAGCTAGCACAAATTATGAAACATGCTCCAAAACTTCAAATGGCTATAGGTAGCGTAGATCATAAAATAGGCTCCAAACAACTCAATTCATAAATAGGCTCCAAACAACTCCAAACAACTCAACTCATAAATAGGCTCCAAAACTTCAAATGGCCATAGCAAGCATAGTTCATAAAATGAGCTCCAAACAGCTCACTTCAAATGGCCATAACTTTCACGTTATTTATTGGAATATGGTCTTTGTAGTCAAAACGACTAGAATGCAATGAACTTGCCTAAAAATTGAAATTAGACACTTAATTTTTTAATATTTTAAAGTATACTGATTAAATATATATATTCAATTTATTTATGTGGTAAAGAGTATGGTATCCATAAGAATATTACATTTTCTCTAAGAAAACTAAAAAAAGGATTTATTAATGGTAATATTAAAGAAAAAATGGATAATGAATGTTCCTTGATGAGAGAAACAATTGATTTATACATAAAAATCTCTTGAAATTTATAAAACTACCAAAAAGCTCACAAAAAAATTAAACCCCATTTTAGGCACTATTTACTAGGAAGAACTTTCATTGTATTGGTCAAAAATGGTGGTTGAAAGAGGAGAATTCTAAGGGGCTAGGTTTATCAAATAAAGCCGATTATTTATGGAGTTTTATTTTAATGTCAAAGTGATAAAAGGGGAGAAGCTTTTACTAGAATTCATTATTAATTTTTAAGGAAGAGTTTTGTAGTGTCATTTTATAGTGTCTTGCCTATGCTTGCCTTTGGTTCGAATGAGGATACATACATGAAAGTGATGAATTACCTTAGCACTTGTTAATACTCCTGAAATGCTATAGCCAAAAAGAAAAGAAAATTCCATCTAGATGTAAGACACTTCTCTCTCTTGGATAATGTGTTATATAGAGTAGGGAAGGATGGGATCATCTAAAAAGCCATCACTAGGAAGTAGGGAAGGGTCATCATACAAAAGTGCCATGGAAGGTATGTGTGGAGAACATTTTATAGCTGATTACACAACCACGAAGGTTCTAAATATAGGATATTACTATTCAAGTATGTATAAGCTTGTGCTAGAGGATTATAAGTCTTTTGAGGCCTGTTAATTCTTTGGTTAGAAGGATCTTAAGGAAAATCTTTTGTAGCCTACTTTTTCTTGCATCATGGCTAGGTATGGGATTAAATATACATGGCTCTTAAAGCTGATACTAAAGTGTGATAGCTTTTGGGATAGGTGATGATTGGGTTCTAAATATAGGATATTACTATTCAAGTATGTATAAGGTTGTGCTAGAGGATTATAAGTCTTTTGAGGCCTATTAATTCTTTGGTTAGAAGGATCTTAAGGAAAATCTTTTGTAGCCTACTTTTTCTCGCATCATGGCTAGGTATGGGATTAAATATACATGGCTCTTAAAGCTGATACTAAAGTGTGATAGCTTTTGGGATAGGTGATGATTGGGGTAGAAGTGGCTCCAAGGATATTGTGATTTCATATTGTGGTGGATGTGAGACCGGTGGGATAGGTGATTGGGGTAGAAGAAACTCCTAGGATAGTGGGATTTCATATTGTGGTGGATGTGAGACAGGTGGGCTCCTCCATGCACTAGTATGCATGGAGATCCACTAGGAGTGATTGGGCACATCGATGCATACTATCCATGATCATTGTGAAAGGAGATATATTATGATGTTGTGACACTGTGATGTGTTACTCAGTGATATATGATTATGATTATTATCTAGATACATGAATCTTATAGATGTTATGTGAAAAATCTAGTATGACATTTTGTTTTCATATAAAGAACTATTTTTGAAGGAGTGCATGTGTGAACTCTACTAACTTGTGTAAATGACAACTTCAACCATGGGTGTGTAAGTTTACACTAGCTCCATAGGCCCAGTGGTTGAGCATAAGGCTAGACCCTTGGGATTGGATAGGGCTAGGATGAGTCTATGGAACGGTTCTAGGATCCTAGAAAAAGGGTGGTAGGATGGACCCGATTTTGTGAGTACTTAAAAAATCCAGAACAAGTTAACGTGGGGAGAATAAATTAGGTTAGAAGTTATGCAAAGGATAGAGAAGTTTCCTTCATAATCAAGAAGTCAAGACATATTGTTTATGAGCCTTAGGGAGCCGCTCGATCTGACTTGCTTATGAGAATTATGAAGGAAAATACCTAGTGGAATCACACACATTTCCTAATGTACGGAATGTTCTAGTTAGATCTTGGAGAGTTGCTAGGATAGCCAAGTGTTGAGACATTATGATATGAGGCCCTGAGTGAGACAATTACATTTCCTCAAGCAAGGATTGTTCTAGTCAAAGGTTGGAGGGGTAATACGAGACCCCAAGTGAGACACTCTACCCTGAGTGTAGTTTTCTTGCTCGACTATTGTGTAGATAGAGGGGTAGGAGTCTTATATTCTTGGAAATCAAAGACTAGATTACATGTAAGAGCCTAACGATTACTAGTTCCTAGCATATGCATTAACAAAATTTTTGCTAGAACTAGTTACTTCTCCCATTTAACTAGCCAAGTTAAGTCAGAGCATGGTAGGAGAGTCATTTATACCAAGATAAAATCTTTGACTTCCTACAATCAGAAGACATGGCTATTCATTCATAGGTTGTCTTCCTATACAATCAAAGATATGGCTATCTATTTATAGTTAATTATAGATTTGAACATAAAATTGTGTTTATTTTTGTATTACTGAAATGTGTAAACTATGTGCTCCAATATTTGTGGAGTAAGCCTATAATATCTGTGGAGAAAGTTTCCAAAAGTACCAATTATAGGCTTATATAGTCATGGGTTGCCCAATATTCTTGGTGTGGCTACGACCTACATAGTATGTCTCTTTCATCCTTCTAGAATCTATCCTTAGAATTTGGCCCTCAAGATCTCCCTTGTGTGAGGGTGTTGCTTGGTTCTTCTCTTAGTGTTAGAGATGCTCATGCTTCGGCAATGGTGCCATGTCTCCATCCATTTGCCTAGCTGTAGTTCTTTTGATGGGCCACTCTTCTTTGGAAAAACTTTTTAATGAATTACTAGTATGATAAACCAAATTATTATTTTTGATTATTCTAGGAGGAGTTCTTTTTATTTCGTTCTAAGGATGTGTTGGGAATTTAACTCACAACATCTTGAGTAGGGTGAGATATGAGCTAATAACCATTTGTATAAGAGCCCACTAACAACAAAGATACATACCATTGATATCTAGATAATTTTACATGACATAATTAATAGAGATTTAGGAATCTTTGACTATTTATGGACTGTTATTTTTCATAAGAAATAAACAGCTCTATGACTTTAGTGTGAAATCTCTCTAAGGTTTTTGATTCTTATAGTCACTTGGCATTGATTCTACCATGAAAGGTTTATAAAAGTGGTTGACTATATTGATTAAGGCTACTTCATAAAATGTTTCTAGTGGTAAGCATGTCCTTAACTGGGACCTCATTGATCTAGTTTTTCACTAGTCTCCCTCCACACAATGGCTTGCTACTAGAACAGAAAAATAAGAAAGAAAAAATTTATAGATTGAGATATAGTCTCTCTACTATTATATAAAATGTCTTGCTAGCAGTAGAGAAAAAGAAAAAAGCACTAGTTGTGAAACTTAACCACATAATTTAGAGAGAGAAGGGAGTGCAAGATGTGGTTGTCATCTCATGGTATGAGTGCAATAAATGAAGATATGAGTGTGGTTATAAATGAAGATATGTATAAGGTGATACACATGGCCCATCCATGAGAAGTAGCCATGCATATGGTCCCATTTATAGCCATATAATCCCATTTTCAGCCCACGATACCCTAGGATAATCCATCAAACCTAAGAAAATCTCCTAAATTCGAGAGAGAGCAATGTTGCAAGCAATACATAACAGTTTTTACAATGTAAATTCTACATAAATTTTTCAAGACAACAATTAAAAAAATGAAGTTATATAATAATGAAATAAAGTAAATGTATTGGTGATCAGTTAGGGTTGCCCTACATCAATTTTGTCTTGAATCAAATCCATGCACATTGTTATTTGTACATGCCAATGAGTTCATTTTAAGATCCATGGCCCCAATATCAACAATGAAATAAATGTATTGGTGATTAGTTAGGATTACCCTTCATCGATTATATATTAAATCAAATCCATACATGCCAATGAGTCTATGTTAAGTTCCATGGCCTTAATATCAACAACAAGGTCTATTCCACTAGTGGAATAGATCTTTTGTTTCATCATCTTGGATGTGAATCATCATCCTCCACATCACTAAGCATTTTATAATGCATTTTATTCATCATCTTGAATGGAGCTTGGACGTGTGAACCATCAACTCTATTGGTAATTGGTGGTATCTCTTGTTCTCCTACTTCCTACTTCATTTGGATCTTCATCTACTTCCAATGGCTCATCTGTAGCCTTGTCATTTTGAAATATCATTCTTGATCGGTCGAGGAGAAATTTGTATGACATACCACCACTTGTCATAATTTAGGTCCAGTTAACACCCTAGTTAGAGGAACATGAAGAGCATTAATTATTATGCATAAAGAATGTTTATTAAAACGTTCACTTAAAATTTGTATACAAATAGAAATTTTATTAGAACCTTCACTTGAAATTTGTTTGATGGTTACCTATTCACAATGTTAAGATAGCACAAATGTGTCTCTTTCTTCTTGACAAACCTTGGTAGAGTCGATTTGCCATAAATCCACTACGATTGTAAAAAGACCTTGACATACCACCTTGAACCACTTGGCATCTAATATAGAAAATTTTGAAGTTACTAATTGACCCTCCAAGATGTTTTAAATTGCTCTTGCACACTTTCTCGATTCTAGTTCTTACTTTAGACATATTTGAAACAAGGGATAAGGTTTCTTCATAGTCTACTCCATGTGTTTGTGCATACTGTTGAAATTTGAGCATAATGATGAGCTATGGTGGATCAAACACTAGAATCAACATCATTAACAAAGTGATTAGTGGGTCAACATCATTAACAAAGTGATTAGTGGGTAATTAAGATGTAATTAGTTGGTAATTAACAAATAGATTAATGTAGGCATGGATACTCAAAAACCAGCAAATTCTCATTAGGGTTATGCCTCAATTTATAGAGTTTACATCAAGCATCAAATCCCATTGATTTCTCCATGATTCACTCCCAGAATATCTCCACCTCTTGCTTGATTCTCTCCACCTCTTCTCTTTTTCCTGAATATCTCCCAGAATAACTCTACACTTCCCAGAATATCTCCACACTTCCTAAATTCTCTCATGCTACCCTTTATTCTCTCCCAGTAGATTCTTCTCACCTTTTCACAGGTTTATTCACAATTACATCTCCTCTTTTACAGCCTCTAACCAAAGGCTTGTTCCCGCACACACCCTATTCACTTGTATTTTCAACACCTCCCCTCAAGTGAATACTCCTAGTACACCTAGACCCTATACCAAGTTTGCCTCCCCGTACTTGATAGTCCGCGACCAGTGTCTACTCCTCCCCTCAAGTTATCTCAGCACACCTGGACCCTGTATCAAGTTTCTTTCTTACTTGACAGTCCGCGACCAGTGCCTCAAGTCCCTAAACTCCATAGTCCTTGACACTCTCTCTCTCTATGTGTCCAAGGCTACTATAAGTGCCTGCGACCTTGACTAAAGTGCTCACACATACATCTATCTACCACGTGGCCTACATCATCGGTGGCTCAGAGGTGGTTTTACTTTGTTGGGGCAGGTTACATTGGGTTGTGGGGTCTCTCTCTCTCTCTCTCTCAGAGATTTTCACATGGCTCCTCACTCTTTGGAGCCTCACATCTTCTCTTGTCTTCAGTCTTCTTGTCGTGGAGCTTCTCTCCACGTGTCCGTCTCTTCTTTCAGTCTTCTTGGGGCAGCTTCTCTTCTTGTGTCCATGTCTTCCTTTAGATCTTCTTGGTGTGGATCTTCCTCTTGGAAAGAGATATTCTTCTTCTTTCATGGCTGGGGCCATGAGCTCATCCGCCGTCAGGTCTTTTTGCTCCATGTGAGCAACATATTTAAATGTTTTACTGACAGTTCCTTTGGGTTTTTTCTATTTATCTTGTGTCATTATGCAATGCAAACCCAAATCTATGCGGGAGGTCTTACCTCTTGCCTTATTCTGGACAAGGGTAGTGTCTGATCCCATATTTACACTGATGTAATGTGCCCAATACATAATGCGTATAGCATTCATTCTCATGCACATTCCAAATGCAACTCTGGCTGTGAATAATCTTGAATTTGAGTGAGATTTACAGGCAATAACCAAGGGTTAAATGCAAAATGATGATTATCACAATTTTATCAGCACAATTTTACCAGAAATTACATTAAATCAAGGGTAACCAATTTGTACGGGATGGTTGGAGTATCAAACCAACTCCGAATTGCAATCTGAAGTTATAGGGATCTGTATCAAATACCTAATGGTTAATTTGAATCCTCAATTGCACCAAAATACAGTGATTAGTACTGATTAATCACTGATTAGCAAATTAATCCATTATTTTTGTGCAGAAAACAGAGTATGCGGGGAGTCCAGATCTGGTGCCTTAGACTTCAAATGAGCTCAAATTCTTTCAAAGGCATCAATAGCAATGAGTCTAGTAGAGGATTAAGCCAAGAAACACAAGATTTGACCAAATATTGAAAGCTTAATCTCTGTTTTACCAAAGTCACCTGCAGATTTGATGAAGAGCTTAGATCTCATTGTAGACTTGATGAAACTCAATTCTGTCTTCACCAGCATGTAGAGCATGCTCGAATACACCTTGGGCTAAGAGGAATTAGAGAGATTTGACTTGATGAAGCAGCAATGGTAGAAACTTCTCAGAAAATTGACGCCAGCGAAACGAATAACGGGATTCCTCCTTCGTTGCTTGGCGGTTTGCTGCGTCGTTTTAAAGGGCTTGAAGCCAAGTGAGTTGGCTACAATATGCTAGAAGGGTTTGCCCTAATTTTATGTGTGCAAGGTGAATGAGATCCTCCACTGGCTGGAAGTGAAGGGGTGAACTGAAAAATAACTAAAATTTTGATTATTTCCTAATTATCTACTAATCATGATTAATTAAATAATGGGCTCATAAACCTGATGGATTCTAGGCATGGCTCTGATACCATGTTGAAATTTGAGCATAATGATGAGCTATGGTGGATCAAACACTAGAATCAACATCATTAACAAAGTGATTAGCAAATAATTAAGACGTAAGGGTAATTAACAAATAGATTAATGTAGGCATGGATACTCAAAAACCAGCAAATTCTCATTAGGGCTATGCCTCAATTTATAGAGTTTACATCAAGCATCAAATCCCATTGATTTCTCTATGATTCGCTCCCAGAATATCTCCACCTCTTGCTTGATTCTCTCCACCTCTTCTCTTTTCCCTGAATATCTCCCAGAATAACTCCACACTTCCCAGAATATCTCCACACTTCCTAAATTCTCTCATACTACCCTTTATTCTCTCCCAGTAGATTCTTCTCACCTTTTCACAGGTTCTTTCACAATTACATCTCCTCTTTTACAGCCTCTAACCAAGGGCTTGTTCTCGCACACACCCTATTCACTTGTATTTTCAACACATACCCCTTATCAACAATTCTTGCCTTAAACTTGTTTAGACTTCCATACGAGTTGTATTTAATTTTGTAAACCCATTTGCATCCAATGACTTTCATGTCATCCTTATGTGGGATAAGATCCCATGTTTGGTTCTCTTGAAGAGCATCAATCTCTTCATTCATTAGCCACCACTTACGGATTTTTATAACATCCTCAAACCTCTCTGATTCTTTCAATTTTGAAAACTTTTTTCATGTAAGCATAATGGCCACAAAAGAGTCATAGGGAAACCTTTGAACTGGAAGCTTTACCCTAGTGGACCTTCAAGGTTGAATTTCTTCCACATCTTCACTTCCTTGATTAATTTGGGGGATACCTTCTTGAGTACCACTTGTACTTGGTTCACTAGTGATAGCGTGAAGTCCTGCTTTCCATAGAGACACCTTCTCCTCTTTTTTCTCTTTTCCCACTTTGGTGGTTGGCTCGTATTTGATGATGATTTTTTCATACTTGTGATACCATCCATGCATCTCATCAAAGTCAACATCTCTGCTTGCATACATCTTTTTTTTTTGCCTATGTTCCACTCATCTTTTTCCAAAGACTATCATTTGTTGTCTTCTTTTCTCTCTCCTTCAATCAAGGCATAATTGCTTCAATGTGCCATTCCTTATATCTCTTTGCTTTGAATAGCAATCTTGAGCCCAATGTCCCATCTTGCCATTCCTTATATCTCTTTGCTTTGAATAGAAATCTTGAGCCCAATGTCCCATCTTGCCACCATAAGCATCTTTGTTATTTTGTCCTCTTTTGCCATTATAGCATCCTTGATTTGAGGATTGTCTTCCACCTCGACCTCTTTGAGTGTTCCTTTCAACTTCCTCTCTTTGTGGAGTACTCATGGTGGCTATTGTTATCTTGGCCTCTTTTGAATTTTCCACCTCTTTGGTCTTGATGTAGATGTCCTTAGCCTCTTCCTCTGGCTTTTCCATCACTAGTATATAGAGCACTTTCATTTCTCCAATCTGCTTTTGATGAGTTTCCCCTAAGTATTTGTTCTTTAACAATCACCTTTGCCACAAGTTTCATTCATCATTAGTTAATCAATCTCGAGAAAAATTAGATGTTCTAAACGTCTTCCAAGACCGAGCTAATGAATACCTCTACCATCTCTTTATCTTCAACTAGCTCACTGATCATGGCCAATTAATCACATATACCTCTATTTTTTGCAACATAATAAATAATTGTTAGGCTCTTGTTCTTGTTACTCTCCTTTGAGTTGTATCTTATGAGTTTTGACACACTTTCAAACATAGTTGAGAGTGTCTCCCACATATCATTAGGTGATCCACAATGCTCAATGTGTGGAATAATTACTTTACTCACTGCTTGAGCAATAATAGCTATCACCTTTTTCTCCTTCGATTTCCATGCTTTGAAATTAGTACTGCCTTTGTAAACTTTGTTGAGTCTCACAAGCTTGATAATCTCTTTCTTTATTTTCTCTCCTTGTACCTTTTAGTATCTCTAGAGGCATGTTTGGCATCACATTTGCTCCAATCAGGGATTTCATTAACGTCTTCACAATTTCGTGATCACGTTAACAAAACCTGTTATTAACATATTAAAACTTATGATCACATTGTATATTCACATGACCTGAGCAATGACCTGTCAAAACCTACTAGTCCCGTAACCCCACCGGGTTTTTTTGTTTCCTGGCGGGGTTCTGTCATGTTTATAAACATTGCCCGACACCCATCATGCAACTTTTGGGGAGATAGTCCTTGTTTTGGGGGCGTGATATCTCTCCTCAAAGTACTTGTAGAGCTCTCGAGTTGCTAGAAGTGTCCTCTTGGGAAGAACGTCCTTATCTTAGGGGCTGTCATCTTTCCTTGTAGGCACTCCTAAGGCTATTGAGCCACTCGTCCTTAGTTCTTTGAATTGGGGGCAGGGTGTGGTTCGTAGCTAATACTTGCGGAGATTTAGGGACAAAGTTGGAGTCATTCAGCTTTGCATTTGAGCTACGTAGGTAATCTACCTCATTCTGCTTTATGAATGGTTTGATGGAGCCAAGAGTCCTGCTTAGGGGCTTGTATTGGTTCTTGATACTTGATATAGTTTAGAGTAGACAAGGGTCTATTGTCCTATACTAGAGTATTGGGCAAGCATAGATCTTTGATTTTCTTTGTGAATGTTAGAGAAGGTCTATTGTCCTATACTAGAGTATTGGGCAAGCATAGATCTTTGATTGTGTAAAGTATCCTTAATTGGGTACAAAAGGCATCCTTCATTGGGGGTGCAATGTGCATTGTATGCATGCTATAAATTATATGTATCTTAATCTTAGAACACACATTTATGCATTCGTCTTGTCGTGATGCTAAAGGTTTAGCAAGGATTAATATTTATGGTTATGTAAGTATCTAAATAAAATAATTCATGGTCTAAAAACTTTCAGTCATCCTTTGCATTTAGCATGAATCGTCATGGATATCTTTATTTTCTAAAGTTAAAACAATAAACTACGTATATGATGATCATCCTTCATTGGGGGTGCAATGTGCATTGTATGCATGCTATCAATTATATGTATCTTAATCTTAGAACACACATTCATGCATTCGTCTTGTCGTGATACTAAAGGTTTAGCAAGGATTAATATTTATGGTTTTGTAAGTATCCAAATAAAATAATTCATGGTCTAAAAACTTTCAGTCATCCTTTGTATTTAGCATGAATCGTCATGGATATCTTTATTTTCTAAAGTTAAAACAATAAACTACGTATATGATGATCATCCTTCATTGGGGGTGCAATGTGCATTGTATGCATGCTATCGATTATATGTATCTTAATCTTAGAACACACATTCATGCATTCGTCTTGTCGTGATGCTAAAGGTTTAGCAAGGATTAATATTTATGGTTATGTAAGTATCCAAATAAAATAATTCATGGTTTAAAAACTATGTGCCTCATGATAAGCACCATTCCGAAGAATGGCCTTACACACACACACCCCTCGTGTGGCGGACCACCCACATCTTGCCGCGCATTGCGACCATGGGCGATTGCCCGCACGAACACACACACACCCACACCCACACCCACAACTGTCATTACCTATGTATACTGTCAGCAATGAACTCCCAAAGGGCCCCCGGGCCCATGTATATACAAAAATATAGCCCGCCGGGCAGTGCCTTAAGTCCCTAACTCATAGTCCTTGACACTCTCTCTCTCTCTATGTGTCGTCCAAGGCTACTATAAGTGCCCATGACCTTGACTAAAGTGCTCACACATACATCTACCACATGGCCTACATCATCGGTGGCTTAGAGGTGGTTTTACTCTGATAGGGCGGTAGGTTACACTGGGTTGTGGGGTTTCTCTCTCTTTCTCTCTCAGAAAAGATGATCTGACTCCACTTCCTTAGGAGTATCCATGAAGTTTTTCGATGTCGTTCCTTCTTCTCTGGGTTTGCTGTAGCAGTCTCTTGCCATGTGTCCTGGCTTCCCACAGTTGTGGCAAGTGAAGGTCCTTCCTCCTCCCCTGCTTCTTCCTCGTCCTCGTGAGAATCCTCCTCGGGTGAAGAATGCTTTTTCCTGAATGATTTCATCATTTAAACTGAGTGCAATGAGTCCTAATGTCATCCGTTTGCCTACGTTCTCGATGCTTTAGGCTCTACATGTGCAAAGAAACTATTACAAAGTGAAAGAGAAGAAAAAAGTATAACCATGAAATGTGAGGATAATACATTCCCATATGATCATTTTAAACTTAAGGAATGATACATCTAGTATAAGTAAGAAAAGTCAATATTATGCATATAAGCTCTACACCAAGCTCCAAAAGCGGAGAAGAGGATCCTGTGTAGAAAAGCAAGAAAACAGAAACACTAAAAAGCCGTATGCATTTGAAAGAGAAACCCAAACTAGATTTCCGTTCAATCACCGCCAAGTCAAAGGCGAGAATGGATGCTTTGCACACAGATATGGCTACAAGTCTATCCAATAAAGCTTCAAATTTACAACATTTTGAAACTAAACTACAAACTTCATTAGGCATGGATGAAAGTCCATAATAATACTTATATACTAGACTATTTCTCAAGGGCTCCCATGCTCTTCTTTTGCCTAAGTATGTCCAAAGAAGGCTACGGGAACCTCTATTTTTTGATTGACTAAGCCTCAACTATGAAAAGGAGGTTGTGGAAGAGCGATGAGGCCTTTGTTTTGCTAGGCAGCGAAGCTCGGCCTATAACGAACAAAGAGATGGGATTCAAACCTACAAGCTCTTAAAAACAAATGTAACTCTCAATATGTAGAGACAATCGCATTTATGCAAATTGAACTTAGAAAATAAAGTTGTTGTTGTTGTTGTTGCAGCACTTCAAAAGTCTTCAAAAGTGGGAGAGACTGTTTTTTCTATCAAAATTTGTCAAAACAGGGAGAAAGTTGGAGTTTGCCAAACTCATCACATAAACAAATCTCTTAGGAGGCCGAGGACGAGTGAAAGCCCTTGGATCATGTTTGTTACCAACAAGAATGCAGATCTTTTCACAGTTTTCTTCGTAGGAGTCAAATCTAACCATATTGTAATTGTGTGATGAAACTTAGGCAGAGAAAGATACAAAGGGTAGCACTCAGAAACGGCCTGCGCTCAAAATTCCTTGAAGGTAGTAGCTACTGAACCGGACATAAAAGTTACCAGACTAGTATTCTACATTGATGTGTGCTAATCCTTTCATGGGTTGTGGAAAGAAAAGTTGTCAGTCCGCCCACACTTTGTATGATATGACTTAGGCGCCAGAAGACCTAGTGGGGGTGCAGGCAGGCTCTTAGGTCGCCCATGATGCGTAAATGGTGAGAGCCATGGTGCAACCGGAAGGAGCTGTGGATGTACAGCTTGCGCGTTACAGAATCGAGCTGTGTAGGCGCAGACAACAGCAGCTGCAGGTCTCTGCCCATGATGATTATTTGCAGCAGAAGAAGAAGAAGCTGGGGGGTTGTGTTGGTGGAGGGAGCATTTGCAATTGCGGTGGTAAGGGCGATGCTCCCACTGGGAGGTGGAGAGAGCTAAACACAGGGTCGTGGGCAAGGGCCATCCTATTGCGCAACTCAAAAATAAGCAGATGCTTGCAAATTGGTGTAAGACTTGTCGCTTGATAATATATAAAATAAAAGCGATACTGTCCACAGCTCTCGCACTACGCGGGGACTTTGAATAGGTCTCCTTGCGTAGCCTTGGACTTACTAGACCTTTTTTTCCCCCTTCATTATTGAAATACGACTTTATTCTATAGATTGTTCAACCACTCCATGCTCGTGCTTCTTGCAAGTTGGCCCTTAACACCTTTACACCAACGCTTTTGCACCATTAATATGGCCCATTTTGAGGGTTTTTGTGTCAAATCTTTTCCAAAGAGTGATTGTATCCTTCAAAAAAGCACCTCATAAAGACAACCAACTTACAAAAGTGGTAAGTTGTAAAAAGAAATCACATGGTCTCTGTGTCAAATGTTTTCCAAAGAGTGATGATATCCTTCAAAGCACCTCATAATAAAGACAAGCATACTATCTATAAAGCACCTACTAAAAAGGACAACCACATTGTTGAATATAGTGAGCTGTTAAAAAAACAATAATCTAATGAGTGGTGGTGTCCTTTTCAAAGCACCTTGAAAGATAACCACACTCTCTAATAATATGATGTAGCATCATGGAACTTCTTGCACAACCATCTATGGTACATTGCCTTGTGACACTTTGGGCATAAACCCAATACTCATTCCTAAAATCTAACTCCTTTATTACCATAATGTTGTAGGTGCAATCTCATTGTTCTATTTTGGCATATGTGGTCTATAATGAAATTTTACTTGTTAATCATAACTAACTCATGGTATTTGTTACAAATATCATGCATTCAATGATGCTATATTACTTATAAGAAAATGGAGTGGTACTACACGACGATGATGTTTTTTTTGGGTAGTGGGGGGAGAGGTGCTAGGAAAAACGTCAAGTATAATGAAATACCTTCAAATATAAAGTTTAAAGATTTCCAAATTCGTGGTTTTCAAGAGGTTTTAATTTGAACATTATAAAACTCATGCAATAGTGAAAAACTAATGTGAAATGAATTTCGCTAATGGTTTAATACCTTTTAGAGGATCAACGTAGGGCTTCCTATTGTTCATGATGTTAGGTTTGAAGATGCACATGGAATAATAGAACTCATTTTCAACACAGTTCTAGGGTGGGAGTTATGATTCCACATTGTTGTACATGGGAACCTAGATGTGCTTCGTTCACCTTAAGCTTGATTAAATAAGGAGGTTTTAGGTGGACAAGATAGCACCTTCAATAGAGTACTAGAGTGGGAGTTGTGGTCGCACATTATCAGACTGCCCCTAGGTGTTAATCCGTAGTTACCCTTAGTTATCCATCAATAGTCATCCACCAAATAGTTATGCATTTATCCTTATTCATTATTTGTGATAGAGAGCCCAGATTGGTCCCCACCAAAGGAAAGTAAGTTTAAAGCTTTGCGAAAAGCTTCAAACTTCTCTCGTGGGAGAGCCTTCATGAACAAAGTTGTTTGGTGTGGGCATATAAGCCAAGCTGATTTCCCTTGTAGAGCATCTCTTCCTCCTCACGTAATGATACTGCACCTCAATGTGCTTTGTGGGAGCATAAAAAACTAGATTCCTCACACAAATGCCATAGTGCTCTGACTTTTAGTGAAGATGTAGTGGTTGAGGACTCACCAATACCCAAATTAGCAATAAGGTGCCTAAGCCAAACACACTCACCTATGGCTATAAACGTTGCCCTGTACTCAACTTCACAGGTTAGAAGTGGCCACAGTGGGTTGCTTCTTGTTGAGCCATGATATACATGAATCCCCAAGGTGAAAGAAGAAACCACTCGTGTGGTGGACACTCATGTGTCATAACATCTAGTCTAGTTTGAGTCTGTAAATGCATGCAGCTGTGATTTACCTCCCTTGGGATAAAAAAACCCAAAGTTCTTAGTTTCCTTTAGGTGACGAAACGCCCGTTTTTTGATAGAGTGTCAATGCTTTGTGCCTGGGCTATGCATAAGTTTGCTCAATATTGAGACCACATGCTCAATGTCAAGCCTGGTGTTACATAAAAAGATATGGCATCCAACATCTACTTGATACAAGCCAGCATCAAAAGGGTACCATCTTCAAGACTTAGTTGTAAACCTGGCTTCATAGGTGTAGCCATAGGTTTACAGTCTTCAAGATTAAACCTCTTCAACAATGCATCTACGTATATCCTTTGTAGAGTATAACAATGCCATTATTACACTGCCCTAAAACTCAATGTGCCCAAATAATAGTGCAATGGTCTAAGATCTGATATCTCAAAAGACTTCACTAAACCAGCTACTGTAAAAGATGAAATATGATCATCATTTCATCATTAGGGCCTGTGAGCAGCATGTCATCAACATATAACATGATGACCAATAAAAAATCCTTAGTCCTCTTAATATAGAGGAAATCCTTAGTTGGGTTGTTGGTAAAAACCATGTGTAACCAAGTATGAATGTATCTTTTTGTACCATGCTCTGGGAGCTTGCTTAAGGCCATATAAATCTTTCTTTAGTCTGCAATACTTTTAATTTGTGCAATGCAGTTTTGACCCTTCTAATAAGGATGTATGCATGGCTGTTTACAGATGTACATGTATGGTATTTTGACAGTGGTGCTAGTAAGCACATTACTTCTCATCGTAATTTGTTCCCATAACTTGAATCTTCTCCACAGGGAAACACTATAACATGTGTAAACAACTCCTCCTATCATGTAAAAGGAGTTGATAAAATTGTTCTCACTGTTGCAAATGGTGGAACAATCATGCTTTCAGATGTATTATATGTACCAAGGATCAAGAAGAACTTATTATCTGTCTCTCACATTACTAAGATTGGCTTAGTGGTTCAGTTTGTGGATGACAGATGCATTGTTCATAATTACAGTTAACGATTGTCACTTTTGGTACTTTGTCTCATGACCTTGTCATGATAGATGCATATGAAAGACAAAAGCATGCTGTATGTACAATTTCTGTCACAAAGGCAATGGGTGATGCTAAGATGTGGCATGCATGCTTTGATCACTTGAACTTTGGCACTTTATTGCATTTGTATAAGCATGACATGGTGTCTGAGCTGCCACATCTTGAAGCCCCTATCAAACATATTTGTGAGAGCTGTATTCTTGGAAAAATATAACGGGCATCATTTCCGAAAGATGGTTCCCAAGAATTACAACTTATACACAGTGATGTATGTAGTCCTATGAGGACACCATCTATTAGGAGATACCTTTATTTTGTCACATTCATTGATGATTATTCCAAACATACTTGGGTATATCCATTAAAGCAGAAATCAGAGATTTTTACCTACTTTAGGCACTTTGCTACTATGGTTGAAAGTGTTTCTAATATAAGATTGATACCTGCGTACTAATCAAGGGGGGGGAGTATATGTCTAAGGAGTTTCATACGTACATGGTTGATCATGGGATAAAACACCAATGTGTTGTACCATATATATCTCAGCAAAACGGTGTAGCTGAATGCAAAAAAAGGTCTCTCTCAGGGAGATGGCACGTTGTATGGTCAAAAGTCAAGAGTTACCTCATAGTTTTTGGCTAGAGGTAGTCATGTGTGTAACATATGTTTTGAATAGGTGTCCTACAAAGGATTTGCATACAATTACACCTTTTGAAGCTTAGAATGTCAGAAAGGATTTGCATACAATTACACCTTTTGAAGCTTAGAATGTCAGAAAGGATTTGCATACAATTACACCTTTTGAAGCTTTGAATGTCAGAAAGCCCTATGTGGCTCACTCGCATTTTTGGTTGTCTTACTTATGCACTTGTTCCTGAGCGATATGGCTCTGTTAAATGTATTTTTGTGGAGTACAACTCGGAAAGTAAGGGTTATCGTCTCTGTCATCCTGCTACCATGTGGAATCTTGTGAGTAGAGCTGTTGTATTTGTGGAAGATGCAATTCAGCCCTTGCTGTGAGATCCCTGTTCCCACCGAGCAACGGATTCGGGGTGCTAGCAGCGGAAGTAGCACTTTTGGCGCGGGACAGGGGTCCCACATTCGGAGCCTCGTCCATGGATATCCGGACAAGAGACTAATCCGTCGATTTTCCAAAACCGAACCCGAAAAAATCTTCCTTTATCTGGAAAACACGGACGATTCCACCAGGATAACTTTAACTCTAACGTAGTCAAGACCATTTCTGATCAAGCTGATCCGTTTGCATCTATAAAGATACTTGGTCAGATCAAGGAAGAAACTTGCACTTGGATCATTGGGATCAATGCTTTTTTTCCCATCAAGAGGCACAGCCGTTGATTCCTATCCATAGAACAATTACTATCCGGAATTTACTTCATCTATCGTAATAACAGAAATTGAGTCTCGATTTACGGATCCATCAGTCCAGCCTAACCCCATCCGGTCCCATGGGTTAGCCAACTGCCCAACCACTGTAGTGATGGGATCCAATTAGGAATTTGGTTAGGTTTTGTCCCGGGTACCAAGGAAAAGAGTTCCAAGGCCCCCTAGCCGGAATTTCATGCAATGATAAAACTAGTCACTCCACTTACACACCCAATATGAAATTGCCTTTTTCTCAGCATCAGCTAACTTTAAAATAATCCTTTAATGAAACCATAGTATCACTGATCATAATCTTCCAAATTATCCAGTTAATTCTTAATTTCCCATCATTCCTTCATCAGAGTATCTATGGCATCATTGGCAACCAGAACGCTCACCACCTGTCCATTCAGGGGCCTTTTCAATAGTTCCTAGCCCATAATACTCGGTAATATAATCACTTATAAAAATCAAGATAGACTCTCATTGAAGATCAGCAAGATCAACTAACAGATCCATATAAAGAGCCATGGACTCATCCATTGAAGACCAGCAAGGTCAATCAACCAGATCCATGCTCGGTTTCAGAAAACAACTCTTACTCCTTGTTCCAATATCTTCCTCGACGCACGCGTGGGTATCCTTGGGGACCCAGAGCCCGAGCACCGTATGGTCAGCACCCTCTAGGATCCTTCGCAGTTGACCTAGCGCTTCACTCATAGGCCGCTTCCTTGGTCCCTCATCCACCGTACCGGAAGCTCACCATTTTTATCGAACCGAGGCTGGTCAAGACCTCGGTCGACCTTGCTACGCGAGACGTCATCCATTGACTCTCCGTCAGCAGTTGCAACTTTATCAGTTAGGTCTCTATGACCTTAATCCAGAAGATGGTCAAAATGCTTCCCCAGCATTCTTGACATAAAACAGTTATTTATAAATAGTCACAAAATACAGTTTCTATATCGAATTCCCGTCTTTCCACATTATCCCTCCTCAATCCACATTACTTATTCCACATTCCCTTCATATGTATTCATTCTCATCCATTTACTCATATCAACGATACATTATTTCCCATACACATTCACATTCATTATTCTTCATACACACATCCATGCATACATCCATTTTCACATCCACATTCACATCCATACATCCACATCCACATTCATACATCCACATCCACATGCATACATCCCTACATACACATCCATATGCATACATCCACATCCACTTTCGTACATCCACATCTACATGCACATTCATGCATCCTCATCCATACATCCACATCTACATACACATTCACATCCATACATCCACATCTATATGCATACGTCCACATCTACATGTATACATCCGCATCCACATTCTCATTCACATCCATACTTCTACATCTACATGCATACATCCACACCTCCACGTATACATCCACATCCACATTCTCATTCACATCCATACTCTTACATCTACATGTATACATTCACATCTCCATGTATACATCCACATCCACATTCTCATTCACATCCATACTTCTACATCTACATGCATACATCCACATCTCCATGTATACATCCACATTCACATCTCCATGTATACATCCACATTCACACTCCCATTTTCACATCCACACATCCACATACATACATCCATTTCCACATTCCCATTCATATAGCCCCATACGCCTTCACATCTATTCTTTTTCATCACATCCATTCTCGCCCTATCACAACCCATATACATCTTATCTCATCACATACACTTCTTATCTCATCCCATACACATCTTGTCACATCTTAACTCATCTTATCACATCCTAACTCATCTCATATACATCTTATCCCATCACATACACTTCTTACCTCATCCCATACACATCTTATAACATCTTAACTCATCTTATCACATCCTAACTCATCTCCTATGCATCTTATCACATCCCATACACCTCTTATCACATCTCATACACCTCTTATCACATCCTAACTCATCTTATCACATCCTATCCCTTCCCATATCTATTTATAGAATACAAGGGCATTCTTATATTGATATAAGATTTCTTTACGCATCTAATTATGCATAAATTCCATTTAAGGAGACTAACACTTTCGAATTAAAAATCAATCTTTTATGCATCTTCCTATGCATAAATTCATTTTAAATGAGAATGACACTTTGAATTAAAATTCAATCTTTTATGCATCTTCTTATGCATAAATTCAATTTAGATGAGAATGTCACTTTTGAATTAAAATCAATCTTTTATGCATCCTCATGCATAAAATTCAAATGTGATAAAAGTAACACTTTTACAATAAAATAATTATTTTTTTGTAATATTTTTATAATAAAATAATAATTTATTTTTTTCTTTTACCTCTATGCACGAAATTCAATATGATAAAAGTAACATTTTTATTCTGAAATAATTATTTTTTTTCTTTACAGTTTTATAATAAAATAATCATTTTTTAATACCTCTATGAAATTCCATTACACTAAAAGTAACACTTTTATAATAAAATATTCATCTTTTATGCATACCTCTATGCATGAAATTCAATTATGTTAAAAGTAACACTTTTATAATAAATTATTCATCTTTTATGCATACCTCTATGCATGAAATTCAATTATGCTAAAAGTAACACTTTTATAATAAAATATTCATCTTATATGCATACCTCTATGCATAAAATTCAATTATGCTAAAAGTAACACTTTTATAATAAAATAGTCATCTTATATGCATACCTCTATGCATAAAATTTAATTATTCTAAAAGTAACACTTTTATAATAAAATATTCATCTTATATGCATACCTCTATGCATAAAATTTAATTATGCTAAAAGTAACACTTTTATAATAAAATAGTCATCTTATATGCATACCTCTATGCATAAAATTTAATTATGCTAAAAGTAACACTTTTATAATAAAATAATCATCTTATATGCATACTTCTATGAATAAAATTCAATTAAGCTAAAAGTAACACTTTTATAATAAAATATTCATCTTTTATGCATACCTTTGCATGAAATTCAATTATGCTAAAAGTAACACTTTTATAATAAAATATTCATCTTATATGCATATCTCTATGCATAAAATTCAATTATGCTAAAAGTAACACTTTTATAATAAAATAATCATCTTATATGCATACCCCTATGCATAAAATTCAATTATGCTAAAAGTAACACTTTTATAATAAAATAATCATCTTATATGCATACCTCTATGCATGAAATTCAATTAAGCTAAAAGTAACACTTTTATAATAAAATAATCATTATAAAAACTTGACATTAATCAATTAACCATTCACCTAGGATAGAGAATGGTTGGTTTTGTTAGAAAAGAGAGGGAATTACCTTTTTGTAATGAGGTATAACATTTTTAAAGAAGACATAAAGCATAAAAACCATTAAAGCCATAAAACCATAAAATAATTGTAAAAGAAGAATCACCAACTTACTAATGAATTTGAAAGCTTTCCTTTGGCTTGATGGTTTGAGGGTTGAACTCTTGTTTGGACAAGAGTGGCCAACCAATCTTTGGAAGAGGGAAATGTCAAAAACTAATGAATTATTAATAAATTCATAGTTCTTGGTTTGGGTGAAATAGAGTAACAATGCACTAAACGCTATATATTTTTAACAAGGAGAGGCTTCTATTTATAGGAAAATTTGAGCTCCTAACCAAACAAACTGATTCTAGAATTTTCCAAGTCAGTTTGGTCACTTTTTGACCATTTTTAGGTCAATTAGGCTAACTTTTTGGAACTAGACTTGAATGAGGAGAGAGGAGAGATGAAATATCTCAATTTTTGATGATAAAAAACTCCATTTGCCCATGTGAAGTAGGCGCCTCATTGAAGGCCTCCCCTTCCTTACATATGTGTCAAGAATGGAATCATTATATTCAAAATATCTCATATTTTTAATATTGCTCATAGTTTCTTATTAATAAACCATGTACATATTCAACTCTTCACCTTATGTGAGAATTGAAGGGACTCCCCTTCCTTACATATGTGTCAAAATGAAATCATTATATCCAAAATATCTCATATTTTAAATATTGCTCATAGTTTTTTACTAATAAACCTTGTACATTTTCAACTCTTCACCTTATGTGAGCATTTACTCATTTTTGGGTATCTTCTTTTACAAAATTGGATTTATCTCCTCCCCACACATGGATTGATCTTATTGGCTCATAGGAACCTTAATTGGACCATAATCCAAGAATTTCTGAAAATCTAGACCCTTAGGCTAAGGTCCTTTATACCCATTTCCAATTAATTCCAATTGCACATTGGAAAGTTCTTTCTGAATTTCTATTTCAGGGGAATTCATTTTAATAAGATGAGATATTTTTCTATCCAAAAATATTCAAAATCTGAATATTCTCTCTCTAGAATATTTTCTCTCTCTATGCCAAAATAGGCAGAGACAAGATCTCATATATTTCTCAAGAGGGAATTGATTACAGGGAGAAGATGCTGGACATTTTGAGAGGCTGGGGAGGAATCTTACATTCTCTCCCACTTGAAAAATGCGAGATGTCCTCATCTCGCAAACTTGGGATAATTTCGCAAGATGCACGAATATGAGACTTAGAGAAAAATTTAATTAAGATGTCTCAAGGAGAGTAAGGGTCAAGACAAGAACAAGATTTAAACTTTATTCATTCTTGGAACATATTCAGTAAAGATAGAAGAACTCTTTACACTTCCATAATCCCGTCTCCATCATATGATCACAAAAGCAGCACTCACAAGCTGCGCACGTATAAGGTAACTCATCTATGGGAATAATTCTGTTGGTTATTGCCACACTTATCTCAGTGGTATGAGGTGATCTAACAAAAGGACCTCTGAGAAGCAAGCCAAAAACGGGGTAAAGGCATATCTTTTGATGAGGAAGAAAACACGCCAGTAAGAAGACCCGCTCAGATATGTTAAGGATTGCTCTCACCGATGAAATCAAGGATGCACAAAGAGATGCCAAAAAGGAGATGCTCTACATTAGTAGTGAGATTGTGTGTCAAGGAGGCAATGAGAATGTTAAGTTGATGCATCAAATGGTGGATGAGATGGATGAAAGGTTTACAACTCTTGAAGACCAGATTTTAGGTATACAAAGGGGTGTGGACAGGTTTGACCATGCACCAAATCCACATGTGAATCTCGGTGGTATGCAAGAAAATTCAAATATGCCTTTAAGAGACCATCAAAGTGGGCATGTTTCGGGTTCTAGGCTTGGAAAGCAGCCATAGGTTTGGATCCCAATGGAGGGATCTTCAAGGGGTGTGTACAATGTGAGTGGGAGATGGGATATACCACACACTACGGACAAGCACTTTTAGTATCTAGACAAGCACTTTCAAACCACTTGACAAGCACTTCAATACCTAGGCACGCACTTTCAAACCACTTGACAAGCACTTCAATACCTAGGCAAGCACTTTCAAACCACTTGACAAGCACTTTTAGTGTCTAGACCAGCACTTTTAAACCACTTGACAAGCACTTAAGTACCTAGACAAGCACTTTCAGACCATCACTTTCTTAAGAGTCCACAAAATGCAACCACAGTATAAACTAAAGAAAATGACACCAGATTGACACAAAATCGTTCCAAGGTCAAAACCATTTTTGTTTGTATATATGTCAAGGAGTGTTGGAAGTTAGCCACACAATAAAGGCACGGTGTCAGAGTACATTAAGCTACACAGTAAGGGCATGGTGTCATGGCAGTGAAGGGGCTACAGGCAGTCCTTTGTATACATGGGAAGAATGCCAGCAAAAGCACTTCTAATTTGTTGTTTTACTCTTTGGACGCTTATACTTTCTTTCTTTAGGATCCAGGTTGGGGGTAATTTTCGGCAACGTGGGGGCTTCAATTTCTTTCATTTCCTCAACATTGTTCCGCACGATTCTCCAATTCGACCATTGCAAGGCATCATCCCTGACATCAAAAGGACACTCTCTGATAGTTTTTGCTCTGTCAGCACTTTCTGCCCACTGCAACACAGAGTCAGCCACATCCTGTTTTAGAAAATTTTCCCACTGGCCCTCAGTCTGCTTCTCCACTTCAAGAAGGATCACATAGCATGCAGGATCATTAGAGTACATTTTATACAATGAGTCATCTAGCACAAGTGTATTTGTCTTATTGAATTTCGAGAAAAGATGCCAGAAGGTATCCAGGTTTTTCAAGAACATTGGCCTAGGAGGATTATCAAAGCGCCAAGTGCAAACATGGCAAGCGGTTTGCGACAGCCATCCAGTCATGCATTTCTTGGCTTGAGGCAAGCACTTATCCATGGCTATCTCCAATTCCCTGCCTCTGTGGGAGGTCTACACAAATACCTCTACAACCTGACTCAACGCAAGTAAGAACACGTCTGCATCCTGCCGTACGTAATAGGTGATGTTCTCATCCTCACGGACTTTGGAAAAGTACAGCGTTGAGACAATTGGGGGAATCTCTGTCCTGTGCTTATCGTGCACGCATAAAAGAACCTTGTTGAAGTCAATAACGACTGCCAGGTCTCAAGAGTCATTGAAACGTCGAAACTGATAGCGTGGAGGACAGTGCTCAATGTGCTCTACCTCATCAGTGGTGGGTGGTAGGGTTTTCAAGCCAACAACTTGAATTTTAACTACATGCACAACAATTAAGATGGTCAGGACACGCACAGACACTGAGACAAAGGACTTATATATTATATTGCCGTAAAATAATGCGGCTTGCATGAGCAAAAAGCTACAAAGTTGCAAGAAGCTAAAGCTTCTTGCATGCTCGAGCTTTGGGGAAAATTGGGTTAGTACTTTTCTTGGGGTCCTGAAGAGGCCCATCCTCCACCTGCCTTTTCTTCTTCTTCCGCAACTCTCCTGCAACAAATTGGAGGGTCTCTTCCATATCTGGGTCCAACTCCTCTTCAGTATATGTACACCTTTGTCGATGCGGCTTGGCTCTCCAGTTGGAGCACTAACATGACTTAATGTCTTAATGACATCAGTACCTGAGATAGCAATAGCAAATCAAGTTAGGAGCTTAGGTAGTTAATATGATCACAATGATCATGGATAATCATGTCTGAGGATAACATGTTACAGCAACCAAAATTACCTTATGTGATCTCAGAACCAGGTGTCTCCCTCAGGATGCCTCCATCACCAAGCACATCAGTTTTTTCACCAGACAGACTACAACCACCCACCATGTTTTTGTATTTCATCATCAAGGTGTCTAGGTCGAAGGGGGCGTCCACATCATGCATGGATGAGGTGAAAGTGGCTGGGTCCACCCCCTCGCCAGCCTCTGGCTCACCTGAGACATAACAGACAATTACTATACATATCAAAAGTAGCGTGAATCCTGTCCTATGAAAGAGGCATGCCTTACCTATGGACTCCTCATATGCATTCCCAAGTGCCCAACATCTTGCTACAAGTGGTATCTCCCACGAGCAGTTCGGAACAATGCACTTGGGCTCAATCGCACAGACAATGGAAAAGCAAAAGGGGTGGTACTTGTGGGCACATGGCAGATAATAAATGCCGGCCGCATGTTTGCTTGACAGCAACTGGCCACATGCCACACAAGATACACCAATGAGGATAGTGTCAGCACCTAGGACAGACTTGGCAGGCGGGGTAGGCACTAGAAGGGCTCTCCCCTCTCTCTTCAAGAAAGTGCATGCCTCCTTCACGAAGGAGGCATGTCTCCTCAACTCACATAACACATGCTCCGTTTCCTCAACCAAAGCCTGCACATAATGAAAAACAACCAGCCATCAGAACTTTCAAGCATGTGTAAGTGGTTTGAGCACCTTTCTCAGTGGTCTGTGCAGTGCCCTAAGGTCTAAGCACCAGTGAGTGGTCTAAGCACTTGAAAGTGGTCTAAGCACTTGCAAATGATGCAACCACTTGCAAGTGGCTCTTCCAAGTGTTCTAAGCACTTGTTAAAGGTCTTAGAAATTGTATGTGCTTTGTGCTTTTGCTAGTGTTTTAAGCACTTGCAAGTGGTATGAGCACTTGAAAGCGGTATGAACACTTGCAAGTGGTCTTGAACTTCGCTAGTAGCCTAGGCACTTGCAAGTGGTATGAACACTTGCAAGTGGTCTTGAACTTTGCTAGGCTACTAGGCACTTGCAAGTGGTATGAACACTTGCAAGTGGTCTTAGAACTTGCAAAAGGCATGAACACTTACAAGTGGCCTTAGCACTTGCAAGTGGTATGAACACTTGCAAGTGGTCTTGAACTTTGCTTGTAGCCTAGGCACTTGCAAGTGGTATGAACACTTGCAAGTGGTCTTAGAACTTGCAAAAGGCATGAACACTTACAAGTGGCCTTAGCACTTACAAGTGGTATGACCACTTACAAAAGGTATAACCACTTGCAAGTGATCTTAGCACCTTCAAGTGGTCTAAGCACTTGCAAGTGGTATGAGCACTTGAAAGCGGTATGAACACTTGCAAGTGGTCTTGAACTTTGCTAGTGGCCTAGGCACTCGCAAGTGGTCTTGAACTTCACTAGTGGCCTAGCCACTTGAAAGCGGTATGAACACTTGCAAGTGGTCTTAAACTTCGCTAGTGGCCTAGGCACTCACAAGTGGTATGAACACTTGCAAGTAGTCTTAGAACTTGCAAAAGACATGAACACTTACAAGTGGCCTTAGCACTTGCAAGTGGTATGACCACTTGCAAAAGGTATGAGCACTTGCAAGTGGTCTTAGCACCTTCAAGTGGTCTAAGCACTTGTTAAACTTCTAAGAACTTGCATGATTTCTATGCACTTGCTAGTGATGTAAGCACTTACAGTGGTATAACACTTGCAAGTGGTCTCACAGCACTTGCAAGTGGTCTGAATACTTATGAGTGGTCTATGAACTCGATGACCTCTAAGCACTTGCAAGTGATGCAAGTGAAACAAGCACTTGCAAGTGGTGTAAATGCTACACCACTTTCAAGTGCTTGAATCACTTGCAAGTGCATATATCACTTGCAAGTGTTTGGACCACTACTTAAAGGATAGAAAAATGCTTGAGTTTTCAAAAGTACCCGCATAGTGGACACCTCCTCCTTCATCTCTGCAGCAGACGTCACAGCACCAGAAGCCACTGAGACCACCCTTTCCAGCACTCCTATCTCAGCTTCCTTCTTCATAATGAGAGCTTCATTTTCTAGGGGAGATGCTTTAAATATCTCCATGTCTGCTCTAAGTCTCTCCATCTCTACTATAATCGGGGCATAGGCCGAATAGGTGCCTTCGTTGCGTAGCCACACAAATCCCTCTTCTCTACTAAGACCAATTTAGCAGAACCAACCTTCGCTTCAGCAATATGGGCCTGCCCATCAAGATCTTCAGCAATTCTACCTAACCATTCTATGTATAGGGGCTGGGATGCAACCTCAGTCGATTTTGCAGGGTGATTAGACACTGTCAAGGCGTAGGAGTCAACAGCATGCTCTGTTTGTCCATATAAGACAGAAACACCGTAATCGGACATGAACTTGCTCACTTTGCGATTCAAACCTCCCCGTTGAGCCTTCAAATTCTCCAAGACCATACCACCCACCACAGTCCATGCAATCTTGTGACTTTCGGGTTGAGCTTTAGCAGCTGCACAATTATCCCCCTAGCAAACTTTGTCATTAGTTCCCCATTAGAGGGGGCAGCCTGGTACACTTTCTGATACAAAGGACGGCAAGCATCGTATAGGTGATCCTGCACCATATGCAGGAAGACCTTTGTCTTCTTCTTTTCGGGAACTTTGAAGACAGTCAGCCACTCCTCAGGTGGCAAATCCTCGACAGTAAGGTCTTTGGGCAGCTTGCCCTCCATGCTCAAGCCATACTCAGCATGCAACTCAGCTGTGCTGAGTAGCTCAAGATCTTTATCCTCCCTCTCTCTCTTCCCTTCTCTTTGCTAACTCTCTCTATCCTTCTCTCTTTTGTATCTCCTTCTCTCTCTCTCTCTCTCTATTCTTCTCTTACCTCCTCTTCTCTTGGCTCTCCTTCTCTCTCTCTATTGCTTTCTCTCTCTACCCTTCTCTTTGCTCTCTCTCTCTCTCTCTCTCTCTCTCTCTCTCTCTCTCTCTCTCTCTCTATCTTTCCTCTCTACCCTTTTCTCTCACACTTTTAGTCCCTTTCTTTGCTTAAGCTCTTTATCCTCCCCCTCTCTCTCTTCCCTTCTCTTTGCTCTCGCTCCATATCTTGGTTTCTCTCTCAATCACTCTTTCTGTCCTTCTCTTTGCTCACTCTCTTTATATTTGTTTCTCATTTCTCAACAAAGATTATTTAACTCATGTTTAACGTATAGATCCTCGAGTCTACAAATGATTCACTATCTTATTCATCCACAGAATACAGAAAATGTCAATTCTATATTGGTTTATACGTATACAAACATCATTGTAGAGGAGAATGATGTCTTATTGTAAAACCCCAACATGCATTGTTATCACCCTTTCTCTTTTTAAATATGAAAAATAAGATCATGACACAATCATAAAAATTACTACAAATAAGATCATGAACCCAGTCTTGAATATGCACAAATAAATATGTTTATTGCACTACATTGAAATCTTTATCAAGACCCCCTCCACTACATCCTCTCGGGATCAATACAAACAATGTTCATGCCTAATTTTTGTATTAGCATAGCACAATCTCCACATCCAGCATAAATCTCTACTAACCCTTGCGCTTGCTTTACATGACGGCTTAATAAGCTATCCCAAAAGTCATATCCATGCTGAGATCCACTTGCAAAGAAAACATCTCTCTTGATTCCACCCAAAAATGTAAGGCCCTTATTTAGGAGCACATGAAGAGTTAACTCCATACCTCGCCATGTTGTCCCATCTGGGCGTCTGCCCCACTGCATCATGTTGCAACAAGGATCAATGATATAATCAGGTGAGAAAGGTTGTGTATGGTTTTGTCCAACTCTTCTCACATGAAGGTAGCAATGACGAGGGTATGTATATGCACAAGAGTATGAGATGATTTTTTGTAGCAAAAGATGATGCTCAATGGAAACCTCTATGGTTAGTGTTTCTTACCTCTTGTCCAAAGGCCCTTCCAATTTGTGTTGTAGATTACACATTCACCAAGGTGTCCAAGGAGAAGCCAGAACACTCAGTGTGAGCTATAATGGTTGCCACTTAATACACAATACCGATGACAATAATAGAGCCATCATTGTCTAAGATGGTCTCGTAAATCTGAAAGCAATGCATGCTCCTCTCCATCTATGTGGCATAAATTAGAATGACATACACAAAAATGTAAGCATGACATACACACACGCAACATATGCACAACAATACACAAGGTCTTAATGAAGGGAAAATAATCTCATCACTCATATGTGTAGAGATTCCATGGTGGGACAATGTCATTGGGGAAACCATAAACATAATTGACACCTTTAATAGTAAAGGTCTTGTCTCCCATGTTGGTCTTTAGTAACATATCAAAGACATGTTCTAGCTTTGGTGGACACACTATTGGTTCAGAAGTACACGGCCTATCTTCAAAGGATCCCCAACACATGCCATCATCTTTGTAGAATGATGTCCTACCACATCGTGTTGAGTAGAGTTATACATCAATTGTTATTACAGGATATAAAAGCACACCTTTACAATCATTTCACATGTGGTCACAATTGATTATTACACCTGTTAACGCCAAGGCTTCTATAATGGTAGAGGACTAGTACTTTAATGTTCATTGGGAGCATCGAGGATTGCTATCATATTATGACGAGACACTCCTACAAAGCATACATTTTTTAAATGCATGCACCACACAAATACTTTACATTATCATTACCAATGAGTAAATCATACCTGGCAAATTCATTTTGATTAGAGTCAGGTCACCCAAGCTAGGTGGATGAATTGGTCACAATGGTGCATTATTTGGCACTTCACCTCTTGCTAAGCTTATCTCAATTCATAACTTAATCTATGTTAGTATGCAAACAATGTAACAATAATACCAATGAACCAAAAGTAAAAGAGTGCCCTGCCTGTGTTGTTGCATGACCAACTTCTTCAACTTTTGGGGTTAGGCAATAAAATTTAAGGTTATGATGAAAGATTGAAACATAGTACGTTGAATATTCCTAATTCAAAGAGTCGTAAAACATATATTCTCTTACTTGTTTAAGCAAGCGATCACTATGAGAACCTCCCCCCCTCACTATCCTCATTGAATTTAATAAGGATAGCATTAACACAAGGATGTCTTAATGCAACATTATTGATTGCCTATAGTTAGATAATACAAATCTAATTAGTTCCATAACTATTTTATAAAACAAAAGACCACATTAAAAAAGTAGGCAGTTTAAGTGGACTCACATTTATTAATATCCTCCATCCATGCCACTACTTGATGATTTCCATCCCACATATACATCTTGTTGCTCATGAATTCCTACTTTGTGCCTTTGATTATATTCTCAAACTCCTCATTTTTCAATCACCAAATGTCATCCCATGCAATAACATCATCTTGAGTCACTTCTCTAAGAGGATTATGGGATGAGGAGATGGAGCAAGTGAACCTACATCTATCAGGAACATAGCCATTCCTATAAAATTACCTTACCAGTTTCTTGTACCTAAATTACACTCTTCGTATAGAGGGGTTAGGGACAAGTCTGCACAAAGGAATAGGTGGCAAAGGAGTGGATTTCACCACTTGCAATGCACACACACACACACACACACGTTATTCTTGGTAATCCAAAAGATACTTTTCAAATTAGGGTAGGTGCTTGATGACCATATTGTGCATGCAAGCACCTTTACTTTGTATATTTGCATATCTTTGGGTTAGATGCAAACCATAATATGTTTATACATCAACCCACTCTAAAGAAGGAGGACCTAATGAGAATGTTCAACAATAGGAGAACAATGTGAAAAGGACCTAGTACTGTTGATGACATTGTACTGTAGTTTTGAAAAGATCCTTCATGTTGCAATAATAAAATGTCCGATGTCTCAATTCTCTAGTAAGGACTATTTACTTTTCATTTTTTTAATGTTTTAGCAGGATAATTAATATGGTTATATGTCAATGCCTTGAATATGTTCATTCCATTCATTTACTTTAAAAAAAATGGATAGACATGCATCTACTTTTATAAATTTAGAGAAAAGCCATGCATCTACTTTTCTAAATTTAGGGAAAAGCCATGCATCTACTTTTCTAGATTTAGTGGGTAACCATGCAAAGTAGCTTTTTGCTTTGTGTACCTATAAATTTGACCCCTGTCTCTTACTTTAATCCTCACATCCAAATCTTATTTCCTCCCTTGCCCTCTCATTGTATTTATCTCCCTCTCTATTTTTATCTTCCTTACAACCCTCACAATTATCAACTACCTTTGTTCACTATCTAATGGATTCTTCTAATGGCGGTCCTAGCTATACTCTGAACGAAAACCTAGAAAGGGTTTGCAAAGATTTATGCAACAAAATGGGTAAAGATGCAATAGAACATCTCAGAATCACGGTAGAGGCCCGTAATCTTTAGACAAAGATGCTAGCGAATGAGCCTATTGTTGAGATTCAAGCTCGATGTCAGCTTGTGCCAGCTGCACTATGTGCTGACATGTTAGGTAGCAGCATGTGTGAGACATAAATGACCACGTCCAGCTGGTCATAGTGTGTGGACATTAGCTAGGGTTAGTTGTGTGTGGACATAACACATAGTGTGTGTTGTGTATTATGGATTATGGCTTTATGCATTGTGTGAGAGGGGAGATGGCTTCCCTCTATGGTTAGGGTTTGTAATATACATTAGGGTTTACTCTTGTGTGTGTGTCTCCTCTCCCTCTACCTGTTTTTCATCATGGTATCAGAGCGTGGTGCTCTCTATTAGGGTTTATGAGTGAGTGAGAGAAGATGAGAGAAGAGGGAGAAGAAGCTGTGAAGCTTGGAGCACACCGATTTCTATCAAATCTGAGAGCTTGGCCTACCGGGTAAGGACTACTAAACACCCTTGGGAGCGGATTGTAGGTGACTCAAGCACAAACAAGGCAAATCAGGGTTACCCAAAGCAAAAGAAAATTCTGGTTTTTTGCAAGCTTTCCATTGGAGCTTGAAAGCGATGATGTATTGTGAAAATAGATGCAATCTATGTTGAAATATAAAAGTGAATAGGGTGTGTGCAGGAACAAGCCCTTGGCAAGAGGCTGTAAAAGAGATTGTGTAAATGTGAGAGAACCTATGAAAAGGTGAGAAGAATCTATTGGGAGAGAATAAAGGGTAGCATGAGAAGATTTAGGAGGTGTGGAGATATTCTGGGAGAGGTGGAGAGAATCAAGCAAAAGAGGTGGAGTGAATCAAGGAGAAATCAGTGGGATTAGATGCTTGGATGTAAACTCTATAAATTGAGGCATTGGCCTAATGAGAATTTGCTAGTTTTTGATTATCCATGCCTACATTAAGCTATTAGTTAATTGCTAATCATGTCTTAATTATTATCTAATCTCTTTGTTAATGATGTTGATTCTAGTATTTGATCCACCATAGCTCATCACATTGTTGTAATTTTAACATGGTATCAGAGCCAAGCCTAGAATCCATCAATTTTATGAGCCCATTATCTAGTTAATTAGGATTAGTAGATAATTAGAAAATAATCAAATTTTTTAGTTATTTTCAAGAAGCTTTCTATACCCCCAGCCAGTGGAGGAGCTACCTCTCCTTGTAGTCTCGACCATTGCCCAAGCCCTTTTAGGACTCATTCTAGACTCAAGGGCCTACACACAGCCCAAACGAATTGACGAATTTCGGTGCAGAACGTCGGCGGCAGCACAATTTGCAGGCACCGTTTTTCAGAAAGAAATTTGATATTTCTACTTCATCCAATGCAATGGGTCTAATTCCTCTTAGCCTCGGGGGTTTTCAAGCATGCTCTACAAGCTGGTGAAGTCAGAAATTGATTTGATCAAGTATACAATGAGATCCAAGCTCTTCATCAAATCTGCACAAGTGACTTTGGTAAAACAGAGATTAAGAATTCAATGTTTGGTCAAATCTTGTGTTTCTTGGCTTAATCCTCTACTAGACTAATTGCTATTGATGGCCTTGAAAGGATTTGAGCTCATTTGAACTCTAAGGCCTCATATCTAGGCTCCTCGCATACTCTGTTTTTTGCAGACAAAATAGAGAATTAATTTGCTAATCAGTGATTAATCAATGCTAATCATTGTATTTTAGTGCAATTGAGGGTTCAAATTAACTATTAGGTATCTGATATAGATCCCTATAACTTCAGATTGCAATTCAGAGATGGTTTGATACTCCAACCATTCCGTACAAATTGGTTACCCTTGATTTAATGTAATTTGCTGATAAATTTGTGGTAATCATCATTTTGCATTTAACCCTTGGTTAATGCCTGCAAATCACACTCAAATTCAAGATTATTCATCACAGCCATAGTTGTATTTGGGAATGTGCATAAGAATGAATGCTTTATGCATTATGTATTGGGTACATTACATCAGTGTAAAAATGGAATCAGACACTGCCCTTGTCCAGAATAAGGCAAGAGGTAAGACCTCTCGCATAGATTTGGGTTTGCATTGCATAATTGGTAAGCCTGGACATGTGTAGAAAAATTGCTATAAGAAGCAGAATGACATGCAAAATGGAAAAGTGCAGCAAAATAACTATACGTCCTCTAGTAGAAATAATGAGGATAATGATACGTTGTTTGTTATACAGCATGTAGTTAATGATTTGTCTGGAAATAATGCAGCAGCATGTAAGGATAGGTTGTTTGTTATACAACATGTAGTTAATGATTTGTCTGGAAATGATGTAGCAGCATGTTGTATGGTGGTATATTGATTCAGGTGCATCGAACCACATGACAAGTCATGGTGAGTGGCTCAAGGAAATGAAGAGTCTTGAAAGACCATGTTTCTTTGATTGCCCATGCTGGAGATGTTCCATTGTCTATGGAGGATGGTAAGGTGTACCTTCTTGTAGATATACTTCATGTTCCAAACATTACAAAGAATCTGGTTTCTGTTAGCTAGATGATTGATCAGGGTTTGTAGGTTTGGTTTAATCTTGATGGTTGTTATGTAGAAGACTTTAAAGATAAGTGTAGGTTGGTTGCAAAAGACAACAAAGTGGGCCAAATGTGTACACTTAATGTAAATATGCATGAAGTGAGTGATGTAATGTTTACAAATGGATCAAGATTTGTTGCAGATACAAACATTTGGCATAAGAGAATTGGGCATATAAATGTGCAAAGAATAAGGTCTATGCAGACTAAAAAAATCGTGGCAAGGCTACCTAAGTTTAAAGTTGATGGTATGCAAAAAGTATGTGAAGCATGTCAATTTGGAAAGTAGACAAAGCATGTGTTTCCACATGATAGAAATGTGAGTAGGAATGTACTAGATGTGGTGCATTCAGATGTATGGAGTCCTACAAAAACTACATCTATGGGTGGCTGCAGGTACTTTGTAACATTCATTGATGACCACACAAGAAAAGTGTGGGTGTATTTCATGAAGGAGAAGAGTGAAGGTTTCACTCATCAGTTACAAAATTTCGGAGTGATGGTGGTGGCTGAAAAGCAGACATGAAAAAGAATGTGAAGTGCCTAAGGTCAGATGGAGGGGCGAAATACTTCTCCAAAGATTTCTCTAATTTCTTGTGGAATAATAGCATTCAGAGATAGATTACATACTCTACTGTAAAATGGGGTTGTTGAGCGAAAAAGATAGCAGGCACATTGCAAAGATAGCACAAGCATTGATGATAGAGAAGAATATTCCGCATAACTATTGGGCTGAAGTTGTTTCTAGAACAGTTTATATCATGAACAAGACTCCTACTATAGTCATACATGATGTAACACCAAAGGAGAAATTCAGTGGGCAAGAAACCTGATTTGTCTCACTTGAAAGTTTTTGGATGTATTGCATATGTGCATGTGCTAGATGAGTTGCATACTAAGCTGCATCCAAAGGTAAAAAAATGTGTGTTTATTGGGTATTCCCTTGAGAAAAAGGGATATAGATGTTATAATATTGCTACCATGTGAATTGAGGGTAAGAAAGGATGTTATATTTAATGAGATGAGTAGCTGGTATGCTGCTGAGGAAGATGATGTTCGGGTTGATGTAAGTGGAAATGTGGTTGCATATGATGGAAGTCAGCAATAACAATCATTGAGTGGACCAAGAGAGTCCTCATGTAGTGGTTCTGTTTGATAAACCATTGAGTGGCACGTTGCGTCATAATGCCAATTATGAAAATGTAGTTGGTATATCACATAAAGGCAAAGAGAAAGTGGTTGAGCCCCTTGGTATGCCCAATATTTCTGTAGGGCATTCTTTTGTTGGGGGAGAGTCTAGTGGCTCGGAGATGAGCCTTGATGAGGATCTTGGGATTCCAACAACGAGGACACCTGGTGTAAATAAGGCTTTTTGAAGCCATGAATGCAAAGCTACCAAGATCTGGAAGAGTTAAAAACCTTATGCAGAGGTTGACTTAGGATGGTTATGTGGCACATCAGATTTTTTCCATGGTTGCAAAGATGGCAATTGTGAGAGATGTGATTGCAGTGGCTGCAGCTAAAGGATAGATTGGTAGCCTTTAGCTGTAGCCACCCTAATCACAGCTCTCACAGTTGCCATCTTTGCAACCGAGGCAAATGTCTCCTTGTAATCAATTCCATGTGTCTGCACATATCCTTTGGCTACCAATCTAGCATTGTACTTTCTTATGCTACCATCATTGTTATGTTTCACCTTATACACCCACTTATATCCAATAGCTTTCTTTCCTTATACACCCACTTACATCCAATAGCTTTCGTTCCTTCAAGAAATGGCACCAAATCCCAAGTCTCATTTCCATACAATGCATCCATATCTTTCTCCCAATACACATTTCCATACAATGCATCCATATCTTTCTCCCAATACACATTTCCAATAGCCTGATCAAAACAAGTGGGCTCTACAACCTACACAACTTTTGCCATATAAGGATAGTAATGTGCCACATAACTATCATAAGTCAACCTTTGCACATGGTTTTTGACTCTTTGAGATCTTCGTAACTTTGCATTCATGACTTCAAAAACCTTCTTTACATGACGTGACCTCATTGATGGAATCCCAAGCTCCTCATCAAGGCTCATCTCCTAGCCACTTGACTCTCCATCAACAAAAGAATGCCCTATAGAAATATCAGGCATACCAAGGGGCTCAACCACTTTCTCTTTGCCTTTATGTGATGTACCAACTACATTTTGAGAACTGGTATTATGACACAGCCTACCAATCCATGGTCTATCAACAAAACCACTACATGACAACTCTCTTGGTCCACTTAATGACTATGATTGCTGACTTACATTCTGTGGAACCACATTTCCACTTACATTAGCCTGAACATCATCTCTTTTAGCAACATACCAGCTACTCATCTCATCAAATAGAACATCCCTTCTTACCCCCTCAATTCACATGTAGCAAGATTATAACATCTATATCCCTTTTGGTCAAGGGAATACCCAATAAACATATATTTTTCTGCCTTTGGATCTAACTTACTATGCAACTCATCTGGAACATGCACATATGCAATACATCCAAAAACTTTCAAGTGAGACAAATCAGGTTTCTTGCCACCACTGAATTTCTCCTCTAGCGTTACATCATGTATGGCTATAGTAGGAGTCATGTTCATGATACAAACTATTATAGAAACAACTTCAGCCCAATAGTTATGCGGCAGATTCTTCTCTATCATCAATGCTTGTGCTATTGCTGTGCAATGTGCTTGCTTTTTTCCTTAGCAACTTCATTTTACTATGGAGTGCATCTACGTGTAATCTATCTCTGAATGCCATTCTTCTGCAAGAAATCTGAGAAATCGTTGGAGAAGTATTTCTCCCCTCCATCTGACCTTAGGCACTTCACATGCTTTTCCTGTTTGCTTTTCAGCCACCATCACTCCTAAAATTATGAAATGAGTGAAAACTTTACTCTTCTCCTTCATGAAATACACCCACACTTTCCTCGTGTGGTCATTAATGGATGTTACATAGTACCTGCCACCCCTAGATGTAGTTTTTCTAGGACCCCATACATCTGAATGCACCACATCTAGTACATTTCTGCTCACATTTCTATTAGGTGGAAACACATGCTTTGTTTTCTTTCCAAATTGACATGCTTCACATACTTTCTGCATACCATCAACTTTAAACTTAGACAGCTCTGTCACAATTTCTTTGGTCTGCATAGACTTCATTCTTTGCATATTTACATGCCCAATTCTCTTATGCCAAATGTTTGTATCTGCAACAACTCTTGATCCATTTGAAAACATTATAGCACTCGCTTTAGACATATTTACATTAAGTATAGACATTATGCCCACTCTGTTGCCTTTTGCAATCAACCTACACTTATCTTTAAAGTCTTCTACATAACAACCATCAGGGTTAAATCGAACCTGAAAGCCTTTCTCAATCATCTGGCCAACAGAAACCATATTATTTGTAATGTTCGAAACATGAATTACATCTACAAGGTACTTCACCTTACCATCCTGCAAAGACAATGGCATATTGCCAACATGGGCAATCGGATCAATAGTGTCATCCTCTGTTTCAATAAAACCTGGTCTTTCAAGACTCTTCATTTCCTTGAATCACTCACCGTGACTTATCATGTGGTTCGAAGCACTTGAATCAACATACCATACATCATCCTTACATGCTACTACATCATTTCCAGACACAGCATTAACTACATGTTGCATAATAAACAACCTCTCATTATTTCTGCTAGAGGACGCATAGTTATGTTTCTTCACTTATCCATTTTTTATGTCATTATGCTTCTTATAGAAATCTGACTGCACATGTCCAGGCTTACCATAGTAAATATAGCCTCATGTATCATTATGCTACCTTTGCCAATTACCACGACCTCTTTGACTCCCCCTGCCTCTAACTGGCCTCTTCCACCTATGTGTTGTTATGAATCTTGGGACTGTTGCTACTACTGATGATAATTGTGATTACCTATTTAGCCACCACCTTAGCCATGGCCTTGGCCTTTACCTCGTCCTCTATCTACAATTGTGTAGAAGGCATATTGCTTCGAACTACCTTTGTTTTGTGAAGATTGGTCTTCACCCAAACTCTTTTCTTGAATGATCAACATTGACACCAAATCTATAAAGTTGGAAATGTTCTCTTGAGTCTGTATAGACATTTTGAATGCCTTGTATTGTGGCCCGAGACCATGTAGACATACTTCCACCTTATCATCATCATCTCAATAAAAACACCAATAGATGCAAGGGATTCCACTATGCCCTTGATCTTTAAGGCATAATCATTCACTGATATATTTTTCTTCTCCACAATATGAAGCTCATTCTTCAATTCAATCTTTTGTGCCCTGGTGTTAGTTTCATACAGCTTCACCAAGGTGTCTCATGCCTCCTTGGGTGACTTGGCATCCTTTATATACCCAATCATAGTGTCTTGTATGCTAATAGAATGCTAATACATGAACTTCCTTGCTCCTTGATTCTAATCCTTTTATTCTTTTACATCTATAGAGCAGTTGGGATTAATCTCCAGTCTCTCTCGTGCCTCCTCATGTTCACCTTCAATGTAGTCCCAATAGCCTTTTCCCATCAAGAAATTTGTTAATCTAAAACTCCAAGCATGGAAGTTGTTCTTGTCAAGATTGTATACAACAATATAGTTGATCCCATCATTCGATATCTTGTCTACAACACAAACTCACCAAAAACAGCACTCTTGTTTGACCTGCACAAACTGTTGTATTCTCTTACAGAGCAGCGGTACTATATTGCACCCAAATTGTCATAACCTATGACATCAATTTACATACATACACCTAATGGCAACTTTAAGACCTCTTTGCAGTACACACAGTGTCTCCACAACCAATTTCCCTTCCTACAGTTCCAAAAATAGAAATCTGTAGAGAATCAAAACTTACCTGCATTGCACTACGCGAACGTGCAAACTGAAAAATGGAGGTTAAGACACACTTGAAATACATTTTCGGCCCCTAAATTTTGGTCCAAAGGAAAGAATAGTTTCCTTGCAGCTCCACTCTTGTGAAGACAGCTCCTCAATCGAAGTTCATTTGCCGGTGTCTCCGGAAGAGCTCCCAACAAGGGTGTAGTAGTAGCCACACAAAGGGGGAAGAGTAGATGAATCTCTTACCCTCGTACCACTTCCTGTTCTTCTCTTGCTTGCCACTCAGCTCCTTAGCATGAACCAGGATCTGATACCATCAGGGATTTTATATTCACGTGATCACAAGATTTTTTTTGTTAATAACACTTGTGAACATGTTATTAACATGTTCACATGTTTTCATGTTCTCAAAATAGCAGGTTACCAGTGACCTGGTAACCTGCCGAAGCCCGCCTGGATTTTTGTTTTCCCGGCGGGCCCGCCGGGGAAAATCATTTTCTCGACGGGAAAAAAAGTTTAAAAAAATGGTCAAAATATATTCATGTTCACAGTCATTCCTACCATTTTTGGGCCTTCTGGACTCATTTATGATGTCAAAAGTTCAAAATTCTTTGTACAAAAAAAGCTATCTCTAAATTTATCACCTTAAGCTCGATTACCATCAATTAGATCTTATTATACTTCCAATTGAGTCTAATTGACATCAATTAATATCCAATTGAGTCCAATTGGTATCAATTAAGTCTAATTGGGTGTCAATTGATCGATTGGGCTCAATTGACATCAATTGACACCCCATTGGACTCAATTAGGCTTAATTGAACTTAATTGGATTCAATCAATTGACACCCAATTGGACACAACTGGGCTTAATTGGACTCAATTGACATCGATTAACACCCAATTGATGTCAATTGAGCTCAATTGACATCAATCCTAGTCAATTGATATCTAATCGATGCCAATTGAGCCGAATTGACACCAATTGTACTCAATTGGTACCCAATTGATGTCAATTGAGTCCTCAATTAACATCAATTAACACCCAATTGAGTCCAATTGACATCAACTAATACCCAATTGAGTCGAATTGATATCAATTAAGTATAATTGGGTGTCAATTAATCAATTCGACTCAACTGATATCAATTGATATCCAATTGGACTCAATTGACATCAATTGGGTGCCAATTGAGTCCAAGTGACACCCAATTGATATCAATTGCATCCAATTGGACTTAATTGACATCAATTGGGTGCCAATTGAGTCCAAGTGACACCCAATTGATATCAATTGCATCCAATTGGGCTTAATTGACATCAATTTACACCTAATTGATGTCAATTGAGTCTAATCCAGTTCAATTCACACCCAATTGATGTCAATTGGGCTCAATTGACATCCAATTGATGTTAATTGGACTCAATTGACATCAATTAACACCCAATTGATGTCAATTGAGCTCAATTGACATCAATCGTAGTCAATTGACACCCAATTGATGCCAATTGAGCCGAATTAAGCTTAATTGATATTAATTACACTCAATTGGCACCCAATTGATATCAATTGAGTTCGATTAGACTCAATTAATATCAATTAACACCCAATTAAGTCTAATTAATATCAATTAATACCTAATTGAGTCAAATTGATATCAATTAAGTCTAATTGGATGTCAATTGATCAATTGGGCTCAATTGGTACCAATTGACATCCAATTGGACTCAATTGACATCAATTGGGTGCCAATTGAGTCCAAGTGACACCCAATTGATATCCATTGCATCCAATTGGGCTCAATTGACATCAATTCACACCTAATTAATGTCAATTGAGTCCAATCACGTTCAATTCACACCCAATTGATGTCAATTGGGCTCAATTGACACCCAATTAACTCAGCCCAATTGATATCAATTCAGTCTAATTCAAACCCAATTGAGTCTAATTACATCTAATTGGACTCAAGTGACATCAATTAACACCCAATTGATGTTAATTAAACTCAATTAACATCAATTAACACCCAATTGATATCAATTCAGCTCAATTGACATCAATCGTAGTTAATTGACACCCAATTGATGTTAATTGAGCCAAATTAGGCTTAATTGACATCAATTGCACTCAATTGGCACCCAATTGATGTCAATTGAGACTCAATTAACATCAATTAACATCCAATTGAGTTCAATTGACATCAATTAATACCCAATTGAGCCAAATTGGGCTTAATTGACATTAATTGCACCCAATTGGCACCCAATTGATGTCAATTGAGACTCAATTAACATCAATTAACATCCAATTGAGTTCAATTGACATCAATTAATATCCAATTGAGTCAAATTGATATCAATTAAGTCTAATTGGGTGTCAATTGATATCAATTGACATCCAAGTGGACTCAATTGACATCAATTGGGTGCCAATTGAGTCCAATTGACACCAAATTGATATCAATTGCATCCAAGTGGGGTCAATTGACATCAATTCACACCTAATTGATGTTAATTGAGTCTAATTAGGTTCAATTTACACCCAATTGGGCTCAATTGACACCCAATTGATATCAATTTAGCTTAATTGATACCTAATTGATATTAATTAGACTCGATTGACATTAATTAACACCCAATTGATGTCAATTGAGCTCAATTGACATCAATTGTAGTCAATTGATACCCAATTGATGTCAATTAAGCCAAATTGAGCTTAATGGACATCAATTACACTCAATTAACACTTAATTGATGTTAATTGAGTCTAATTGAGCTCAATTAATATCAATTAGTATCCAATTGAGTCTAATTGATATTAATTAACACCTAATTGAGTCAAATTGATATCAATTAAGTCTAATTGGGTATCAATTGATCAATTGGGCTCAATTGACATCCACTTGGACTCAATTGACATCAATTGGGTGCCAATTGAGTCTAATTGATACCCAAGTGATATCAATTGCATCGAATTGGGCTCAATTGACATCAATTCACACCTAATTGATATCAATTGAGCCCAATTGATATTAATTGAGTCTAATTCACACCCAATTGAGTCCAATTGCATCTAATTGGACTCGATTGACATCAATAAACACCCAATTGATGTCAATTAAACTCAATTAATATCAATAAACACCCAATTGATATCAATTGACTCCAATTGGATTTAATTGACACCCAATTGATGTCAATTAAGTCCAAATAGATACAATTAGGCTCAATTGACACCTAACTGATGTCAATTGAGTCCAATTGGATTCAATTGAGTCTAATTGGATTAAATTAGATGTAATTAGGCTTAATTGATGTCAATTGAATTAAATTAGATGCAATTTGTCCAATTGATGTCAATTGAGTTCAATTGGATGCAATTAGGCTCAATTGACACCTAATTGATGTCAATTGAGTTCAATTTATACCCAATTATTGTTAATTGTGTCCAATTGAGCTCAATTAACACCCAATTGATGTCAATTGGGCTCAATTAACATCAGTTAACACCCTTTTGAGTCCAATTGATGTCAATTGAGTCCAATTAGGTGTCAATTGATATCAATTGAGTCCAATTGATCAATTAATATCCAATTAGACTTAATTGATGTCAATTGGACTCAATTCATTCAATTTAGCATCAATTATAATCAATTGACACCCAATTGATATTAATTGACATCAATTAGGTGTTAATTGATATCAATTGAGCCCATGTGACATCAATTGTGTGTCAATTGAATCCAATTGATGTCAATTGAGCCCAATTGATATCAATTGTGTGTCAATTGATACACAATTAGCTTCAATTGGGCTCAATTGACATCAATTGACACCCAATTGATGTCAATTAGGCTCCATTGACACCCAATTAGACTCAATTTGGCTCAATTGACATCAATTGACACCCAATTAGACTCAATTTGACTTAATTAAGTCTAATTGGACTCAATTAGACTCAATTTAGCTCAATTGATATCAATTGACACTCAATTATACTCAATTTGACTCAATTGACACCCAATTAGACTCAATTTTACTCAATTGACATCAATTGACACCCAATTGATATAAACTGATGTGAATTGAGCTCAATTGCATCGAATTAGGCTCAATTGACATCGATTGATACCCAATTAATATCAATTGAGAGCAATTGATGTGAATTGATGTCAATTGAGCTCAATTGCATGGAATTAGGTTTAACTGACACCCAATTAATATCAATTGAGTAGAATTGAGCCCAATTCAGCTCAGTTGTAATCAATTGACACCCAATTGATGTCAGTTGCATCCATTTTGGCTCAATTGAAACCTAACTAATGTCAATTGAGTCCAATTGATGTTAATTGGCACCCAATTGATGTCAATAAGGTTCAATTGATGTTAATTGACCCCCAATTGATGTCATTTACGTCCAATTGAGCTCAATTGACACCCAAATTATCCAATTGAAGTCAATTAGACTTAATTGACTTCAATTGTGTTAATTGGATATTAATTGATATCAATTAACACCCAATTGCTATCAATTGAGTCTAATTCGGCTCAATTGACACTCAATTTACATCCAATTGGACGTGAATTGAGCTCAATTGTATCATATTAGGCTCAATTGACATTAATTGACACACAATCGATCACACAATTGAGTGCAATTGAGCCCAATTGATATCAATTATGATCAATTGACACCCGATTGATGTTAATTGCATCCTATTGGGCTCAATTGAGCACAATAGGATGCAATTAACACCCAATTGAGTGTCAATTGAGTGCAATTGAGCCCAATTGAGCTCAATTGATATCAATTGACACCCAATTGATGTCAACTGAGCTCAATTGAGCTTAATTGATATCAATTGACACCCAATTGATGTCAACTGAGCTCAATTGACACCCAATTGATGTCAACTGAGCTCAATTGAGCTTAATTGACATTAATTGTAATAAATTAACACCCAATTGAAGTCAATTGGGCTTAATTAATATCAATTAACATCCAATTATTATCAATTGAGTCCAATTCGACTCAATTGATACTTAGTTTACACCCAATTTTTGCAAATTTGGTGTAAATTGGGCTCAATTGCGTCGAATTAGGCACAATTGACATCAATTGACACCCAATTAATATCAATTGAGTGTAAATCAAGTGTAATTGAGTCCAATTGGCATTGAGTGCAATGATGTCATGGACAATTGAGTCAATTGATGTAAGTATAGTTAGATTTAATTGGTGTGTCAATTGAACTTAAGGCCAGCAAATTATACAAACTTTTTTTTGTGCCAATAATTTTAAACTTTTGACATCATAAATGAGTCCAGAAGGCCCAAAAATGGTAAGAATGACTGTGAACATGATTTTTTTATTTTTTTTATTTTTTTTATTTTTTTTATTTTCCCGCCGGGAAAATGGGTTTTCCCGGCGGGCCCGTCGGGAAATGCACATTTTCCCGGCGGGATTACTGGCAGAGAAGGTTTTTGCAGGTCATAAAAAATGCCCGTGAATATACATTGTGATCACAAGAATTTTTATGTTAACAATAGGTTTTGTTAACGTGATCACGAAATTGTGAAGACGTTAATGAAATCCCTGGATACCATGAAAAGATATAGGGAGAAAGAGATCTTAAGCTCTTGCGAGCACACACACTCACACAAACCCTAGAAGAGAACATACAATATGAGAGGCTGAAAATTATTATTCTTCTTCTTCAACAAAAGAGGTCTACAAATGAGATAAAGTGACTAACACACGTACTAGAGTATATACAAGTGGTCCATAATGTGAACACGCTAAGTGGAGTGGGTAAGTGTGGACTAGTCTGTGTAGTCCAACTGTAGAATCTTTAGCCGAAGATATGTTGGTGCGAGCTACCAAACCCGCGAGTGATGTAAATGTTGAACAATCACGTAGGCGCCTCGTGAGTGTGAGATCATGTTGAGTTTGACACCTCAACAAGAAGGAGAGAGAGAGAGAGAGGAAGATGGAGAAGGAGTGAGCAAGAGAGAGTGGGAGGAGAAAGACAAAGAGAGGAATAGAGAGAGGCAAGAGGTTGGGAGAGAGATATAAGGAAGGAGAGATGGAAGCACAAAGAGTGAGAGGGAGGTTGGAAAAGGTAGAAAGAGTGAGAGGGGAAAGAGGCTGGGAGAGGGACAAAGAGGGAAGAGAGAGAGAGAGAGAGAGAGAGAGAGAGAGAGAGAAGGGAGGAGCTAAGTTGGGATAAAGGGGAGAAAGTGGGCTGGCTGAGAGGTGGTGGTGGAGATTGTAGGAGATAGTGGTGGGCTGGGCAAGAGGTAGTGGTGGAGGGACTGAAGAAAGAATGTCTACATTTTTAGGAGAGAGGAGTTGCTCGTAAAAGCTCCCTCAAAAAACACACTTCTCACTACTACTAACACTTTGTAGTAACAGAAAGGTACATAGTTCAAGAACCGTGCTATTGAAAGAGTATGATTAATGGAAGAGATATTTCTAAATAGTTTTAGGTCAAGGAAGTTTACATAGCTATGTGTACATAGTTCAAGAACCATGCTATTAAAGGAGTATGCTTAAGTGCTAAGAATTTGGATCTAGGGTGGCTCATAGCAAGTGATTAAAGGCATGATTAAGGAGAAAAATAAGGTGATTAAGAAAGTAAAAAAGATGTTAACAAAATGGTATACTCACAAAATGTCATGTAATCTCATTGCAATAATCAAGTTCCATACACCCATATTTATACTCCAATCCATGCATTTTTTGCACCCTAGTTCCAACCATGTGTTCATTAATGCTCACACTACATGTGCAACCTTGTGCTTTCCATGTGTCACCTTTTGACCATTGACTTCAACTTTTACAAAAGCGACCATACAAATCAACCTTTGAGATTAGACCCTTAGTCTATTCCTTTTTCTCATGTGCATGCTTCTTCTCTCGTTCATGTGACTCACTTCCTACCTCTTCCTTGTGCTCTTTGGCACTACATATCTCAACACCCCCCCTTGGTGCCAAATCTTTGGGCTACTCAAGGTGGTTGGATGTGAGGTTTACAAATTGCATTCCCCCCCCTTAATTATAACTTGGCTAGGTGACTCAGAGGCTCTTGTTTGGCTTGGATGCTCTCTAGCTAAGAAGTTACTTGGAGGTGGTTTGTTTTTCACTCCCCTTGGGTGCATCTTTGGCTACTCTCAAGTGGTCGAGTGTTACAACATTTCAAATAATTTTTGGCCTACTCATTTGGTGGCCTTTACAATGTTGGCTTGGGTAGTGAGGGAATTTTTGTGTGCTCATTTGGCTGCTAATTACAAACACTTTCAACTCATAATTGGTTTTAGAAAATTTGGTAGAATTTGGTGAAGTTTTTGTTGATGGCGCTACTACGGAAGCCCATGATGATCCGTGTGATGCCCAAATTAAAATGGTCATGGCCATTTTCAAGATTTTTCATATGAACACCTCTAGTGTAAGGCTTTTTGCACCATTCATTTTGATTTGAAAAAAACGGTTATCGGAAAAACTTATCACAAAGCAGAATTCATCAAGAGCTACTTGAGTTGTGGAGTTTTTCTCTGTAATCTCTATTATTGGCGATGCTAGAATCTTTTGAACTCTCGAGAACCAATACCTTGGATTAGTGAACCAGGTTGGCTTAACAAAGATCTTATAGTTGCTCTGTGCACTTAAGCTTCTTCATGCGCTTCTTGATGATATTGGGCTTCACCTGAGCTTGCTATGTGTGCTTCTTCTATGTGTCCCTTCTCTCTCAAGATGAAATCTCTCTATTCAGTTGAGTAAACCACTATGAAGGAGAAACAGAGTGCTATTTAACCTAACGAGTAACCAAGGATTAATTAAGCTGATAATCGAAGAGAAATGAAACTTGCAAATCTCCTACTCAAAGCTTCTAATCTCTTACTATGAGCTAGCCCAACCAAGCTCTAAGCTTTGATACCATGTTAATAATTTGGATCTAGGGCGGCTCATAGCAAGTGATTAAAGACATGATTAAGGAGAATAATAAGGTGATTAAGAAAGTAAAAAATATATTAACAAAATGGTATACTCACAAGATGTCACATAAGCTCATTGCAAAAATAAGGAATCCAATCCATGTGTTTTGTGCACCCTAGTGCCAACCATGTGTTCATTAATGCTCACACTACATGTGCAACCTTGTGCTTTCCATGTGTCACCTTTTGACCATTGACTTCACCTTTTACAAGTGGCCATACAAATCAACCTTTGATATTATGCCCTTAGTCTATTCCTTTTTCTAATGTGCATGCTTCTTCTCTTGTTCATGTGACTCACTCTCTACCTCTTTCTTATGCTCTTTGGCACCACATATCTTAAGGAAAAAGTACATAGTATGCTTAATGGAAGAGATATTTCTAAATAGTTTTAGATTGAGGCAATTTACACAGCTATGTACATTGTTAACAAGAGTGCAACAAAGGCTATCCTTTGTTACACTCTTGTTAATAATGTGCATAGCTTTGTAAACTGCCTTAGCCTAAAACTATTTAGAAATATCTCTTCCATTACGCATACTCCTTTAATAGCATGGTTCTTGAACTTTGTACCTTTTTGTTTCCACAAAGTGTGAGTAATAGTGATTTGCTTCAGTGTGAGCTGCACCTATATGCCTGAACTCATTGGACACAGGGTTCTTGCACTCTGTACCTTTTTGGTATTGCAAAGTGTGAGCAGTAGTGAGCCACAAGGAGTAGGATCTTTCATAGAAAAACAAATATAAAATAATAATATTGTATTAATGTGATACATTAAACGAAAATGCCCCACTTCCATGAAGGGAGCTTCATGTTGGACGCCATTTCAGTTGATGCGAGGAGTTGTTGCCACATGTTGCCTATGGTGCTGGTCAATCCCACATGTGAAGGAAGCAGGTGGTTGGGTCATCATATAGGCTAGAATGATAGAGCCATAATTTCCTCATCTCCTCTAACTCATTAACTTAGGGGGGAAACAATTAAGATGACAAAGAATATTAATGAGGTATGCTACAGTGCCCATGAGGGCATTAGTACTCTCGATGCCTTTCCCTAGTGGTTACCTGGTGAAGGTCGTGGATGTCTTGGACATCGTGGTGGTGAAAATGATGTGGATTCTCACATGGCATGCCTATACTAGGTGTAGGTGGCCCTCACTCATGTACTTGGGTGGCTCAAAGAGAGGGTGTCAAAGGCAATTTGAGCTAATTAGAGGAGTTATTTCCACGTGTCACTTTCAGGTGCAAGTAAATCCCACTTTCAGGTGCAAGTAAATCCCACATACAAGGGAAGCTAGTGGTGGGGTGGACCATATAAGCTAGAGTGGTGGAATAATCTCCTAATCTTCTTCACTTAATTATTTTACAGAGATAGCCATTGAGAGATGAAAGCTCAATGGGGTATGTTATAGTGGCCATATGGGGTTGGACATGCTTGTGAGCGTCACTTCTTGTTCGGTGTATTACATGGTGGTTGTTCTTTGAAGGGCATGGGTGCCTTGTGGATATGGTGGAATTATTGTGGATTCTCATACTTCGATCATTGATCTAGAACTACTGAGATGGAGGTTGTATACTAGTGGAAGGTAGGGAGTAAAGTCATAGTAGTGATGGATTGATGAATTGTATAGAGAGAGAGGGTTGGGTATATCTATGTAAGAATGTATATGTACTCATTTTATATAATATCAAGAAAAGGAAGCTAGGAAGTTGCAAAACTCTTTTTACTTGCATCCTCGAAGTCTGCCTATTCTAGGTGTGCATAATTATGGGATAATGGTCCATTGTAGCATACATCCTATCTAGTAGTGTGCTAAACCTAATCTAATCCATCTTTGAAAAGATGTATATATCTTAAACTTACAAGAATCAACTTTGCAACACCATGGTTTTCAATATTTGTTTGAATTATTTGTTGTGTTATGAGAAGCATTATATCTTGGACTTAAAAGAATGAACTCTACAACACCGTGATTTTCAGTATTAGGCAACCGAGGTTCACTCTCCTTGCATGAGCTCCTTGACAACCTCAATGAACTCTATAACACCGTGGTTTTCAATATTACGCAACCAAGGTTCTCTTTCCTCTTGTGAGCTCCTTAACAACCTCAATGAAAGATAGAGAATAATCCGTTCACCCATTTGTTGGTGCCTTTATCACCTTCATTGAAGTTTCTTGGCTATACCCTAGGCCCCAAGGTTATGAAAACAAATCTAAATTTTGATGGGTTGGTTCTTGAGATTGTGATGCGTTAAAGCATTCTAATGTGGTATAAAGTTGTAGAACAAGGTGGTAGTAAAATATCCTTATAAGGGATCCTAATCTTGGACTAAATGCACTTCCTAATAATTAAATAGTAGCTTATTAAGTAAAAAACCCAACGAAGGTTGAATCTAGGAGGAATGAGTTAACGTGAAAAGCACATTTTTTATAATCTAGTGCTCCAAAAGGGGGCTGGACGTTGACAAAGAGGGCTTGGTGCGGTGGTGGCTGACGTGGAAGCGATTGATTGGAGGGGGGGAGTTTGTGGTGTTTTGTTGTTTTGCGTTGATTATGTGGTGCAGCAGTCGAGCCAGGTCACCAAAAAACACCATATATATATATATATATATATATATATATATATATATATATCTATATATATATAGATATATATAGATATATATAGATATAGAGATATATATATATATATATATAAGTCAGTATCTAACTCTTTTAATTAAAAAAACAAGAATAATTAGCCATCGCCCACTATTGCTTCTTTTTAATGCATTTCTATTGGGGACAATACTTCGTGAAGGAGATTAATATTAATGAAAAACCATACTCAACCACCCCCATTAGGTCGATGATGTGAAAGCCCATTATCGAAAATTATAAGGCTTGAATCGATTGCAACTATCGCTGTGTAGCTCTTTGATCATGAGGGGATGATCAGGCTTATTAGAAGGTGTAGATATCCTACAGTGTTAGAAGTTATGTCTTGGAGGGGGGGCATGGGTAGCCTGGAGGTAGTTAGTTGATGGATCATTTATAAGTTAGTTGCACGGCCAAAAAAGCTGCCAGGATCTTATAAAAAGGGGGCCATGGGGGGCCTGGGGGGTACTAGCTAGTGGCCAGGGTTGTGTCACGTGTGTGTGTGTGTGTGTGTGTGTTGGAGAGAGAGAGAGAGAGAGACTTTGATGTATGTGTATAATGTGTGTTTGAGAGAGAGAGACTTTGATGTACGTGTATAATGTGTGTGTGTGTGTGTTAGAGAGAGAGGGAGAAAGAGAGAGAGAGAGACTTTGATGTATGTGGGTATGTGTGTGTGTGCGCGCGCGCTAGAGAGAGAGAGAGAGAGAAGGATGATAAAAGCTACACCTTCTTAGAAAGCTTGAAGATGATGCTGCCATTATGATCTAAGTCTGTCACTCCATAGCTATAGCTCAGCATGCAGTGTACACCCTCCTCCTTTCTCATTACCATAGCTTGAAGATGATCCTGCCATGATGATATAAGGCTGTCAATCCATAGCTATGGCTCAGCATACACTGCACACCCTCCTCCTTTCTAATTACCATAGCTATAGCTCAGCATGGAGTGTAGTATGTACACCACCCTCCTTTTTGACCCCTGTATATTGTCTTTGTCTTTTACTCCTTTGTCTTCCCCCTTTCTGTAGCCTTTAGACTTTCCCTTGCTTTGATGTTGATGCAACCACAGTCTGCACTCCACAGTAATATTTTTGCATCAATTGCATAGTTATTAAAATGAACACCCACACGCAAGTATAAATGCCTTCTGGGGGGGCTAGCTGTTATTGTGAGCAACCACATTTTTCGTTGTAGTTAGCCCTAATAGCTGCTGAAGTTGCACCCACATTCAGTTAATCTAGATGCTTTTGGGAATAAATGCTGCTGTGATCCATTGCATTGTGGGTGGATCTGAGCAATTAAACATTGATTGAAGTTGGCAAAGAGAATCTAGCAGTTAATAGAATCTTTTGGCTTGTTGATAGAACCTAACCCCATTAATCCACAATCCACCAACAACACTAAGTATCAGTTGGGCAACAATATCCAATGATGTGATTAGCAAGAAGAAAGGGGGGAGTGATTTGGTTGAAAATGCAGAGGATTGAGATTCTAGAATTGGGTGGGGCAGTGAAAGAGGCAGGGGTTGAAATTGGAGGAAGGGCAGATGGTGCAGGAGATAGGGGTTGAAATTGGAGAGAGAGAGAGAGAGAGAGAGAGAGAGAGAGAGAGAGAGTACTTTGTGTGTGTGTGTGTGTGTGGGAGAGAGAGAGAGAGAGAGAGAGAGAGAGAGAGAGGTACTGTCTCTGCCTGTTTTTGTGTGTGTGTGTGTGTGTGAGAGAGAGAGAGAGAGAGAGAGAGAGAGAGAGAGGTACTGTCTCTGTCTGTGTGTGTGTGTGTGTGTGAGAGAGAGAGAGAGAGAGAGAGAGAGAGAGAGAGAGGGGGCTGGGGAGGGGGCTTCCTTTAAGGGAGCAGCTTGCAGCTAGCAAATGGCTTGCTCTGTGTCTCCTTTTGCCTGCTTGTCTTGAGTATCTGATTCTGACATGTACATAAATGGAGGGCAGAGCTTCCATGTAATTGTCTGCTTGCCCTTAGGACCACCAATCATCCCATGCTGTAGAGATAGTACAACTACCTCAAAGCCCAGTAAATTTCACTGTCCCCTCCCCTTCTGCCCACTCTAAAATAAAAGGCTTTTCTTCACCTTCTTCCACACTCTCTGGAGCTCAGAATTTGAGCCACTGCTGATTAATTCAGCCTTTAACCCCCTCATGTTTTTATTAATTCAAAGTCCCATGGAGATTATCTCACTAAGCCACCCTGCAACTTGTATATGCCTTGCCTTCTTTATTTTGCAGCACTTGGCTATGGTTTCTCCTGTTTATACTGCTTCTTTCAGGGTCCAACAACACCTCAAACGCTTCAACAAGCCTGCTATCAGCACAATTGAGGTGAGTTTATTCAATTATTTAGCAAAACAAATATTTAAGGCTGCCACATCTACCCAAATATATAATAGGTATAAATTATGGAGGAATTATGTTTTATGCTAGCATTTGACCAATAATAATCATGTTTTTTTGGATCGATTGCAGAGCCCTGATGGGGATATGATAGACTGCATCCTCATCTCTCAGCAGCCGGCATTTGACCATCCTTTGCTCAAAGACCACAGAATTCAAGTAAGATTAGTAACTGAATGTATGCATAATATTACGCAATAATCAACTATGGAGAACATAAGCACTTTATGAACTGAAATGGCCAGTATTAACTCTTAATTTAAATTAAGAGAACATAAGCACTTTATCAACTGAATATATGGCTAGTGGTAACTCTTAATTTAAATTAATCTTTTTGGGTTGACATTTATGCTAACAGACCGCAAAATTTAAGTAAGATTGGTGATACACCTGTTTTGAATGCATATATTCGCAATGCTTAATTAAAATTTGGGAAGAAAATGCATTTTATTAAGAAGAAATCGATCAATTGATATGGACCTAATCAAAACATGAATTGGTATGGCCACTTAAAATATCAATTTCTTCGGTTTGAATATACCCATTATTTTCTTTCTTTGAGAGAACTCCGTGGCGATTGCATGGATTTAATTTCTCATGAAAATTTAATTATTGCAGCAGTACAGTGTTGGTATTTTTTCCGTGGGTTCAAATTTCTCATGGAAATTTAGTTGCAGTGTGTTGATTTTATTTATTTATTTGGTTTTTTCTTTTTTCGGTGTTAATTAAAGATGGAGCCAGATTATCCAGAAGAGTCGAGTGATCAGTTAAAAGCTGAAGTGCGCAAAGCCCAGCTATGGCACACCATTGGGGCGTCGTGTCCACACGGGACCATTCCCATTAGGCGGACAACCGAGAGGGACCTGCTCAGGACCGAAAAGATGGACAAGTATGGACGCAAGTTCCACCCTCCTCCCAAACCATCCGCTGCTGCTGCATTGGCGGCTTCCATCGCCGAAAGTGCCCATCAGGTCATCAACATTTACATTTAAACCCTAATTAAGCTAATGATTAAACCATAATCAAGCGTAAAACGCATGCTTTTTTGCCTTATTGTCCCCAAAACTGATCACCTTTATACTGTTGCGCTTGCAGCATGCCATAGCCTACGTGCAAGGTGGTAGGTATTATGGTGCCAAGGCCACCATCAATGTGTGGAACCCTACTGTCCAAGTCTCCAATGAGTTCAGCTTATCTCAGCTATGGATTCTCGGGGGCTCATTCGACACTGACCTCAACAGTATTGAAGCAGGCTGGCAGGTATTTAGTTAATCATTTAACATGATTAGGGCTCGCTTATCACCACAGTGAACGATTAGAGGATTCTGATCAGTAAATCATACTAGAGGATGCTAATCACTATATTGTCTAAATATTAGAGAATTTTAATCAACACCTTATTCAAACATCATATGCTAATAAATACAATTACAGCTGGCTAATACTATATCATTGATAGATAATAGCTAATTGGCATATCATGGAGACAGCAAGGATGGCAATCACCATATTTGGAAGATGTTAATCACCACCTTATTCAAACAGTAGACTCTTACAGATGCTACATGCACTTTTATCAGAGGGATTGCTAATCAGCACATTAATCAGAGATTAATTTCTTTGTGTAAAGATTAGTGTTCTGATGGCACCCACCTCTCCTTATAGGAGTATACATTATTATTCTATTTTTTATGTATTTAAAGATTAGAGTTCTGATGGCACCCACCCCCACCCCTTTCCTTCTTCCCTCCTATACACTATTATTCTATTTTTTTCTTTATTTCCCTTCTGTACATTATTATTGTATTTTTTCTTTATTTAACGCTAAGGCCATCCCAAACTTCCATACTTGGAAAAAGATGCGTATAATAATTTTGTTGCTTTGTAATATAATTTTTGAAAAGTCTGTTTTTTAAATTATTGTTGGTTGCAATGCTTTGATTTTTGTAGGTGAGCCCGGATTTATATGGTGACAACAACACTCGCTTGTTCACATATTGGACGGTGAGTCCATTTTCGTTTTAATGCAATAAATGCTACTTTTTTAGGTGTAGCAAGTTCTCGAGTTACTCATGAGGACTTAGTATCCCAATTTGATCTTTACATTTATCATTAAATTTGTTTCCTTTTTTCATTCTTAAAACTTTCCAAATATACTAAATTAGGGAGAAAAAGTTAGATTTAATTTCCTTTTTTTTTAAATTAGGGAGATCAATCTCTGTTGATTAGATGTTTGGGACCATGAAATACTTTTTTAAAATAGGAGTTTTTTTCCTAACACATAAAAGATCATGATTATGTGATGATTTGATTTTCTTGCATAAGTATGCTTTTGTGCTTCTCATGTGTGATTTTTTTAACTCTATAATTATACGTAGTTCATGACCCATTGAAGTTTTAATCCGCATGTAGAGTGATGCCTATCAAGGAACTGGGTGCTACAATCTCTTGTGCTCGGGGTTTGTACAAGTGAGCAATGAGATCGCCATGGGGGCGACCATCGCACCTGTTTCCACTTACGGTAGCCGCCAATATGATATCACCATCCTCATATGGAAGGTAAGGTTTATTATTACTCATTTATATCATTGATGGTTTGAAGATAAATATGCATAAACTTTTCCTTCATGGTAAAGGGTGAATCGCATTTCAAAAAGATTATTATTATTTAAACACACACACAACAAAACAAATGGCGGGGGGTACAAATGTTCGAGCTTTACTAGGTGGGCATAAGTTAGGATCGAGTCCCCCCTCACACCATAAAGAGTGTGATTAAAAGAAAATGAACCTCTTGCAAAAAGAATGAAAGAAAAGAGGCTTGTACACCAATCCTCAAATCTTAAGCATTTTAGCCTTTCATTTGTAAATTTGATGTTTGGGAAAACATCTTCTACTCCAAAATATGCTTGTTGGAAATTTGCTTTTAGAAGGTTGTACTTGAAGCCTATCTTATGAAAAGCCATGGTGCCCTTATGATGACTTGCTTACTATGTAATTATTGGAAGGTATGATGTATGCTATCAACGAGCCCTTATGATCAAACAGTATGATCAAACACTCATCCTTTACATCATTAGATTGAAAGATGATCTCATAAATCCTTATCATATAGAAATAACATATCATCATATATCATCACCATACCGAGTATTTCAAACCTATCCTATCATAGAATAGATTATATATTATTACAAATAGATGAGAGAATCTCAAGGGGTTCACTATATGTAAACCCTTTATATCACGTGCCTTCAAGGCCTACTTTAAAAACTCCTTATCTATGAATTTTTCATGTATAAAACACACCCTTATTCTATTCAATCTATGAATACCCCCTTTAAATGGTACCCTTCTCTTTATGTAAAAAATGTGTTAAAAAAAGATTTTAAAAATCCATTCTATTGAATTCATGTGCTACGCTTACATATTTATGAGTGACACCCCCCCCCCCCCCCCGAGGAGAGAATGACATGATTATTATGGAGTAGTTTATGTGGAACATGCCTCTAGGGCTACCTTCCATCAGAAATATGACTAATCTTATTTGTTAAGAGTAGGGAAAAGCTTACACCCAACACTACAATTATCTTCATTTTGCCTTAGTTGGTCAAGAAAGAAAAAGGGACGTTGATGCCCAACAATAGAGCTTTAATTTAGAGACCAGCTTTGGATACTAAGATGCCTACCATTAGAGCTAGACTAGTTATAGGGGCTCAGCTATAATGAGCATTGTGAGGGCTTAAGTTCTTTTGGTATTCTGACTAAGTGCTCATATATAAACTTCTAGCATTTTGAGTGCTTAAGTTCAACTTTTGGTATTCACACTAAGTAATCATGTATGAACTTCTAGCATTTTGAGTGCTTAAGTTTGACTTTTAGTACTTACACTTAGTGCTCACATATCTTATAGGAGCATTTATCTCCCTTTTCTAAGTGCATGCAAGAGGTATAAGTTCACTTTATGATATTGATCACTCTTAGGCGGCCGGGTTCATAACTTTTGGCCTTGAAGGAATTGTAATCCCCACCAAGGGGATAGATAGAGCTGTGCATTGGAGTAAATATCAAGAAGGGCCATTAGAAGACAAAAAATTTAGATCATGACCGTGACTGTATAATCGAAAGATTTTGAATAGGACCTTAGTCTTCACTCACTAAATGCACATATAGAAACATTCATTGAGCTTCATAATGGGTGCAATAAGTAAAAATAATAATGAACTTTTTATCAACAACAAAGTTTCCCTCCAAGATCAGTGAGGCTTTTTACTCGCCAGAGGGGGGGGCACGGGGGGTTCACTATATGCAAACTCTCTATATCACGTGTGTTCAAAGGGCTAATTAAAAAACCCCTTATCTATAAATTTTTCACACCCTTTTTCTATTCAACCTGTGAATAGCCCCTTTAAATGGTACCCCTCTGTATATAAAAAATGTGTTAAAAAGGAGATTTAAAAAACCCCTTCTATTGAACCCACATGCTACACTTACATATTCACGAGTGAGAGAAGGGGTTTTTTAATCCCTTTTTTAACACATTTTTAACATACAGAGGGGTACCATTTAAAGGGGGTATTGAATAGAAAAAGGGTATGTTTTATTCATGAAAAATTTACATATAAGGGATTTTAAAAATAGGCCTTGAACACATGTGATACAGAGGGTTTACTTATAGTGAACCCCCTGAGGCTTTTTATCATTATCCATTACGCTTCCATTACGTTCATTTTCAATAAAAATGGTAGTAGGTTTCATCTTAATTTAAGCGCATTAATCTTGATGACCTTATTGTTTTGGCACACTAAAACATGATAATCTAGGTATATGCATCATGATATTGAGGTAAGTCTAGATGAGCTTCATTTTATCTAACTATAAGTGCATGTGAACATCTGTGTTGTGATAGGATCCCAAAGAAGGCAATTGGTGGTTGCAGTTTGGTAACAAGTATATATTGGGCTACTGGCCAGCAACCCTTTTCACATCCTTATCCAAGTCAGCAAGCATGGTGGAGTGGGGAGGGGAGGTGGTGAACTCAAATCCGGGCGGCAAGCACACAACCACCCAAATGGGAAGCGGCCATTTCCCATGGGAGGCCTTTGGCAAATGCTCCTACTTCTCCCATCTCCTTGTTGTGGATGATAGTAACAACTTGCATTCTTTAGGTCAGGTGAGCACCTTTGCAGAACAACCGGGTTGTTATGATGTGCAATCTGGTTCTAGTAGTGATTGGGGCAATTATTTCTACTATGGCGGCTCTGGGCAAAACCCCAATTGCCTTTAGTAATAGCATTACCTCTACATGCTACATTCTTAGGCCCTTGTCCATAGCATATGCATCAATTATGCCACCTAAGAGTTTATGTGGCACAATTGATGCTTATGCAATTTTCCTAACATGAATTTATAAGCCATCTCCCTTCATGTTGTCACAAGACAAGTTGTGGTTCCCTCCTTTTTCATTATCACCAAATATATCTCATCATCTCGTAAACAGGTTCAATTTCTTCACTCCACACATTGCCATGCTACTTGTAACACTTCCATGTGTGTATTACAAAGTTTGGTGCCTTTGAAAGAATACTTCAAGAGTGGCATGCTCATTTCCTCATAATTAAAATGAAGGACTAAACTTATAGAGCTCATTGTTTTATAGCTTCATATCAAGTCTAATATATCTTTTGACTGTCAAAGTACATCCTAGTATGAAAATTCTGTACTATTGAAAGTGTTCATGAGTTGAGGGTCGTGGTAAGGGCATCCTTATGAATTGAAAGTGTGCTTCACAAGACTAAGATCAAACAAAGTTTTGACAAGGGTTGCATGAAATTTGCACGGTAAGTAATGTATTCGTGTCTTTGTTTGCCTATTTATTCAAAATAAGCATAATTTTCTGCTCACAATTTTGTAACTTGGCCTAATTTGTTAATAAGTAGTACAATACTTGTCATGTAGAAGCGAAAGCTTGGATTAAAACTTCTTGAAGTGCACAATCCTTTGGTGAAGGCTAGTAACTTTGAATTAATGCACATATCTATAAGAGATCTATAAAGGATGATGTTCACAAATTGATGGGTGTGAGGGTCCCAACAAATAGACCTCTTAATTTTCTCTATTGAAAGATTTTTCCCTTTTCATGTAAGTCAAAAACTGCCATGTGCATGTAAGTGGGCTTTACAAGTAGTATCGTTCTTATCAATTTTTATAGATTTGGTAGTTTCACATCTTAAAACTATAAGGCTAAGTTATGACAATCCATTTTTCCATAAAAAATTTTGATTAAATTCACCTCCTTTTAATCTTTTGTTTGATGTTAGTTAATAGCCCTCTTCTTAACACACTTTATGCCCCTCTATATACCCCATGAAAGAAAACCCACACGCAAAAGAGCCATTTTATTAGTCATTTTTTTCTCCAACTTCATTTGTGAACCTTTGGTTTTGGATGATATCAAGACTACATCAACTTAATGATTCTATTTATTGTTCTAAAATATTTATAGGATTTTAAGGGATACTCATGGATTAATTTTCAAAATGTCATGATTTTTCAAAATGACATGATTTTCAATTAGGTCACTCTTGCCTCATTCTAAATATTGCCTCTAAGTTGTCAGATTGTCATGCTTGGGTGAGTCGTTTGTTGGTTGTTAAGTTTCTATGAGATAGGAGCTATTGGATCAGGGAGGATCTAGCTACCTATGCTTCCCAATTGATTGTTTTTATGAGTGTGGTGTTAGTTGAAAGGTAAGTGCATAGCAATTAAATGTGAGAAGAGAGTCTAGAGGGTGAAGTCCATGTCAGATTGTCATGCTTGGGTGAGTCGTTTGTTGGTTGTTGAGTTTCTATGAGGTAGGAGCTATTGGATCAGGGAGGATCTAGCTACCTATGCTTCCCAATTGATTGTTTTATGAGTGTGGTGTCAGTTGAAAGAAGGTAATTGCATAGCAATTAAATGTGAGAAGAGAGTCTAGAGGGTGAAGTCCTTGCAGGTGCAGGTTTATCTATTAGAGAGAGTGTGGAAGACAAGGGACAATCATGGTGTCTTCTACTAGTTTAGTCTGGCCCAGTCCATTTGTAGTGCTAGCCACATGCTGCTTCACATCCTCCCATCGGAAGCTGTTAGATTGAGAACTATCTAAATGAGAGTTCACTGAAGTAGGAAGGATCAGAAAGACAATAAAATTTATCTCTTTCTCTCTCTCTCTCTCTCTCTCTATTTAAAACATATATAATTTCATTCCAAAGGAATTCATTTTTATATAAAATAACATCCTTACTTGCACAAATCTCAACTCATGAGCCATTGACAACCTAAGGATACAAGAAGAAATCTCTTCCATGGTGGCTACATAGCTCTTGACCTTGATTATCAAAGGAACCTATGGAAGTCTACACTACATAAAGTCACTTAATAAATAAAGTAAGTAGATAATGTCTACTTTCAATTGTATGAACAAGGAGACCCTCATATATCAAACATGTAATTTGAGCACATGTCATTAGTAGGTCCAATATAATGATTATTCTTTTGCCAAGAAAAGTACCGTGAAAAAAAATCCACAACCTTAATGGAGAAGCTTATATTATAGAGCTAATCAATAGAAAGATAAACATGCTTTGTAATAAAGGGGATTTTAGGATGCATATGCACATGTGGGATGGGCCTAGGCACATGGGGCTTAGGGGAACTAACACATGTGGTGTTAAGGTATGTGGGCCTTGGGATGATAAAAGACACTAGCCCTAGGACTATTGTACCTTTTGATCATTTTATGACTATTATGTCTTTTCTTGGAACTCATGCTTCTATGAATGATTCATGGTAGTCTTTCCATATTTAGGTGGCTACTCTCTATAATGAGTAGCACATGCGTGTACTCCATGCTAATGAGTGAAACCCTAGATTCCCTTCATTGCTTGGTATCAAAGCTCTTGGCTTTGATCTTGGTATTTTTATTTGAGAGTGATTAAAACACTTAATCAGTTTTGTGTTAGGGGTTCTATAGATTATGCATAATCATTTCTTTGACCGTTCTTGATCTTTAATGTTTAATTAGTGGTGATTAAGGCTTAATCATTTTTAAATTATGTTTTACACAACTTTTTAAGATTGAGTTTATCAAGAAAGTGTGAGGACTACAGTTCAACAGAATTTAATAAATCTATGTAAAGATTATAGCGCTATGGAAGATTTAAGCAAATCTATGTGAAGGTTGCACTTCTATCGAAGATTTTATATATAGGTTTCTGTGTAGTTAGCAATTTTGTAGATTGGAGTAGATTGTGTAGTTGCATTTCTCTTATAGATTTGGACAAAGTTTACTATCCAGAGTAAAATTTGAAGAATCTTGGTGTAGATTCATGAGATTATTGTGCAGAATCAAACCTTGGGTGACAGTGAGTGATTCTTGATCAAATCTTTTCTTAATCTTGGTTATGTCTTGCAAGAGCTGTGTTCTTTAAGATAAATTGTTACAAACTTCAAGAAAACAATGAATATTGCTTAAAATTTATGCAAGAAAGCAAGATTATTAAATCTTGGTGATAATAGTGTAAGGTTATGCCAGTAGTTATTGATTAAGATAGTTTCTTGATCAAGAAAATGGTTAAAGAATTAGTGCTTATCTTATGATTAGGAATTAATCTTTGTGGAACTTAACAAATAAGAGTAGTTTGGATAGCTTATTGATCAAGAAAGTGATTTACAACAATGGTTAGTGCTAAATCAATACGATTAGTACTAATATAATTTTGGTGTAGATTTGTGTAACAATACTATGCAGAATACATTTCAAAGACATTTTGATTCAAGTGTGATTTTTGACAGATTTTTGTCAAAAACACTTGACAACCTCTTTGGGTGTTGAACCTAACCCTTCTAGTGTAAGCACTAGTGCACAAGATGGTGCTCAAGATTCTGACCTACAAAGGTTAGTAATAATTTGGTGAAAAGAAAGAAAAAAGCTAGAATAAGCTCAATAATAGAAATTAACAGTTCAAGATCAATTCAGCCAAAGATAGGTGTTTTAAAAAAATAATCTAACATTACATTACTGAAAGTAAAGCCACATAAGTCACAAGTTGAATCCCTCACCAAGGTGACCTAGGAGCTTCACAACTTGTACCAAGCATAGATCGGACCACAGGGAGAAGAGAAAGGTTGAACCTCAGAAGAAAGAGGAGAAGAAAAAAAGTACATTTGAAGCCCCTGCAAGTGGGAAGAAGTTTAGAACAAGGAGCTTGCAAAAAGGGAAGGAGTTAATAGCTAAGAAAGATGTGACACTAGCTGCTTCTACGCGTATTTGTTGGTGATAGAAAAAATATCAGAGGCTGATCTCATGGCATGTAATCCCCTGCATGACTGCAAGAAGGAGGAGATAATGACAAAGGATGTGATTTGTTTGCAAAAATAGCAAAGACATATCTCAGGCATGGAATCCCCTGCATGACCATAGAAGGAGGAGATGATCTCTAAGGATGTGAATATATATGGCATATACCACCATCAAGACAAAGAGGAGTACAACAATGGCCAACCATCGAGACAAAGAGGACTAGTATAAGTGTTTTGTTACATCACAAGTTTAATCTTAGAACTATTCTCTCGCATTGATCATGAGTTTGATATCATCTATGCCAAGCGTGCATTTGTGCACTCGCATTATGTGGGTAAAGACATGGAAGAGGTGAGTTCTATGAAGCCTGTGACCCTAACCAACAAAAAGATATCAGGCTTATAACTAGACAGAGACATCCTGCCATCACAAATGAAATAAAAAAATCCACTCCATTGAATACCTTATCTTAATCAAATAGCATACATCTTCTCCAATAACACAACGAGTGCAACCAAAAAAAGAAAGGGGGCCATGTTAACCCTTGCTAGGAACTCTATGGCATCGACACCGGCCACTGTTTTATTTTCACTTCTTTTGGGCCACAAGCATTGGAATGGCCGAAATTCACAAGAAAACCATGTGAACCCATAATCTCCATCCGATCTTATGAGAGCCCTTTGTCGCCATTAAAGATGGAAGTTGACATGCCACAACAAGGAACAAAGGGCACTCCTAGCCAACAAACACTGATGGAGCACAATTGGAAGGGATGGTTACAAAAAATCTACAATACCTTCCGTGAGGTCAAGGTATGATAGAAAGCAAGGGGACTTATGCTAATATCATTACTTTTACCCTCCATGTTTTGCTCCCCAACAAAGTTCATGTCCATATCAAGAGGAAGCCTATTGGAAAAAGCTAACCCATGACAATATAGCTTGAACCAATAGTGTATAACAATATAGCAACTATAAACATACTAAAAATTTGACTAGACATAAAACATGCATCCAACATACAGCCTTGACAAATCTTCATCACATATTTCGAGGGACGAAATCTACATCAGGAAGGGGGGTATGTTAACCCTTGTCTCGGGACCTCTATGGCATCAACACCGAACACCGTATTATTTTCACTTCTTTTGGGCCACAAGCATCAGAATGGCCGAAATTCATAGGAAAACCATGTATTGTACATTTTACATGTGTGCTCTGCTTGTCTATTAAGGCGCACACCATGAGATCCTAGGTTGAGAGTGATAGCTTTCAGATTAGGTGTTTACACTAGCTAGAGTGGCCAAATGAGCCCGAGGACCAAACTTTTAACTTTGGTCGCCCAAGAATGTGAACCCTAGACGTCACCTACAAAACCAAAAATGTAACTCTCATGTCAACCCATTCTCTTATGCAACAATAGAGTGCTCTTATTCTCTACTCTCTTGCTCTCTTATGTCTTGCTTGCCTAATTCAATTAGAGTTGTTATATGCTCATTGTGTATGTGTGAGAGAGAGAGTTTGAGTGAGAGGAGTGTCGAGCTTCCTTTGGAGTGTGGCAATAGAATGGAGATTTGGAGTGTGGCTATGCGGCAACATCATCTCCTAAAGAATCTCAGCATACGTATTCACGCGGCGAGTGGCACACCTTGCCCATGCAATTGTGTGCTAGGCCATGGCATATTGGTTTCTTGGTTGAGTTGTTTTGTACTCCCGAGTGCCATTGGGCAAAGCCCCATGACATTGGTTTATTCCTGCACTCTTTCTATGGTGCAAGGGCCTCCTAGGCCATCATGGAGCCGAAAAGATCTAGGCATGGTCATTGTGGAACACAAAGTCAAATGAGCCATCATAGCTTTGTTGAGAGCTAGGAAAGGAGATTCTGTCTCTAGGCATGGTCATTGCACAGGCAGATAGAGTCAAACGGGCCATCATAGCTCTCTTGAGAGCTAGTCAAGGAATTTCCATCTTTGGCTATGGTTAGCACAAAGAGAGGGAGTTGATCACGAGGCTTAACACAAAGGTGTTCAAATGCAGCATAGTTTTTGTGTGTTATGGGGTTTTTTATTCTCACGTGGGGTATTTGTGAGGGGTGTTTATGGACTTCATATACACAATGCAAAGATTATTCACATGCGCCTAGTCTTTGGTGATCGTTCACAGGTGGCAATGTGACATTTTGTGCATTATCAAGCCTTGTTTGCATGCTAGAGTTCATTTGGGATCTTGTTCACATGCATAATTTGGCACATTGATACATTGTTGAGCGTTTTTCCACATGTCTTGTATCTTGTGAGTGTGTCACACGCATTGGTGCATTTCTAACTCCTTTTCACACACTTTGTGATTGGTTTAGTGTGTTCACAAACTTTGAGTGTGTTGGGTGGTATTTGCACACACTATGGGTCATTCTTATCACCTTTATCCTTGTTGGTGTCCGGTCGAGACCCGGCACGTGAGTGGTTCCAAACCACTGGCTTTGGATGAGCAGTGAGACTAATACAACTGTGCCCAATGCGATAAGCTAATGTTAGTGCGTTGCGCCGCCAATCTGCCTAAGCTAAGGGAGTCAGTCAACAGCGCATAGGTTAGTTCCTACCTCTAACAGGATTCCTGACGTGGCTCTTAATCCTGTTTCCAGATAGGAAAGTACTCAACACAGACTAGGAATCAAACAAACTTCTACAGTACTGTGAATAGAGATTACACGGACAAATCATTGTATCACTAGAGTAAAGGAATACCTCAACAATATAATGTAGTAATACCTCAGTTGTCCCTCTCAGCTCTCTTCCTTATCCCATATATCTTTGCCCCTAGATAGTTCTCCTTTCTTCTTTTACATCTGCCCTAGTACTACCCATTGGTAAGATCAGTTTACAAGGTTGTTACAAGAAAGAAGATTCAGGCCCAAGAGTTTGTTGCCCAATGGATACACTGGGCAGTGAAGCTGGCGGGCAAGGCTAAGCAGCGAGGCTGAAGAGCCACCAACAATCCTTCTTTTGTGACCAATACACTACACAACGTCATCATCATCAACATCACTATATTACCATCTCAGATCTTGATCTTGTTATGCATTGATTTCATGGCTCTATGATTGATATTTTGAGTTACGTTTTGTGTCATGGTTCACATATCTTTTACCGAGTTTACACATACTTTTGGTACTTTGAGGCTTAGACTTTTATACCCCCATTTATTGACTTCATGCTATGAGATGAGAAAACATACTCATGCCATTGTTGAATGTTCAAGCTTGCAGGCTTGTTGCTGTGGATAAGAAGCCAGGTCCTCCACACTCCACCAAGAGAAACTCCTCCCACTATCACCTCGGACCGCCTCCGATCGCCGTCACCATTGATGCCCTCTGACATCTCCAACTGCCATCACTGCCACCGGTGCCCTTCGACATCTCTGACTCTCCGACCGCCATCACTGTCGGTGCCCTCTGACATCATCGCCGGTGCCCTCTCACATCTGTGGCCGCCATCACCGGCGGTGCCTTCCGACATCTCTGACGCATCGGGTCCTCCAACCATGAGTGGCAGTTACGACGTGCATGGCCAACTCCGATGGTACTCATGGAGGCAACACCCCTCTCCCTTTACCAAGGTAGGGTGAGATCCTCTTTGAGCACCATATCCCTTTTCTCGATGGAATATCTTCCCTCTACACTACATGATGAGGGTTGGTACTTCGAGGAGGAGGATACCCAAGGAGGAGATAAGGGGAGCACTCTCTCCGCAGCACTGAGGGATAGAGGACATTCTTTGGTGTAGCTCATTCTCTAGTGTAGCACATTCTCGCTAGGAGAACAGTCTTTCTTGTATCATTATTTTTGGAATTTTGGTATACAGTGTTATGCTCTTGTGGTGTTTTTTCTCTCTCTCTCTGTGTGAGAGGTGAGTGAGTGGTCAATGGTGGGTGTGGTGTGAGTGAGTGAGTGACCTGTAGGGATACTGCGATGCTAGGTGGTGGTCAGAGATCATGGTAGTAGACGGTGTAGAGAATAGGTCTTGCATGTGTAGCCAGTGAGGTCGACTCACCCTTGGTGGGTATACTTCCATGAGAGGATCCATGCTTCCTTTTCCCCCAACCATAGTGTTTGTGTCGGTAGCCTACAAGTTCCCTCTAGAGAGAACCGGCGGAGCCATCCACAACTAAGACACAATTTGGCGATCACGTGGGACTCTCCTAGAGGTCAAGGATAGTCTCAAAAAACATTTCCTTTTCTTTTTTGATGATTTTTGTTCATGGGGGTGAGAGGAGTGTTGTGTATGACCCCAAAGACTAGAGCTTCTGGAGGTGATTCACCCCTTCATTATCCTCTTTGAACTAGTTGTTGTAGGGTTCTTCCCCATTCCTTTACTCTTCCCTTAGCTTCCTCTTCTAACCCTATGGCAGCTCCACCAAGGCTGGAGAAATTGGCCACTGCCCTTAACCGCCCAACCTTCAAAGGTACCATCACCGAAGATGTAGAAGACCATGTGTGAGTGACGGTATGTGTGACTCAAGAGGACTAAACTGAGATGATTCATGCTTGGTCTTGTTCTGGACAACACTGGAAGGAAAGTGCAGACCGGTGGTACATTCAATTTTCCCCTGCTAAAACCACTTTGGAGATTGGGCCACCCTCAGGCTATAGTTCTTGGCTACCTTTCAACATGGAAACTACTTCAACCTCATTACTATTGGTTTGAAATATACAAGTGAGTGGGTGTGTGCAGGAACAAGCCCTTAGCAAGAGGCTATAAAAGAGAATCTGTAAAATGGGTGAGAAGAAGTGAAACAAGGTGAGAGGTATCTACAGGGAGAGAATAAAGGGTAGCCTGAGAAGATTTAGGATGTGTGGAGATATTCTGGGAAAAGTGAAGAGGTGGAGAGAATCAAGCAAAAGAGGTGGAGTGAATGAAGGAGAGATCAGTGGGATTAGATGCTTGGCATCTTGTGGATGTAAACTCTATGAATTGAGGCATTGGCCGAATGATAATTTGCTGGTTTTTTAGTATCCATGCCTACATTAAGCTAACAGTTAATTGCTCACTAATCTTGTCTTAATCATCATCTAATCTCTTTGTTAATGATGTTGATTCTTGCATTTGATCCACCATAGCTCATCACTTTGCTTGTATTTCAACATGGTATGAGAGCCTTTACCATCATCGGGTATGTCTTTGTTCTGAGCGAGAAATTATGAGCGAGATTTTTTCGAGCGAGAAAAAAAAGACCAGCACCCAACCATAGTTCTCTTTGAAACTAAAGGCTTAAACTTAATCATAAGAGGCTGTGTGTGTGTGTGTGTGTGTGTGTGTGTGTGAGAGAGAGAGAGAGAGAGAGAGAGAGAGAGAGAGAGAGAGAGAGAGAGAGAGATTTTAAGACAGAACATGTGGTGCCTCATTTTTAAGCATGTGTGTGTGTGTTTATGGATCTGTGACGTGTGTTTTCAAGTCAATATGTTTTGCTGCTGACGTTGCCACATTCATCTCTTTCTCTCAAATGAATAAAATAGCACAGCTTTTTACCTCCCAACAATGTCCAAGAAGTATGTGTCCAAACTAGGCTCTTGAGGCAACTCTAGTTTCTCCTTGCCGATATTGGAATCTACAACCTGTTTCACCAATCCACACCTCCTTGGCCAACCATGAAATGTATTGATGGTCTCCAAGCGGCATCCCATAAGACTGCTTAACATTGTCATCTTGTCCTAGAAGTTTAAGCATTGAGGATTTCAGGTCTGGAGAACATTCTGCCGAGGAGAGTGCATATAATTTCTCTAGACTAATTTTATATTGGGAGTCCTCAAAGGGAAGCTTCCACAATATCTCAAACCATTCTTTGCCATTGGATGGATTAACCACCGAAAGCATCTAAGAGATTCACAAAATATCTCCCGTCACAAAAGCTTAATCAACCAATCAACCCAATCAAGCATGAAAGACAATCAATCCAATGAAACACGAAAAACATTATCAACTAACCCTTATCATTTTTCTATTGTAAGTCTTGATAACACTCCTTTTTGCCTTTAATACTTCTACATCTTTATCTTCCTTGGAAAGTCCTGGATTGATCTTCTTGCATGCAACCTCAAATGCTGTGTCCCATTTTCCCTGTAATGACAAAGAAAAAACAACAACAAAGCAAACAGTCAAAAGAGTAAGATTTAAATCATGAATCAAAAATTACTTCCTCACAAGAAAACCCACCGCAAAAACCATGCGACCTAGGATTGATTGAGTCAAGGGATACCACACCCTTTCCCCATGCTTGCCTCTCTTGTTCTCACAGAGGCAATGTGATTAATTTCAGCTTCACTAAGACTTTCCATGATGAGAGATGTGTCATCTAATGCACAAAGGGTACTTGTATGGAAGAGATAATCCTTAAGATTTGTAATAACAATGGCCTCTTCATGCATCCTACAAAAAATCGACAATAGTCAATGCAAACAAATTCAAGAGCAAGTACACAATTCTTTTAAAAAAATCTAATCATTTTGCAAAGAGATATAGATGAGAAGCTTACAAGTTAATTCTCTGTAAAGTAGCCACAAGAACTTGCTCATCCTTTTTATTTGGAATGATGAATTCTGCTTGAACTCTGATATGCTTCCCCTTGTTATTTGCAAAACTCTCGCTAATACACTCCATCCATGCTGCAGTCTTGTGATTACCCTCCCATACAAAAAAACATTTTTCCCCTCAATACAGACCACTCTTCTTCAGATTCAAGCTCTTTTTTAAACTCATCATTGATAGCCTGCCAATGTCTATCCCAAGTACTTGTTATTGTTTCATCAACATCCAAGGTAGACCCATCAGGCAGGTTAGTTGACAGAATCAAGCTACCTTTCATTGCCATACAGCCCTCTTTTTCCAAAACTGACTTTAATCTAGACAAATCATGTCTAAGATCTCTAACCCTTTCATTTATCCTACACCTGCAAAGTGGAATCCTAGGTGCTAGCATTCCAAGATTAAGTGCCAATCTAGACAGAAAGTCAGATCCATCAGCCTTAGAAATTGCTTGAGGAATCAACTCATCAGGTATATCATCCTTATCTTTGGGATCCTCTTGTGTAGTTATGACAACAACCAATTCATTGCCAGTAGCCAAATTTGTGTCCTCAACCATTTGTTCATCATTTTCTCTCTCTCCAGGATGCTCAACTTCCTCATGAGACTCTTTAACTGATTTCTTGGCACCAGAGCTAGATGTTTTTGCAAGTGTCTTTCTCTTTCTGGTATTGAAAACCTGTAAGAAAAAAAGAGAAAAAAGGAGGTAGTGAGCACATGCAGATTGATCCTTCCATCTGTAGTTTGCCAGCGAACTATACAAGGAGGCATTGCAGTAGGCAAATTGCCAACCCTTGAGTATTGCAACTTCTTGATCTCATAGGTCATTCTAGCCTTTTGAAGACATTAATATATCATTTCATTTCATTTCTCTCTCTCTCTCTCTCTCTCTTCTAAAATAACGCATACGCTATCAATTCTAATGTTCACTACCTCTCAGAAATTGTCTCCCTAATTGAAAAATGGTTAAGAATTCACAAAGTCTCGTCTTATTCGAATACATTCAGTAAAACCTTTTAACCCTTCAAAGAATTAGTGCAATTAGCTAAGTAAGAGCAAATTTAACATAAAGAAGAACACAGCAAATAAATCACACAGCAAATCACTGACTAATTTATCTGCACTTGCTTCCAATTGCATTTTAATACAGCAAGAGTTTGGAATAAACACAAAAAAATTCCAACAATCTGGTACTGCTCTAAGTAAAGATCCCGGACTTGGAACATATGCAGCCAGTATCGTATGTGCAGCCAGTATCGTATGTAAAGCTCCCGGACTTGGAACACATGCAGCGAGTATCCTATATAAGTTGTGGTGCAAGTACTCCAAGCCATAAGCCACACCCATAATAATTCTCATTCGTGCATTCCAATCTAGTTGCTCAGCATCGCAATCTGCCACCACCTAAACATTCAGACCCATGGCAAAACAAGCAGCAGCAGTGAACTAGCACCTTAGCAGCACTGAACTAGCACCTTCATGACACAGAAAAAAAGAACATATCCAAACATTGTATAACTTACGACTCAGGAGGGGACATGTAGCTATCCATTACTGTTAATATATCACTAAAGCTTAAATGTAGAAATCAATGGAGAAACTTCATTTATTGCCATGTATGTACATAAATATATAATGTGCATGTGATTGAACAAAAGGGAATGCTGCGAAGGGTAATTTTTTGTGGGCACAGATGACACACTATGTAGGAGGTCGAACAGTGTCCCATTGGGTGTATATTGACAAATCAGCATTCTTGTCAAAGGTTCATCCTCAGAGCAGTATCCAAGTAGCTTCACGATGTGTTTGTGATTGATGCTAGCAAGCCTTGCATTGGTATCACCCCTAATGAAATCAACCGTAATGAAATTGGCCCTAATGAAATCACCTCTAATGAAATCGGCCCTCTGTAGGAGCAGCTCGACAGAGACCCCATGAATGCTCTGAGTAAAGCCAGCGAGTATCCCCTGTATAGTTCACTAGCGAACTACACAAGGGGGCATTGGTATCCTAATGAAATCACCCTTAATTAAATTGGCCCTCTTCAGGAGCAGCTTGACAGAGACCATTAAGTACATTCAATGAATAGTAGTGTTACCCATTAAGTACACTCAATGTACAGTAGCTTGGGTCACATAACTAACATTAAGTACACTCAATGTACAGTAGCTTGGGTCACATAACTAACATTAAGTACACTCAATGTACAGTAGCTTGGGTCACATAACTAACATGCCTATTGGGTAGCCACCAGACCCTGTATAGTTCGCCAGCGAACTATACAAGGGGCATTGACATCGGGCCATAATCGCAGCAACAATTGAATCAGGGGCATTGACATCGGGCCATAATCACTCAAATTGCATGCAACAATGGCCATAACCGCAGAGATTGCAGCAACGAAGGAATTCAATAAATCCAAACATAGCCAGACCCTGTATAGTTCGCCAACAAACTGTACAAGGTGCATTGGCATCGGGCAGTACAAACGAAATCGGCAAGCAGCCTCTTCTGTAGTTTGCGAGCGAACTATGGAAATCCAATAGAGAGAAGAGAGAGCGAGCGTTACCTGTTTATTTGTTTTCGGAGGCGTTGTGAATGGCGATCAGAAGCCGAGAGAGAGAGAGAGAGAGAGAGAGAGCGAGCGAGCTTGAGAAGCCTATTAAGAAGCCCTGAGAGAGAGTAAGCATTATCTTCACAATTCACAATTCTTATTTAATGAAGAGAGAGAGAGAGAATATTTTATCGTCATAGGAAACAATCCCAAGAGACCAAATTGATCTATCCGACTGGTCTTGAACTCAAGACCTTTTTTTTCTTATTTAATGAAGAGAGAGAGAGAGAGAATGAGCATGAGAAGCCGAGGGGGAGAGAGAGAGAGAGAGAGAGAGAGAGAGAGAGAGAGAGAGAGAGAGAGAGAGAGAGAGAGAGAGAGTCAATATAGAGATTTAAAATAATTAAATTAACGAAATAATAAAAAATAAATAAATTAAACTTTAACCATATAATGATTATCTTCATTGAAAGTAACAAAATAAATATTGTAGATTTCGTTTAGTTAATGATTATTTCATGTGATGATGAACTCTCAAAAAACGCAAGTATTCATGTCCATTGCTAAGAATTTTCAATGGCAAGCCGAAATTGGGGTCACTTTAGAGAGAGAGAGAGAGAGAGAAAGAGAGAGAGAGAGGGGAGGAGAGAGGGGGATAGAAAATCTTTCAAAGCACATCATTCTTTGTATTTTTTACGATGCAGACTGCATGTTTGAGGGACCAAGCTAGAAGCAAGCAGGTTGAGTTAGCAACTACAAATGGTGTCACTGAGGTTTCCAAGCATTATCTCTCATTGACCTTTGGATTGAAGGAAGATTCTATCATTCTACATCAGATGTTTGGTGTCGAGACTGATGGCCTTTCATTTGAGATGCCAACTATAAAAAGAGGAGATCATAATGTCTTTCAACTGGACATTCAATTTGGGAGAACCTTTGTGGTAAGTGGGGAAAAAATGCTATCTAGAACCTGCATTGCTGAAGTACTTGATGATGCTAAAGGGGAGGTGAAAAAATTACATGTGGAGATAGTGCCTGTTTTCAACATTGGTGCCACAGACAAAATTAGTTTTGTTGAAATGTTGAGAAATTTACCTTTGAAGAATTCACTCAGAGTCACATTTGGTTTAATAGGAGAGATCCGACAGGTTGAGGAGCTTCCTACAAGATATGATGGGAATATAATGTTTGAGTTGCCCTTTGCCAGTGCTGATAATAGAATGCTAGGACTAGAAAATAAATTTGATGGCCATGTGTGGACAGATGAAATGACAAGCAATATTTCTTCTTTCTTTGGAACAGTCAGGATAAAGAAATGTGGTGGGTACCTAGAGTGCACTAATGTGCTGTGTACTGGATTGAATAGGTCAAGGGAGACAAATAAGCGACATTGGATTGGTCATTTGGCAAAAGTTTGTCCTGCTAGTAGAAGTGTGGAATTATATGGCAGTTTGAAGTGCACTTTCTGTTCAGCACCTCCAACATGTCAAGCTGAATGCCCTTGCAAGTTGGTGATGTGCTTCCCCTCTCAAAAGATAGGAAAGAAAGTAACACGAGCTGTTCTGCACATTGGCTCTCATATGCATCCTGTTGCAGCAGGAATCACAAGGATGGATGCTCAAGAGGTCAAGAACAAAGTGAAAGAGATGGTACAACAAGATTTTTTGGGTAGACCAAAAGCCATGCAACATAAATTGGCTAAGGAGATTCTTGTTGAGTCAGCCATCTTTGGAGATGGGATAGGTGGACAGAAGTTATCTGACAATGATTTGGCTGCTATACTGGAGAAGCTTGCACCTGTTTTGGACAAAAGAAGACTTTCTCGCTAGAGAAAGGAGTCACAGGTAGAGGTGGGATAAGCAGCTGGAGAAATAGAGGCTATTATAAAGCTAAAGAATTGCTTGTTGTTTGACTATTTTCAGAGAGTTGTTTTTTTGGGGCAGTTAGAATTCTCCTCATTCAATAGGTGTCATCTCTTCAAAATGTCTACACAGGGCCCAGGGAGTGGGGTTGATTTGGTTAACAAGATGAGACCAGGAGGTGAGCTTCAAAGCTGTTGGATTTGTTTTGACTTTGTAAAAAGAATGAAAGATTGGACAACCATGGCTTGTCATGTTTATAACCCTTTTGTGCAAGAGATGCAAAAAATAGCAATTAGAGACCTCAAAGTTGAGGACACTGATGCTCAAATATTATTTTGGGAACTACTAAATCGGGTGATGGAGCGAGAAGGTTACAAGAAGGCTCAGTTTAAGGGATTCATGGGGGCAGATGAAGCACAATCAAATTGGCGAGCCGTGAGGATAGTTTTCAATGGTGGGCCAGAGAATGTGATGACAGGTATGGAGCGTTCATGCTCTTTTCATTGGGAGCAGAGCTTGAATCAACATGCAAAGAAATGTGTACCACTGCATAGCCAGGAAGAGTTTAAATTGAGATGTCGGCATTGGAAGAATTCTCCTTCTGAGGAGGCAGCTGAAATTGAGTTAGATGGGTTGAGAGCATGGTTGAGGAAGGGCCATGCTGACAAGACAAAGATCTCTATGCTGGAGACATGGATTGTCTGGTGGCATGCTAGAGTTGCCCACTGGGGGGAGTACATGATGCATGTAAACTGCCAATTTTCTTTCTTATGTTCATCATTGTATATGGCCTATTTTATTGAGAGAAAACTCACAAGTGTATTTTTGTTTTAGGCTATTGAAGGTAGAGACACTTACCTTATACCACAAACCAATCTTGCTGAACCAGTTCATGGAAGTTGGCTTGCTTCACATGATGGTGTGAAGTATGTGTCCCTGTATACTGCCTCCTATAATGACCTGATGTGGCAACTTTGCTCCAGAGCGCAAGGTATGACTCATTCTTGAGAGGTGCTCATAAGGGTACGGGACCTGGGATTGAGAAGATTAAGAAAAGGCATGCCTCCACTAGTCCCATCCCGTCGGCACCAAAAACTGTCATTGATTTGACTAATGAGGCAGCCACTGAGCTACAAGCAACAAAGAGAAGGGCTGCGAGAGATAGTGAAGTATGCACAGTGAGAAGAAAACGTAGAGTGGGATCTCAGACACCTATACAACCCAATGATTCTCATCGTCTAGAGTATGAGTATGTGACACAAAATGTACGGCACCAATTTCAGAGAGATCAGTTTTCTAATGTGGAAAGTGCATATATCGAAGTCAAGATTCACCAAACAAAATGGGAAATATTTAGGAGGACAAACCCAGGAAGTGAAGTAAGGTGTCAAGGATACCTTCGTGAAAAGCAAAGTAAGTGTAATGCTTTGATTGATAAAAAAGGTAGAGGTGGCCTGATGGTGTTCCTGCACCATGCTTTGAGGGACTTATCTCCTTGCCAACTTGTGTGAAGAAGCAATATGTGTGGTTCTGTGGAGATAATGTTGAGCACACATGGGAGATGTCGGACATTGTTACTGAGAAACCACCTAGTCGTCCACGAGAATGGCTTGTTGCAGAAGGGACATGTTTAAATAGCATGGAAGTGCAAGCTCTATGGGATGCAGGGTTTGATCTGCAACACATTGGACCATCTTGTGGAAGGCCAGCACAGGAAGGCACACCACATGAGACTGATTTGGACATACGTCCCACACATTGTGCAGGTAAACCTTTAGTTATTTCAAGGAGGGTCACAAAAGAAATGGACGAAAGAATCAAGAGGGCTATGGATTTGGTTTGCACCATACATCGCAGGCAGGTGGTTGTGGACAAGGAACATGTGGATTTCACAATTTCAACTCCAAGTAGCCAGGAAAATGGAGCGACATACAAGGTGACTATATCAACTTTTCCAGTCTGCACTTGCAAGGACTTTAAGAAACGAGTAGACCAAGGGAAAAAGTATATGCCTTGCAAACACCTTTACTACATCTACACAAAGAAGTTAGGATTGGATGTTAGCAAACAAAAGTTTGTTCACCAGGCAACATTGACAAAGAGAGAGCTCCACTACATGTTTCGTATGCTGAATTGATTGATGTGGTATGCTCAGTTGTTCTATTTTGTGGAGCTCATATGATATTTATGAATGATTACAAACTTTTGTACTTGGAAAACGATTGATCTGCTTTTGGGCTTTGTATCCTATTTTGTTTGTATGTTGAGCTTTATAAAGTGATACCATATTAAACACAATGATGTAATCAAAGTTTGTTCACGTGCTTTATACAATTGCAAAAGAGATAACCAATACTGTTGCCTACACCATTTGTGTTGATCCACACCATTTGTGTTGGTCCACTTTATGTAGAATATGTGTGTCTCATTATTTAAGAAACTGACCTACACCATTTAGGTTGATCCACACCATTTGGGTTGATCCACTTTATGTAGAATATGTGTGTCCCACTAGTGGGACTCCCTCCGCCTCCGACGGAGGTGCCGCCGTGCAAAGAGCAGGAGATAAGACGGGCCATCGGTGCAAGCCCGTAACTCAAGAGGCAGAGTGCGCAACTCAAGGGGTAGGGCTCCACCATGGCGCTCTCTCTCTCTCTCTCTCTCTCTCTCTCTAATGTGGCGCTCCCTCAGGAGATGAATGGAAGCGTTGGATGCATTTGCAGCCATGTGGTAGGCAGCAGCCACGTGGTAGGCAATAGCCACGTGGTTGCCTACCCCTTCTAAGTTGATATGTATAAGTGGGATTCTCGCCGCCAAAGCCTACGGCAGCAAAAACAAAGAAATTACATACAAAGCCATGAATATATTTCTAAACAAAATTTAGATCCTACAACAGCACCTTGGTTGAATAATAGCAAATTACAAACAGGAAATGTTAGGCCCATTCCTCCAGGGGAAGGGAGAGCCATCCAATGTATGCTGGCTCTTGCACAATACGATGTCCACTGGTGCAGGCAAGCTATTGCATATCTTCCACTCCGTCTGCTTAGATTGCCTAGGTACCTCGCTACTTAGGAGCAGCTCTTCTCACTCACACACATACACAAAGTACACTTCGAAGTCTTGAGTTGCGGGCTTCCGCTGTTGGCCGGTCTCCGACATTAAAAGTCTCGTGTTTTTTTTCCTCTCTCTCTCTCTCTCTCTCTCTCTCTCTCTCCCCCCTAGAATCGAGGACTTGTCTATGATATTTTACATTTTTTTGGAGCAATTCTAGAAGACCCCACTTTGGTCTGGAGTTCAAGACTTGCCTATGATCTTCAAATTTTCTTTTGAAGCAATGCTGGGAGACCCATGTTTCCACCACAGAGAGAGAGAGAGAGAGACAGGGAGAGAGAGAGAGAGAGAGAGAGAGAGAGAGAGAGAGAGAGAGAGAGAGAGAGAGAGAGAGAGAGAGAGAGAGAGTATTCATTGTTTTGATTTGAGCCTTTTTCTTGCTCTGGCCGAGATGTGGAGGCATTGAGGGCTCTATCATGCCCAGAGATCAAGAGAGAAAGATGTAGCCTCTGCCTTCTTCCCCTTCACTTCCTCTTTCACCTTCCCCTTCAGCTTTCTCTTCTTACTCTTCTTCCTCGTGCCTAAGAAAACACAGAGAGAGGAGAGAGAGAGAGAGAGAGAGAGAGAGAGAGAGAAGCAAGTGTCTTCCTTTTCCTCCTTTTTGTTCTGCGAATCTGCAGAGAGTAAAAAGCCTTTTCTTCCTCTTTGACTGCCTCTTCCTCTTCCACGACCTGCAAAATCCAACTATAGAGAGAGAAAATTTCATAGTTGCTAGCTGTCCCACGAAGAGAGAGAGAGAGAGAGAGAGAGAGAGAGAGAGAGAGAGAGAGAGGAGGTAAGTGTTAAATAGGTGTTTGTACATATAATTTTCTTCTATAGTTTCTTAACGAAACCATGCTAAGTTGCATGATAAAAAACTACATCTCCGATGAGTATTCTTTCAGATACTTCTCCCTTCGCCCAGACGCTCAAAAGTTTGTGCTCAGAAAATGGGCATCCCCACCATCATTGGGTATCTGATATAGATCCCTATCACTTCAGATTACAATTCAGAGATGGTTTGATACTCCAACCATTATGTACAGATTTGTTACCCTTGGCTTTATGGTGAATTTATGCTGATAAATCTATTGTAATCATCACCTAAACACCAGATTGAGTTGTAAAAGGGTAGACACTAGCCTTGAATCTTGAATTGGATCAAGAGGTAAGACCCCCTTCACATCATCATGAGCACAACACAAGAGATAGCTAAATTTAATGGGGAGTAGTTTTATACATGGCAAACAAAAACCATGTATTTGCTCATGAGAAAAAATCTGTGGGGGCTAGTTGAGGGAAGAGATGAATGCCCAGAGGTGATTGGGGAAAATGAGTGGAAGAGAAGGAATGAGAAAGCATTAGGACTCATCGCACTCAGTTTAAATGATGAAATCATTCACCACATCACCAGGATACAATGGGCAAAAGATGCATGGGATGAACTCAATAAATTATTTGGCACTCAAGCAAAATATTCAAAGATAAATCTATTGATGTAATTCTACAAACTTGACATGAAGGAAAGTCAACCTTTAATCACACACTTGAACAAATACAAAAGCATTATGCATTAACTAGGTAGCCATTAAATCTGTTGATGCAATTCTACAAACTTGACATGAAGGAAAGTGAACCTTTAATCACACACTTGAACAAATACAAAAGCATTAAGCATTAACTGGCAGTCATTGGTAAGAAGGTAGAGGATGATGAGGCACTAGCAGTGCTTCTAAAGAGTGTGGACAAAGGTGAATATGAAAATATCATGGCAAACTTAAAGAATGTACCTAAATCGAAGTTGCATGAGATAGAAGGATCTCTACTAGAGCAAGAGACCAAGGTCAAAGAGAAGAAATGGGTGGACTCAACACCTAGAGAAGAAAAAGCATTCTTCACCCGAGGAGGATTCTCACGAGAGGACGAGGACGAGGAAGAGGCAAAGGAGGAGGAAGGACCTTCACTTGCCACAACTGTGGGAAGCCAGGACACATGGCAAGAGACTGCTATAGCAAACCCAGAGAAGAAGGAACAACATCGGCAAACTTCATGGAGACTCCTAAGGAAGTGGAGTCAGATACTCTTTTCTGAGAGAGAAACCCAACAACCCAATGTAACCTGCCCCAACTGAGTAAAACCACCTTTGAGCCACCGATGATGTAGGCCATGTGGTAGATGTACGTGTGAGCACTTTAGTCAAGGTCACGGGCACTTGTGTAGTAGCATTGGAGAGAGAGAGAGAGAGAGAGAGAGAGAGAGAGAGAGAGTCAAGGACTATGAGTTTAGAGACTTGAGACACTGGTCCTGGGCTACCAAGTAAGAGGGAAACTTGGTATAGGGTCCAAGTGTGCTAGGATTATTCACTTGAGGGGATGTGTTGAAATATACAAGTGAATGGGTGTGTGCGAGAACAAGCCCTTAGTAAGAGGCTATAAAAGAGAATCTATAAATGAGTGAGAAGCAGTGAAAAGGTGAGAGGTATCTACTGGGAGAGAATAAAGCGTAGCATGAGAAGATTTAGGATGTGTGGAGATATTCTGGGAAAAGTAAAGAGGTGGAGAGAATCAAGCAAAAGAGGTGGAGTGAATGAAGGAGAGATCAGTGGGATTAGATGCTTGGCATCTTGTGGATGTAAACTCTATAAATTGAGGCATTGGCCTAATGAGAATTTGCTGGTTTTTGAGTATCCATGCCTACATTAAGCTATCAGTTATTGCTCACTAATCTTATCTTAATCATCATCTAATCTCTTTGTTAATGATGTTGATTCTTGCATTTGATCCACCATTGCTCATCACTTTACTTCTATTTTAATAATTACTCAAGAGTGTTGAGATTCAAGCTCGATGTTAGCGTGTGCCAGTTGTGCTATGTGCTGGCATGTTAGGTAGCAGCATGTGTGAGACATAAATGACCGCGTCCAGCTGGTCATAGTGTGTGGACATTAGCTAGGGTTAGCTGAGTGTGGACACAACACAGTGTGAGTTGTGTATTATGGATTATGGCTTTATGCATTGTGTGAGAAGGAAGATGGCTTCCCTCTATGGTTAGGGTTTGCAATATACATTAGGGTTTTCTTCTGTGTGTGGCTCCTCTCCCTCTACTTGTTTTTCATCATGGTATCAGAGCCTGGTGCTCTCTATTAGGGTTTATGAGTGAGTGAGAGAAGAGGGAGAAGAAGCTGTGAAGAAAAGCTGTGAAGCTTGCCATTGATGCTGTGAAGCTTGGAGCACACCAATTTCTATCAGATTTGAGAGCTTGGCTACTGGGTAAGGTATGGTTGCCCAAAGCAAAAGAAAATCGGAGCTTTCCATTGGAGCTTGGAAGCGGTGATGTATGGTGAAAATAGATGCAAATCCGAGAAAGAAACGTGTATGTGACAAGGATGAATGTATTGGCAACTCATGGGCAAGCCCTACACTGATTTTGGAGCAAATATGATGCATTTGAGTGGTTTTGAAGCTCTCACAAAACAGAGAAAAAGAGGTCAACTTTTGATAAAATTAGACCAAGTTTGGCAAAAATCATACCATTGATGGATTGTACACTTGCATTAGAGTGTTAGGCAACATTATATGCTCTCAATTACCACACAAATCAATCCAAACTACCTCAGGAGCAGGCGGCGCAGCTTGCTATGCAGAAACAAAGCATTTTTTAATCTATTTGCTAAGGGGGGGCCACAAATCAACTCTTGTGCTTGATAAATTCCAAAATTTCCTTCGCAATTGGTTGGTACATACACTTGAGAAGGAGGCTGCATGATTGGTTGGAGCAATTATGATCTATGGAGCTGGAAATGAGCTGATTAAACAGGTTGTCTACTATGTTCAGTGAAACAGAGTGTGATTAATCGACTAATTACTCTCTCATCTTAAACAATTGGTCTAATTAGTTTTGCATGGAGTTAGTGGACATCATTGCTAAGCTAATGAATGCCTGGTCTCTCAATTTGGACAAATATTGAAGAAATTAGAGCCATTTTACTACTGGTTTTTACTGGTTTTTCTCAAAACAAAGAAGGGGGTTTGACAAAATTGGTATGTACACACCTTGGTTGGTGTTGATATTCAACATTGAGATTGTTTAGGTGTCAATGCAAGTTATCCACACTTGATTGAACCACTACACTGCAATTTGGAGCCTTGGAAAGCACGCCAAAATAGGGTACCTTGGACTGCGTATGCCAGTTCATTTTGGATGCATACAGTTTGATTTTCTACATCAAAATTGAAGTTGAGTACTTTGGAGTATCTGGAACACTCATTAAAGTGTGGTTGAGCTGAGGAAGGCTCCTTTACAGATTTGGACATGTGCGGAAGGTACATTTGCATTCAGCAAATATGTCGGATAATCCAGTACAAATTGTGGGTGAAAAATTGGATAGGAAGAACTTCCAGGCATGGAAGTACAGGATCAAAAATTTTCTCAAGGGAAAAGGTTTTTGGAATCTTATTATAGGTGCGGAGCCAGAGCCGAAACTACCCTGACAACCTACACACAGCAATAGGTTATAGCTCATAAGCAATGGTCAGAAAGAGCATACAAAGTTTTGCATTACTTGTCTATATGTATTTCGGATGCTATACTCATACATATACATGATGCTGAGAATCCCAAGGATGCATGGGATACATTGGTAAAGCTGTTTGATATAGACACTAGTGCTCGCAAATCTCAGTTGTTGCGATAACAGATTCATAATGTGAAACGGAATAGAAGGAGCATCCATGATTATGTACAAGAGATAAAGAAGTATGCAGATGCATTGGCAACAATCAATGTCCCCATGCCTGATGATGATTTGGTAGACATTACCTTGCGTGGTCTTGGCAAGGAGTATAAGTCTTTTGATACATCCATCTCGGTTTGAAGTACAGGTTTACCAAATTTTGATGAGTTGGTTTCACTCTTGCTTGTTGAGGAAATCAAACTCAGTGATTCTTCTCATGATGCATCTACTAGCCATGATGATAATGGCAGAAATCAGGCTTTCTATTCACAAAGAGGATCTAGAGGCAGGGGGAGATTTGCATCACGTGGCCGTGGTAATGTTCGTGGATGGCAGGACAGGTCACCACAATAGAATCTTCAGCCTACATATGGTGCTAGAGGTGGTCGTGGATATACACCTCAGAGAGGCAGAGGTAATCCTCATGGTAGAGGATGTTGGCAAGGACCACAAACATCTATCCAAAATGTGGAATGCCATTATTGTGGGAAATTTGGTCATATGGCATGTGATTGTTTCCGCAAACAAAATGATTTGAGAGGGGGTAGAGCACAACATGGTGGACATTATGCACAACATGGTGGAAATTATGCATGAAGCAGTAATGAGTGACGGCAGCGCAAATCACTTGTTTGCCATGAAACATGTTGTGGGATCTATGATGACAAATGCTGAAAATGATGACACTTGGTATATGGACTCTGGAGCATCAAACCATATGACTTGTCATGGTGAATGGTTTGAGCATATGAAGCCTATGGATGTGAAAGGCTATGTGGAGACAGGAGATAACACCCAACATGCCATTACACATGTTGGAAGTGTACCATTGGTTATGCATAATGGTGAAACAAAGTCTATGGGGACAGATGTCTTGTATGTGGCTTCTATTACAAAAAGTTTGGCCTCAGTTGGTCAAATGGTGGAACAGGGATTACAGGTTCGTTTCAACGAGCATGGTTGCTTCGTTGAGGATTTCAAAAATGGATGTAGAGTCATTGCTAGAGGCAAGAAAGAAGGCAGGCTATTTAAGCTGGATGCTAGGATTCCTGAGTTGAAATCAGCCATGTTCTCTAAAAGCCAAAATGTGGTACAGGACATTAACATGTGGCATAAAAGGATTGGGCATGTGAACATTCAAAGGTTAAAGAACATACAGGCAAGAGGCATTGTTAGTGGGCTGCCTAGATTCAAGTATGATGGGAATATGCATGTTTGTGAAGCCTACCAGTTTGGAAAGCACGTGAGGTTGCAATTTCCTAGAGAGAAGGCAACATGAGTAGCAGGCCACTTGAAATAGTTCATAGTGATGTATGGGGTCCTGCACAAAATCCATCCTAAAGGCAGTTTATATTATGTGACATTCATTGATGATTTCAACAGAATGACTTGGATTTACTTTCTCAGAGAGAAAAGTGAAGTGTTGGGAAAGTTTATGGATTTCAAAGCTTTTGGAGAGAAGCAATATGGCTCTTGGATAAAATGTTTGAGGACAGATGGAGGTGGTGAATACACCTCACATGCTTTTGAGCATTTCTTGAGAAAGCATGGCATAAGAAGACAGTTAACTTGCAGGTACACACCTCAGCAAAATGGTGTTGCTGAGAGAAAGAATAGAGTCATTTGTGAAGTGGCCAGGGCAATGCTCAATGAACAGAGCATGCCAGACTATTATTGGGCAGAAGCATGTGCTACTGCAGTGTATATACTTAATAAGACACCCACAGTAGCCATACATGGAAGTACGCCAGAGATGCGGCTTACAGGTTTTAGGCCAGACATTGGACACCTCAAGGTGTTTGGTTGCATAGCTTATGTACATGTGCCTGACGAGAGGAAGAGGAAATTGGATCCTAAGGTAGAAAAGTGTGTGTTTGTTGGATATGCACAGGATCACAAGGCATACAAATGTTACAATCCACAAACTAGGCAAGTGGTTATCTCACGAGATGTGGTGTTTGATGAACTTGCTAGTTGGTACAAAGCAAAGGATGAGGGTGTCATTGATTCACTTAATGCTGATGTGCATGTGAACTTGCCACAAGCAAGTTCTAGTTCTATCTCTATGTCTAGGCGAGCAGAGTCTGAGAGTAGCACTAGAAAAACAAAGTTGAAGGAATTGGTATTGCAGGATATGAGTTATCAAGTTTCAGAGAGTTTGGATGAGAAACTTGGCATACCCGTTTTACACACACCTGGTGCTAGGCAAGATAGATATGTGCAACCACATAGTAGAGTGACAGGTGTTCAGAGTGATCCACATGCATTGCGGAGATCCCAAAGGGTTAGGGACCAATTATTGACATATCGTGATTTTGCTATGCATTACGCATATATGACCTCTTTGGTGAAGCATGTGGAACCTACATGCTATACAGAAGCTATTGGAAAGCATGTATGGGAGAAGGCAATGGATGATGAGATGGATGCATTGGTTCATAAATCAAACATGGGATTTGGTTGCATTACCCCACAGGACAAAAATGTTATTGGTTGCAAATGGGTTTACAAAGTGAAATGCAAGTCAGATGGTTCCATTGAACGTCATAAAGCAAGATTGATAGCTAAGGGTTATGCACAAACCCAAGGCTTGGACTATGATGAAACATTTAGTCCAGTGCAAAGATGGGAACAGTGAGAGTAGTCATTGCTATGGCTGTAGCAAATGGATGGGAAATGCATCAAATGGATGTGAAAAATGCATTTCTAAATGGTGATCTATAAGAAGAAGTGTATATGGCACAGCCAGAAGGATATGTACACCCAAGATATCCCACTCATGTATGCAGATTAAAAAAGACATTATATGGTTTGAAGCAAGCACCTCGTGCTTGGAGTGATAAGATGAGCAGATATCCTATCTCCCTTGGATTTCAGGTTTCTATAGCAGATTCTTCACTCTATGTGAAGAAAACAGATCATGGGATTGTTTTACTTGTCATCTATGTGGATGACTTGATTGTCACAGGTGATCATGCTATAGCTGTTATGCATGTCAAGAAGGCATTGAGTGGGCAATTCGACATGAAAGATTTGGGTGAATTGAGATACTTTCTTGGAATTCAAGTGATCAAAGACCATGCAGGTACATGGTTAGTGCAACACCAATGCATTGGATATGTTGGTGGATATGTTGGCAAAGTATGGGATGACAGGGTGTAAGCCAATGAGTACACCTTTGGAGCAGAATGTGAAGTTGCGGGCTGATTTTGGTGAAGAGTTGGATGATCCATCTATGTACAGAAAGATGGTTGGAAGTCTCATTTACATGAGTAACAAACGTCGGATCTCAGTTATGCAGTGGGGCTAGTAAGCCAATTTATGTAGAGCCCCAGAAAACCTCATTTGGATGCAGTGAGACGCATTATGCGATATGTAAAGACCACTGCACATTATGGTCTTCTTTATGAGCATGGTAAAGGCTTGGATATACATGGTTATACAAATGTAGATTGGGCAGGTAGCTCATATGACAGGAGGTCTACTAGTGGTTATACCTTTACACTTGGAAGTGCCGTGGTGATTTGGAGTAGCAAGAAGCAACCTACTGTTGCTTTATCCAGTACAAAGGCTGAATACAGGGGTGCAACCATTGCTACATGTGAAGGAATATGGTTAAAGAATCTCTTGGCTGATTTAGGTGAGCCTATTGATGGCAAAGTTGTCATCCATTGTGACAACATGAGCAGCATACAGTTGGCCAAGAATCCAGTTTTTCATGCGTGGACCAAACACATAGAGGTCCATTATCACTTTGTCAGAGAGAGTGCTGGATGGTACAGTGGTGGATCTACAGTATGTGAAGACTGAAGAGCAGGTGGCCGACATCTTTATAAAGCCACTTAGCAGAGAGAAGTTTGAGTACTTCCGTACTATGTTGGGAGTACGTGGGATGAGCTTAAGAGGGAGTGTTGAGAGCTTTGATAGCCCAAGCTCATCTACATCTTCATCTATGGCAGTACATCATGAGCTTGAGAGGGGCTGTTAAGATTCAAGCTCGATGTCAGTGTGTGCCAGCTGTGCTTTGTGCTGGCATGTTAGGTAGCACCATGTGTGAGACATAAATGATCACATTCAGCTGGTCATAGTGTGTGGACATTAGCTAGGGTTAGCTGAGTGTGGACACAACACATAGTGTGAGTTATGTATCATGGATTATGGCTTTATGCATTGTTTGAGAAGGAAGATGGCTTCCCTCTATGGTCAGGGTTTGCTCTTGTGTGTGTGTCTCCTCTCCCTCTACCTGTTTTTCATCAAAGAGTTCAACCAACTCTCCATGAAGGCGGGGGAGTCGGTGGCCAAACTTTTCATAAGAGCTAAAGTTTTCGTCGCTCGGCTACCCCAAGATCCTAGAAACTACATGCTGCAACAGTGGGTGCTTCACGCACTCCCTACTCAAATGGCGATGAAGATGAGAGATACCTTTCCACCCCAAGGCACCTTCCAAGACTTCCTAGACAGAGCTACACAATTGGATAATGCTCGCCTCATGGCAGAGCATAATACCTCTTGGCCCCCACTTATCCCTAGCCCCAGTGGTTACTTCTACATCCGCTTCCATGGACGAGGTCGCCAAGCTATAGAATGAGCTTGAAGATTTCAAAAGGTTTGAGCAAGAGGATGCGGATGTGGCAGCGTTGAGGAAGGAGATTGAGCAGCTCAAGGTCAAATATCCCAAGGGTAGTCCATGGTTCCTGGTATGTAGTTCCCAAGGCCATCCTCCAAGTGATTGTCCCACCAAGAAATATTGCTCATTTTCCTCAAAGTCGGGCCATGAGGACAAGGAGTGTTACTACCTCAAGGGACTCCAACTTATGCAACAACAACCTAAGCAAGATGCCACCCCGCTTAATCCCTTCGCCCCAAAGACTACATGGTGACCCCAACCAGTAGTGCTTCAACTTCCTCCTAGGTCCCTAACCACTAACCAAACCCAACACCCTTCTTGAACTATCAATCGGTAGGAATAGCTACCCCTCAATCCTAATTTTATATTAACCATGTCACCATGGTCCCCTCCTACTTAGCTTTCCCACATACCCTTCCCTCCCCCATGGCTATTTATGTACCAACCCCTCAACCATCCTAGGCCAAATCACCTCAAGGAGCTCAAGTAGCCACGGTAGCATACACCAATACCCCTTATCCCAGCACAACCCCAACATACAACCCAAGGTAGCATACACCAATACCCCTCATCCCAGAACAACCCTAACATACACCCCCTACCTATGCAAATCCCATATCAAGCAGGAAATCTCCTAACCTATCAGCCATACCTCCCACCCATGACAATCCCACAAACAGCCCAAGCCTAGACTTTAAGAACCTAAAGCCTGGCTCGGGTGGGCTAAAGAAAAGAATCCAAGCAATAAGGTAAGACATGTATTTAAAGCTCTGTTTATTTTCTGTTCTTAATGTTAGAACTTATCATTAGGTGGCTTAAAGAAAAGAATCCAAGCAATAAGGTATGACTATGTTAGAAACTATCATTGACTATGTTCTTAATGTCAAAAAATATTATTGTTGTAACTATAGGGTTGTACTGCATCCTGACAAGGAAAATATTAATCCAAATATCCATCCAGCAAAGCAATTTAAACCTTTTCTTACATCAAGAATGGCAAAGGAAATGTTGCAGGAAAAGAACTTCAAGGTTGTTAAAAGAGATATAATAGAATAATTTATCAATAGTAATGTAGTCGAGCCACAACATAAATACAGGATACTATGGACAGTAATGGAGTCAGTCGAAGAGGTTACAATGCTATTCAAAAGTCACTATATTTAGTTCTTGATGCTGCCAAAGGGAAACTACTTCCAACTCCTATAGATGTCTGGAGATTTCAGAACAAGCTGAATGCAGAGGTATTGCAATACATCGGTAAATCCTACCACATTGAAGAGGAGTTCAATGGAGAATAATCCGTAATATTTCAATGTGCAATCTGAAACAAATATATGGTGGGCTAGGATCATTTGAGGTAAATCATATTGCATTTATCTACAGACTTGTTTTTCTCTTGTTTAGGAAGCAAGTTGACATCATATATTATCTGTATAGGTCAAGAAAGAAGATCATGAAACATTGTTTTGGATGTTTCATCATATAGCCATTCCTAAATTGATTAGCGAATAGATGAAGGAAAACAGAACCATTAGCATCGACAACAAGGGAGACTTCCAAGTTCAGTGGCATCTTGTAGGTGACCTTAAGACACTCAAGTGCTTATTCAATTGTATAGCAAGGGAGCTAATGCAAGGTCAACCTGTCTTTATTGCATGGATTCTGCAAAAGAGCTAGACTCTAAGTGGTGGAAAAGACCACCAAACCAAAATTTGGTGGAAAAGACCACCAAACCAAAATTTGATTTATGAGAACTTTTGCCCTGTATTTGAGATTTCTCATCAATGTGCATATTTGTACCCTTCATGCGTTGTGCTGTATCATTTTAAGAAATTGGTGTTTCTCTACATTGGATTTGCTTAGAAGATAAAAAAGGTTCCAGAGAGAAAAGAAGCCCTTTGATCATTTGAAAAGGTGTTTTCTGAGATTGGACTACATGGAGGGAACGTTTGTATTTTGAAAGACACTAAGAAGTCAACCAATGAGTAGGATGTACTAATGAAACCATCAATTGGAGGTGTTAAAGCAAGAATATTTCTATCAAAACCCCTCCATAGCCAGAAACACAAAAGCACCAAGACAGGAAAAGTATATAAATCTAACTACATTAGAAGAATCAAGTATGAACAATAAAAAAATCTCCATAATGCAGCAAAAGATCAAGAGAGTGAATCAAGGCATGCAAAGCCAGAGGTTTGGCGATCAACTGATGTTCTTTTGAGAATGTGTGACAAAGTTAACAAGACACAACAAGATAAAAAGAGCTTTCAAGACAACCTGTAAACTTTCAAAAGAGCCATGAAGATAGCTTAGACAGATTCAAACATAACACACTACATGGTAAGGTTCATGATTATGTTCTTTTAGTTGACATGCACAACTTATTGATGCACAACTGATTCTCTCTTTGTTGATATGCAACATATTCTCTACAACCATATGCCATTTTTTATCCAAAAATATAGAAACCCTAGTACTTGGAACACTCAAGGGATGGAAAAGTCACACTATAGGGCACGAAATGCATATTTCAGGCATACACAACATGGTGGAGGAAGGAGAAAAGCAAACAGCATGCATGAAGTATTCCAATGGTTCTACCGTAGAATACTCCAACAACTACACAAGAAAGAAACCTTAAAGTTATCTAAGATGCTTTAGACACTTAGAGATATAGAAAAGAGAAAATAGAAAATATTTGAAGCTTCTAAAAACTCAAGTGCTATCCAAGCACAAAACAAATGGAGAGAAAAAAAGATTTATGTAAATCAACACTGGATTAATAGAATGTAATGATATAAGAAATTTTTGAATACAATCTCAGGATTATCTATCTTTGGGTAATTTATTGCTAACATGGTGTGTTGATTGCTTGAGAGAGAGAGAGAGAGATGCTTATGGATATGTTTTGAAATGTGCACTTTTTTGTATGGCGAGGACAGAGAGAACTGCCCGTAGGCAGGACAAGGGTCCCGATGTTGGTACGAAGGCTGCTCCTAAACAGAGGAGAAAGGGAAAGCCTATACACATTTTGAAACAGGCCAGGTATAGAAGATGTTCTCAAAGGGTAACTATTTTAAGGGAGATTAGGAAAGCTCAAAAATGTATTGAGCTCTGTATTCCTAAGGCTCCTTTCCAGAGGTTAGTGAGATCAGTTTGTGATCAATGGTCTCTTTAGATGAGGTGTAAGAGAACAGGCTTGCCTTGTCTTTAGGAGGCAGTCAAAGATTTTATTCTAAAATATTTTAATGATACGTGTATATTTGCTACACATAGAACACCATCATGGTTAAAGATTCAGAGACTCTGAAGAGAGTTAGATGGAGATTCGAGAAGCTTCTGTTTCTTGCCAAAATAATTGATCGTAAAATGAGAGATGTTCTTATGATACCCTGTGTTAGGAAGCAGAGCGATGACATAAAGATCACAGAGGTTACACATGAAGTTAATACAAGAGCTAGGGCTGGAACAACAGGAGGCCAGGTTACAACAGGAAGCGCTAAAGCTGAAGAATGAAAAGGCCATGGAGAATCCTACAGAGGATGAGCTTTCAAGGGACAAGTTGTACCAGGAGGAAACTGTAGAATTAGATGCTATTAATTTACATGAAATGTTAAAATTTCAGAATGGTATATATGTCTTCGTAGCCCTGGACGATGGGGAGAGACAAATTAGTCTCAACTTGGTGGACCTAAATATAGTGAAGCAAGAGAGAGATCACATATCAGACTCTATTGTGTATGTTTATCTAAAGTAAGTTCTTCTTCATCTGAGTATATTGTATTTGTTTGCTTCAAGTTTGATAATTTCTGGTGTTAATGTTTATTTTTTTTATTTGGCAGTTTGGTAAAGTGTAAGATCCCTGTAGAGTCCCAGACCGATGTTTTTATTCTTAATTCTCAACTGGCTCCTCTGCTAGAGAATTAAAAGTACTCCCCACCAGATAACATAAGAAGATGGTTCACCTACTGCAACTTCAGGGAAGTCAACACAATTAATTTTTCCATATGAATCAAGGTAATTACATATTTTTTGATATTATTTAAAATTTTGATTGATTTAATGTCTTGTTTTTACCTTCGTAGCCATTTGACGTGAATATGAAAATCTAGGAGGTTTACAAATGGGATATTGCGTCTTTCGGCTAGCATGACCAATTGCTCATATGCTTGTACCTGCGTTTATATAGAAATGTATATGTGGATGCATGTGTGTGAGTGTGTGTGTGTATAAAGCGTATATGAGAGAGAGAGAGAGAGAGAGAGAGAGAGAGAGAGATGCTTATGGATATGTTTTGAAATGTGCAGTTTTTTGTATGGCGAGGACTAAGAGAACTGCCCGTAGGCAGGACAAGGGTCCCGATGTTGGTACGAAGGCTGCTGCTAAACAGAGGAGAAAGGGAAAGCCTATACACATTTTGAAACAGGCCAGGTGTAGAAGATGTTCGCAAAGGGTAGCTATTTTAAGGGAGATTAGGAAAGCTCAAAAATGTATTGAGCTCTGTATTCCAAAGGCTCCTTTCCAAAGGTTAGTGAGATCAGTTTGTGATCAATGGTCTCTTTAGATGAGGTGGAGGAGAACAGGCTTGCCTTGTCTTCAGGAGGCAGCCGAAGATTTTATTCTAAAATATTTTAATGATATGTGTATATTTGCTGCACACGCACATAGAATCACCACATCATGGTTAAAGATTCAGAGACTCTGAAGAGAGTTAATTTATCGTAAAATGAGAGATGTTCTTATGATACCCCGTGTTAGGAAGAAGAGCGATGACATAAAGATCACAGAGATTACACATGAAGTTAATACAAGAGCCAGGGCACTGGAACAACAGGAGGCCCAGTTACAATAGGAAGCGGTAAAGCTGAAGAATGACAAGGCCATGGAGAATCCTATAGAGGATGAGCTTTCAAGGGACAAGTTGTACCAGGAGGAAACTGTAGAATTAGATCCTATTGATTTACATGAAATGTTAAAATTTCAGAATGGTATATATGTCTTCGTAGCCCTGGACGATGGGGAGAGACAAATTAGTCTTGACTTGGTGGACCTAAATATAGTGAAGCAAGAGACAAATATCTGACTCTATTGTGTATGTTTATCTAAAGTAAGTTCTTCTTCATCTGAGTATATTGTATTTGTTTGCTTCAAGTTTGATAATTTCTGGTGTTAATGTTTTTTTTTGTTATTTGCAAAATCAAGACAAAGGGAAACACTTGGCCGTTGATTTCACATGCATGGATGATTCTTGGAATGATACAAGACAAGACTACGCATGTGTACATTTCATGCAATGAATGCTAGGATGTGTGCACTTCATCCCCATTGAGTGCTAACCTTTCTTACAAAAGCAAAATGGGAGAAATAGAAGGGTGCAGGGCGCATGAAAAAAATCAAAAGGCAAAGAGAAGTTGTTTTTGGTATTAGGACATCAATCCATGCTTATTCCATCCATACAGTTGGATTTTGGAGAGGATGAAGGAATCAAAAGGTGGTTTTTGTAGTGGATTTTTTGTTTTTCTTGCACAAAGGTAGTTTTGGATATAAAAGGTGGCATAAATCTATAGCCATTGATCTAAATATTCATCCAATAATATAAAAAATTCCCATAAACCATTCAACCTTTTGCCCAAGGTTTTTCTTGCACAAAGGTAGTTTTGGAGAAAAGGTGGCATAAATATAGAGCCCTTGATCTAAATCTTCATCCAATGATATAAAAAATTTGCATAAACCATTCAACCTTTTGCCCAAGGTTTCCATAGCTTTATTTTCTTTACCCTTTGGGTTTTGTGAGCTTCTCCTTTTTCTTCAAGTACAAGTACCCATAGATCTGATACTATGGGTAACTAGTATGTACCCATAGATCTGATACCATGGGTAACTAGTATGTACCCATAGATCTGATACCTTTTTCTTCAAGTACAAGTACCCATAGATCTGATACCATGGGTAACTATGTACCATGGGGTCACCCACAATGCCAATTCAGTAGTAGTATGGCACACTAGTGTCATGGGTGTCCTTGTTCAGCTAAAGGGTTCGGACATTATGTAACAATATTAGTATTTTAGAGTATATACATTGAAGCATTGGGTTAACTTAATGAGGTTTATTGAAGTTCATAAGGGGTTAATGGGAAGTACTTCATATATATATTGAGGATTCAAAAGGAAACTCTATTTTATCACATAGGAGGATCATCACTTATTTAGTGCCAAGGTCCAAGGATTCAAAAGGAAACTCTACTTTATCACATAGGAGGATCATCACTTATTTAGTGCCAAGGTCCAAGGTAGCCATAAGTTATTTCGAATTAATGTGGTATTAAAAGGATATAAACCACTCTCTTTCACTCCTACATCAATTATAGGGGTAATGCACATGATTGTATTATGTATGATAGAATTTGAGTATTAGTCTTTACAGAAAATCAAAAGTTGACAATTATATGTTATTGCTTAAGGTAGCCAGTTCATTAATATTATCAATGAAGTGACTTAAGGTAGCTAGTTACTTATTAATATTATTGATGAAGTGAATTAGCTAGAAATATAAAAAGAAATAGAATTTAGGATTATTTAAAAACATTGATTTCTAAGTAAGAGTTTTAATCAATTCTATTAAGGGGGGCCTTTAGTCTTTGCATTATTACTATATGTTTTATTCAATACACTATATATACTATGCTTCAAGCTAGACTAAGTGATATATAAAATTCTAGATATTTATAAAGCATAATTACTACCATTGGCCCTATAAACCCTACCAATACCACCTACCATAACCTTCATCCTTACCAATAAAAATATACATCAATCTTGTTGCGTGCGGATGGACATGCACATGCAAAAATAAACATTAAAACTCAAATCCTAAACTCCATATCACTATTGAACATTTACTATAAATTTTATTGTTTCGATCTCCAAACCATTAAAAAAACTTAAAGTAGACCACATATGCTAAAATAGAAAAATGAAGCACCTACAACCATATGGCATTGAAGGAGTTGAAACTTAGAAATTTGTAAGATGTTAAATGTCATAGGGAAATGTGATGGCCCTATAGTATCATAGATGAGTGTCTAGGAAGCTCCTTGCTACATCATTTTAGAGAGTGGTTATGTTTCTAAGGTGCTTTGAAAGATAGAATCACTCTTTGGAAATTTTTTTGATATGGTTTAATATCTTAGGGGATTCATAATCCATAACTTAGGGTGTCACTTGAGTGTAAGGGAGGGGGTTTTTGGAAGGGTGGGATTAAGCTTATAAGTTAGGGGGATCTTATGGGGGCAAGGGTGGGAGTAGTGGAGAATGAAAGCAGGGGATTGGTTTCTACTTGTAGCTCACAATAAATGATCTAGTGGTGTAGGTTGAAGACTTGATAAGTTTATTAGTCTTTTAGGTTGACCACCCATGGAAACAATTTTAGGAGGGTACATGTAGGCCTTTATGCTTCTAGAAATTACACCCATGCTAATTGCACGGGCTGCATCTTACCACATGTATTATAGTAATACCTATTATCTGATTATTAAACCTTAAATAGGGGGTACTTGAGTTTCATAATATTTAGGAATCATAAGCTTAGAAAGGGGTATAGTTCTTTTTTTAGAGAAACTTAAATAGGTGATTTTTATGAGTTTCATGCACGCAAGTGATGTCCCCCTTCCATGGGAAGTGAATCGCTCGGGTTTATTATATTGAACAATATTTTAATCTTTTTGAGCTACTCTTAAGAATTAATATTTGGAAATTTTTTTATGTATTCCATCATATTAGATAGTGCACAGTTGTCCTTTTGAGGTGCTTTGAAGGATACAACTAGTCTTTAGGAAAACATTAATATATAACACATGTGATTTTTCTTTGTAATTTATGAAGTCTTAAATGGAAGGTGAATTCCAAAAAGTTTTCTAGGCTTCTCACCCAACTTTGTTAGAAGCTAAAATCCTCATTCCTCCACATATTAATGTGGAATGGAAAAAATAAGTGTAGAATCTATGATATTAAAAATTTGGCACCCTTTTTGAAAATAGCACACAAGACATAACATGTCTCTAATGAACATTAATAAGAAAAACTTCACGTGGTGAAAACAGCATGCCTCAAAATGACTAACAAGTATGTATGTTTATCACCAAATATGTGTTGTTTCCATGTCTGTTATAAGTAAGTGGGACAAGTGCCCTCACTTACTATGTATGCTTATCACCAAATATGTGTTCTTTCCACGTCTATTAAGTAAGTGGGACAAGTTCCCTCACTTAATTAGAGTGATGTTTTCTTAAAGGAGCCTTAGGGTTAAAATGTAATTCTCTTTCTCATGTTGGATTTAAGAAGACTTTTTTTCCATGCTTGCATAAAAATTCTCTTTCACATGTTGGATCTAAGAAGACTTTTTTTCCATGCTTGCATAAGAGTATGCATTTTTCAAGGCTTAGTTGTGGTCCATATGTTATGTATATGTCAAGCGTCTTTATGTTTGGATCGGCATCCAATACTTTCCATTTTTGAAGGGTTACTTTTCTAAAGGTTGCATATCTATTAGACATCTTATGTTTAGATTGATTCAAACTTTGTTGAGATTTTAAATAACTTGATCTTTATAGATATGAGTTGGAATGCTTTCTACAGACATGATTCCAAATGTTATTTATGAATAACTTTCTAAATTGCTTAAGTTTCACTTCATGAGAATTTGCGTATTCAATATAATCTTTTGAATGTGACAAGATGGTGCAGGGCTTGAGTATTGATAACTTATGGATGATATATAGTCCCAACAAACCTACTTCTCTCATTTATAAGAATATGTTTTTGAGGTTAGTGTTCGGTTATGGATATTCTCTTATCACTTGAGCTGTCTATTTATTACTTAGATGAAAGAAATGTAATGATGGCCTTAAGTCTAGCATTGATAAGTATGTCCAAATATTAGTTGTTAATAGTTCAAGTTTCATGAATTATGCTAAACAAAATTTAATCTCATGAATTATGCTAATCAAAACTTGTTAATAGTTCAAGTTTCATGAATTATGCTAATCAAAATTATGCACCAAAGTAGAAGGTAGACCTAAGTGATGAGAAAACCTTTTTCTTTTAAGCACATGGTAATTTTCTTACAAGCAGGCATGACTAAGCAAGTTTGATGATAAGTTTCTGTAACATTGCATTATTATGAGTTTTCGTAAGCCTATAAGTCTTGAGGTATTCATAATTCATGTTTTTTATACATCTCTCTGCCATGAAACCTTGCTAGGAAAGAACTCTCATCGCTTAATAAAGTATGGTATGATGATAACTTAATCATGTGGGCTATCGAGCACAAGGACCAGATGCCATCACCATTACTCTCACATAAATTTACACTATTAAAAAAAATGTTATGGTGGCCTAAGAAGGTACAAATAGGATCCTAGTCTTAAAGCTGGAATATGTCTCTTCAACAAAACCTCAACACCCCTTATACGAGTGAAACTACAAGAACTCGCATCCAAAAAAGATGGAGCACCATCTGAGCCTATCTTGTATGAGGGTAATGCAAGAATGTTTCCTAATCTTTTAGAACACATCCATAGCAACTTAGAATGTGGATTTTACTACAAAAATGTCAAAGAAAGTAGCCAAATGTTTTTTTTAAAACATCATTATTTTATTTTTCCATCATGGTTATGTAGGTGTTATGTAGTGCGTGCCATGTGAAGAAGGATAAGTGCTTTTTGTAGTGCGTATAGTTGAAGATGCCTAAACCTTAGATAGTTGTTGTTTTCTTGTGTATGTGGGTGACCATCACTATTTTATGTGCCCCCATCACCATTTTGATTGACGAGTCTACACCGTTCATTGTAGAAAATGAAAAGAAGAGGAGTATTAATATATTACCTTATTTCTAAGATCAATAAACCTTAGTGGTTCACACTATTGCCTATGGACTATTATAAAAAATCATCATATCTTTATTTAAGGGGTAATACACATGATTGCATTATGCATGCCAAATTTTGAGTATTAGTCTTTACAAAAAATAAAAAATTGACAATTATATACAATCATTTAGGTTGTTTCTTAATATTGTCAATAAAGTGAATTAGCTAGAAATATAAAAAGAAAAAGAATTTAGGATTATTTTAAAAACATCGATTTTCAAGTTAGAGTTTAAATCAATTGACTCTCTTTTAAAGGGGGCCTTTAATCTTTGCATTATTACTATACGTTTTATTCAGTACAGTATATAATATATACTATGCTTGAAGCTAGTGATATATAAAATTCTATGTATTCATAAAGCATAATAACTGCTGTCGAACCTATATACCCTACCAATACCACTTACTTTAGCCTTCATCCTTACCATTAGAAATATATTTTAAACTTGTTATGTGCACAAGCACATTCAAATGTAAAATAAACATCAAAACTCAAAACCTAATGCACATTTAATTACTATATCCTTTATCGGTTCTCTCTCCAAACCATTTAAAAAAATATTTAAAATTCACCAAGCATGCAAACATTGATTGTGATTATACCGAGAACCCAACCACCCATCTCTTAACACATTAGCATGCAAACATTGATTGTGATTATACCGAGAACCCAACCACCCATCTCTTGACACAGTAGCATGTTGCTACTCATGGACTAGAAAAAGGAAATGAAACATTCCACACCTCACCATACGGAAGTGGTATAGATTTGAAAGCCTTGTATGTATGATTAACTTGAGATTAATTAGGATTAATAGGTAAAAACTTAAAGTAGACTGCATATGCCAAAATAGAAAATGAAATTGGCACCTACAACCATATGGCATTGAAAGAGTTAGGACTTGGAAATTTTAAGGTGTTAAGTGTCATAGGGAAATGTGATGGCCCCATAGTATCATAGATGAGTGTCTAGGAAGCTCCCTGCTACATCATTTTAGAGAGTATGGTTACATTTTTGAGGTGCTTTGAAAGACACAACCACTCTTTGGAAAATTCTTGATATGCTTCATTATATTCAATAGTGTTTCTGTCTTTTTGAGCTACTTTGAAGAACCACTCTTTGGAAAAAAATTTGATATACTCCATCATATTAGATAGTGTGGTTGTCTTTTTGAGGTGCTTTGAAGGATACAACTAGTCTTTTGAAGGATACAACATGTGTGATTTTTCTTTGCATTTTATGAAGTCATAAATGGATGGTGAATTACACAAAGTTTTCTAGGCATATCACCCAACTATGTTAGAAGCTAAAATCCCCATTCCTCCACATATTAAGGTGGAATGAAAAAACAAGGGGTAGAATTTATGACATAAAAAATCAGGCACCACAAGTGACATAACACGTCCCTAATTAACATGAACGAGAAAAACTTCACGTGACAAAAAAAGAAAAGAAAAAAAAGCCTCAAAATGGGCCATATTGATGATGCAAAAGTCTCGTTGGCAAAAGCAGGAGTGGTTGAACAATTAGGTCTACAGGACTAGAATAAAGTTGTGGTGAAGATGGTGTCATATTTCAATGGAGAGAAACGGTAGAAGAAAAGGCTCTACGTCCATGAGAGCCATTTCTGTGTTTGCTGCAGGCTCTTGCTATATCAAGCCTACCTGCAATTCCAAAACCTCTGCTTATTTTGAGCTGCAATAGTTTGCAAACATGGCCCTTGCCCACGACCATGTATTTGGCTCTCTCCTCGCAACATCCTCTCTCTCCGCCTGCCAGTGGGAGCATCGCCCTTACCACCGCAACTGCAACTGCTCCCTCCACCAAGAACACCACCGACACAATCAATCTTCATCTTCGGCAAGCAATTATCATGATCAGCAGAGACCTGCTGCAGCTGTTCTACTTTGCGCCTCCACAGCTCGAATCTATAAGGCGCAAGCTGTGAGTTCACAGCTCGTTCTGGCAAAACCTGCATGGCCTTCGCAATTTGCACATCATGGGCGACTAAAGAGCAAGGATGTTTTGGCACCTCAGTCATCGTAGTAATGGGCTGCAACGTGGGAGCACCGGGACATCGACCAGCTCTTCCCTAACTCCCACCACAAATGTAAGTCCTCATACGTGACAATAACTACTTCTCCAATAAAAGGATTAGCAAATACAAATGTATGAAAATCCCCTATAGATGTATACAAGTGTGTCCATTAATTGGATCTATACCATGGATTAAATTTAAAAAAAGCTTCAAGTGGTACTTTGTGTAGCCATGATCTAAAAAAAACGTTCTAATTAAGTGTTTGAAAAGCCTATGGCTTGACCGGTAATCCTCCACCTTCCTGTATTCTAGCAAAAAGTTATTACTATACCTTGTATTCAAGTAGAAAGTTATCATAGTAATAGTACATAGTAATAGTAGCTAATAAAAAGCCTATGGCTTGCAAATCCTACACCTTGTATTTGAGCAAAAAGTTATTACTATAGCTTGTATTCAAGTAGAAAGTTATCACATTAATAGTACATAGTAATAGTAGCTATTCTTGTACTTTGTAGTAGCCAATTTGTAGTAGCCAAGTGAAATTGATAGACATTTGGAAAGATTTGAATCCTTGCATGGGATACTTACTTGTATTCATTGAAAAGACAAAATTGTGAGAGCTTGATACTACTACCTTCTAACATTTGAAGGGGTTATGAGAGGTGTCATTCCTAATCTAATTACTCAGACATGTGCATACATCTAAGAGATTGGTTGGTTGTTTGGATCCAAAGAGGAGTTGTTAGGTTTGATCCTTGTAGGCCACAACTATGCATATGCTAGAGAAAGGGGATGAGGGGAGGACCCACTCATAGGTGCACCTACAAAATATCTCTCAAAAAATGGTATATAAATCATTACAACAGTGCTCAAATATGCTTACTTTGTCATATTTCGAATGTAAACACTATATTTCTTTAGACATTAGTGACAATGGTGTTATGTTCTTGAAACATATGCAAGTTCTACATAAACGATACATTAATATGCAGTATTGAATATAAATTAGGTCTTAAAAAGTGCTTAGGATGCATATCCACCATAGATACCACAACATAGGGACCAATCCTCAACCCAAAGTATGGGCATGGAAGCATGCAAGAATTCAGAAGAGATTAAGACAAGTAAGAAGGAAGGATCTCCCAAGCTTGAGAAGTATGCCTTCCCCAAACCTAGCTACTGTCGAGTTGGGTGAGAGCTCTAAAGTCCGAGAAGGTGTCATACACCTTGATGACACAAATGATGCTGATGTGGTGCCATAGGAACAAGGACCTAGTGCTGATGAGGAGAAGCCACAAGAACAAGGACCTGCTACTGATGTTATTGAGGAGAAGATGGAGCAGCAGCAAGCAGATGCTCCAGGGGCAGTAGAGGAGACAATGGAGCAGCACCAAGAGACTGTACACGACAGGATGGAGCAGCAGAAAATAGATTCTCCAAAAAAAATGATACGGTGAGCTTGAACCATGTAGAGCAGCCTTTGCCTGTAGATAAATAGAAAATGGTTGTCAAGAATATGTTCTACATATATAATTAAACACTTCTGTACAAAATTTTACTTTATTGAATATAATACCTTTGTTTATGGAGTTTGTGTTATCTCAATTTTTAAATTTTCAATGTCTTTGCATTTTATTGAACTCTCTCTTCTTTTGAGCACCTGCAAAAAAGCAATATGAAACAATAGGGTAAAGTAAACTAAGAGCAGTGCTTAATGAGACTAGGATAAGTCAAATGGTATACCTTCTTATTGTTGTAGATAAATAAAAAGTCCTTTGAAATAGAACCTTCTGTCTCAAACAGAATGTCATTGCGCAATTGAGCTAGGGAGCAACATTGTCTTAATGAGATATTGACTAGCACATCACCATTCTCAACAACATCAATATCAAGAAGTTTATTTTCTGCACCAAAAGAATCTTCATCTTGATCCATTGGGACTAGTTTTGTACCTAGCATTCGACTGCGCTTATAATAAAAAGAAAAAATACTGTGATGCAACCATGTACTTCAGTTGCATAGAAGGTTGGACAACCTCACAAAACACTGAACTACATGTCTTCTTATCCCAACCTTTATCCAAAAATTGTGGTATGCATGCCAGACTTGTTGCTTTAACTGTGAACATTGTTTTTGAAACCTTCACTCGAAAGGTATTATACAAGTCTACAAAAACTATGAGAGGCATGCATAAAGAAATTTTTATTATCCTTGTGGCAATATTGGGCCTCAGAGCTTTCTGTACTTCTTTGAAAAGCTTGGCCCTATATGCCTCTGTAACACTAAAATGTGGGAGAGGCCAATCCACTGAATTCCATGCCAGAAGGTCTTGTTTTCTTAACACACCATGTGCGTTAGCATTATCCAGCAACTGATAAAAATGATTAGTAAAAAATATACCCGATTGAGCTAGCTCTGTTGCACATTGACCTTGGTATTGTTGTTCTCCTATGGATCCATGCAAAACATCTATAAATCCCAGAATACAATCGATGTTTTGCCATGTCTCATACAATGAAGGGTATAAATTTGAAATAAAATAACACAAGAATGTCAATAAGCAAAGAAAGAAAGCTTTATCTTAAAAATCCATACACCTCATAAAGAACAAAACCACAATCGAAAAATATACAATTAGGCCTGTGTTGCGGAAGATCATTTGGATAGTCTCGCGAGACAAGTTCTTTATGCATGTACACATGCTGAATCAGAACTTCTTTCACCGATATCTTCCCTCTGGTGATTTTAAAATCTCGTACTCTTCCCTTCCATGACGCCAAGAAAATGTTTTTTGTCTGGGGTCTCTTTCTTTTGCTAGGTTGCATGAGCACCCATGCTCCTTTCGAAACACTAAACCTTTCCCAAGTTCCTTCCGTTTTGACTGTACTTGAATTCTCTACCGAAGAAATAGAAGAAGCAGGTCGACGGGGTAAAGATGTATGGTATAATTCTGCCTTCATAGCATTATCATCCACAGAGCGTCTTCCACAAGAACGGCCATAGTTTTTATTCACCATGGAGACCTTGTGAATCTGTAACCACAGCAAAGTAATGTAAACAAGATAACAAAGTGAAGTTTCAAGAAAGAGAAAGTGGGCAGATAGACAGTTGACAAGAAACATCTTACTCTAAGCCAAACAGGATCAAGGGAAAAGTTTTGGAAAAGAAGAGGCTGCTGCACAATGAGGCAGTGGTGTAGAATCGTAGACCTTTCGAAGGAAAGGCAGCACAACATTTCAAAGTTGAAAGAAAGGTGGAAGCGAGAAGGCCCTTGTCAGAGAAAATGTCAGACTAGATTCTATCTTCCTGTCCAAAGAACTTGTGAGAATAAAAAACCAATCTCCACATTAATGTAGCACGCTTGTACCTACATAAAATATTGTATCTTTTATCTATTTTCTCTTATTTTTGTACCTACATAAAATATTGTATCTTTTATCTATTTTCTCTTATTTTTGTATCTATTTTCTCTATCATAAAAACCATACACATTAATGTAGCACGCTTGTACCTACATAAAATATTGTATCTTTTATCTGTTTTCTCTTATTTTTGTGAATTTCCAACGTTACGTTGGCCCTCTGTTGATTGGTTGAGATCTTATTTTTCCAAACCGTAAAAGGCCCCAAAATGAGCTCCCTTTTTTCCTACTGAGCTCACTAATGCGACAAGAAAGATGGTGCAAATATGAAGATCCGATAACATGCAGTACCATATATCGTGCTGTCTTTCGAGTGTTGCTTATGCCTCCCACACCACTCTCTATGAAATGAAATTGCCTTTACAATTCTTGTTCCTCCCACCAGCCCACACCTATTTTTGCACATGAAGAACTAATCAGGGAACTAGGATACACATGTTACTACTATGTTGGGAAAGTAGGAAATTTGGCTTGATATTGGCTTCCCAAGAGGCATTCCTAAAGCAAGACACCCTAGTGCTGTAACTCAAACTCTAGTGTGTAATTTTTCAAATATGTCCAACTTTGCAGGGGAGGGTAGGATTTGCAACAACTAGTAGCATATATATGAGTGAAATGGTAGCCAGTAGCTCAGGAATGCTTCAGGAAAGATGGCATGATTACAACAATCCAATAACACATGTTATCGTATATCATGTCGTCTTTCCATTATTTCTTGTGCCTCCTATCAACCCACATTACTCTCTATCTAGTCAAATTGTACAATGATTGTTTCTCACACCAACCCACATCTATTTCTAGGCAGTTAAATTGAATGTACAATTCTTTTTTCTTCCACCATCCTAGAGTGGTCTAAATTGTTCTACTTTGCATGTCTGAAGATATAGTATGTACATATCGTGTTCTACCATATCTAAATCCAAAATGAAGCAAGTTCTTATGTGAAGTTATATTTGATTATGTGTTTGATTGACAAGCTTATCTGAGATGGCTAGAACAAAGAAAACAGCAAGGAGGGTTGGACCAAGTCCAGGGTTAACAGAGAAAGCAACAAGTGAAAGCGCATTATCAAAGAAAAAGTTGAAAAAGAGAATCAATTAGCACGTGAATTCCCTGAGAGAGATAAGGAAAGCTCAGAAACATGTCGAGTTACTCAAATCCAAGCTTACCTTCATGAGAGTTGTGAGAGACAAATTTGTGGTGTGATGAATGGAATCTTGGGATGAGATGGGCTGGCAATGCAATATGTGTCCTTCAAGAGGCTGCAGAAGACTTCACTATAGACTTTTTTATTGGAATCTTGGGATGAGATGGGCTGGCGATGCAATATGTGTCCTTCAAGAGGCTGCAGAAGACTTCACTATAGACTTTTTAATTGGTAGTTACATTTGTTCTTTCCATGTGCATAGGGTCACTCTTATGGACAAAGACATGCACACTTGCAAGCTAATAAGATACAAATTTGAGAAGTTATTGGATTCTATACCATTGAGTGACCCCAAGGCATTCAATATTTTGAATGTCCCACCAGCTAGAAAACCTAAGGATGCAGGTACTAAGATTAAGGATGTTACCTATGATAGGGATACTAGGACTACAGATCAATAAAAACTGAGAAGGGAAATGAACAGATGGCTTGTGAGGAAGAAAGGAGGGTTGATGAAGAAAGAATAATGGGAGATAAGTTAATAGACCTTGAAGATAAGAATCTATTGGGTTTAAATAATGTACATGGATAACTTGTTATTCATGTGACTGACTTTGTTGATGGTGCAGAGTATCTTGATATAGCACCTTCAGACATGTATATGTTGTCAAAGATAAATCGAGAAATAAATGATGTTGTGATCTTGATATCTCTCAAGTATGTAAGCTATCTTTTTACAAAATTTATCTACTGATTTGTTTTTTCAAGATAACTACCTAATTTATTCTCTTATTTGTTTTTTGTAGGCTTCTTTTGTCCACCCTACCCTGAGAGGCCTATTTTGCTACTTTTTGCTAGACCCCATATTCTTTGTTTATGTAAGAGAGACAAGCACGAATTTACAAGGCTAGAGGAATGGTTGAGGAGATGCGATATTGAAAAGGTGCAATATGTAATTGTACCTTATAATGAAAAGTACGTATTTTATTTTAAATATGTTTTTTATACATCTCTATTAATTGTTTTTTCTTTTCTCTATTTTGTAGGAGACATTGGAGTGTAATTATAATTGATATCAAGAAAAGAAAGACATGTTTCTTGAATTCCATGCTTGGTATGCATGGAGTAGACACATTGTAAGTTTTTAATTTTAATAGAGATTGTGTTTACCATTCAATTTGTATTAGATTGAATAATTTATGTGGTTTGTTATTTTGTAGGGCATCTAAACGTGTAATAAGCACATTAGGAACACTCCATCCTGTACTTCTTAACAATAAAAATCAACATCAGTTTTTTTCATTTTGTGTGTAAGCTATAATAACATAAATGATAACTTTTAAGTTTGTAATAAAGCTTTATTTAAAAGTCTAAACAAGGACTATCATTGCTATAGGTTCCATTACAAACTAATGGAAGCTCATGTGGATGGAGAGTGGTCGCAAACACATGGAGATATATGCAATCAAAATTTCTAGTAGACATATCAAAAAGAGTAGATGTGAGTGTTTTTGATAGACACATCAAAATGAGTTGTAAAAATTTAAAATATTTTCCTTAAACTTTTATATCCTAATATATACTAAGGATTTGGTCATGATTTTTTACATTTCACATTTTCATGTTATACAAACACATACATTTAGTGGGTGTGAGAGAAAAGGCAATCAGATTATTGCTCGACAATCATGTGAATCTTCTTGCAGATTCAAATCACTACAAGGGATCGGGCTCATACCCGCGCTCCTAGCCGCTAAAAATGACTTGTGAAAAAAATTAGCGGGCCCATGTATGAGCACGTGTATAATCGCGGCCAGAGATGCGTGTAAAAGCGCGTGTATAGGACTATTCAGATGCGCTGATACACGGGTGTATACATGCATTCTGTGCGTGTAGACGCGCTGATACAAGGGTCTATACACACGTTTTGTCAGTTTAGCTGCGCTTATACATGCGTATTTCATAGATTTGACGTGTCGATACACACGTGTTTTACAGATTATCCGCGTATATACACGTAAATTTTTACAGATCCGACGCGTTTATACACGCGAACAGAGAGCAAAAAAAAAATCCAAAGAGTGCTATTTGGTACCTGAATGCTGTTCCAGCATTCCAGCACCCAATAACACTCTCTCGATTTTTTTTTTGGGTGCATTGGACCATCCACGAGGAAGATATCCATGAGGAAGATTAAGACAAGAACGACATGAATGCATACATTATCAATACACGATTCAAGACACACATGAATGCAATACTATCGATTCACGATTCAATATTACCATCAAAATTTTATGTGTACACATATATACAAGGGAGTCCATATGTCGAAGTAGCCCATGGCTTTAGTTACAAAAATATATATACAACCACATCCTCAATATGGAATGTGATACTATAAGTCTGAGTACTACTCAGACCCAGATGATGACTCGGTGCTCCCTCCATGCTCAGATGAGCTCACATCGGTCGGAATGTCCGATGAGTCGTGCTCACGTCCACCCTCTGCAGTGGCGGCGGGTGGAGCATCAGCAGCTTGTGCCTGTTCAAGTAATATATAGTATATAAGTATATATATATGTAATTCAATAAACCAAAATCATTCGTTTAGAGTTTTCAAGTACTTGTCGACCGTATGGTCTCATGGCCATCTCAAACTGCACGTCCGTAATACGTCCCTCGGCTCTGAAGATGGCCCACGCATCACGTCTGCTATGCCAGCGAGCATACCCAGTATCGTGGGCTGTGGGCTTCCTCCCTGTAACCCGTCGCTCGCTGTATCATAATCAACATAATTTGTAACTTGTAAGATTAAAACAATCATAGAATCAATGAATTAAGTAAACAATCAAATAAAGTGGCAAGATGCTTACGAACTCTGCCTCCCATGACTCGACGCCGCCAGATCCGAAATGCAAAGATCCAATGGTCTCCATCTGGATCTGTTGTGCCTCCACATGCTGCCTGCTCTTCACGCCACCCTCTGCTCGTTTCTTTGCCTCCTTCCACTCGCGTTTGTGCGCAGTGGTGGTAGGTTTCTTGCTAGGATAGCCACCCACAGCTACATTTAGCCCATCATCATACGCGAGTTTTTTAAGGTGAGATCTTTTATTACTTAAGATCTCCCTTACTCGCGTCCTTCCCCATACATCCGAGAATGTAGCATGTGGGGGATTGGGGTATCGACTATGTACAGCCTCTATCACCTCCCTAACTAATCGGCTATTTTGATCTTTAAATTTAATAAAACAATTTCTATACAAGTTTGATACTACCCCATGCATGTACTCCATTACCTCTTTCCCCCCTCGCATCCATCACTATCCTGCCCCTATCCGTCACATCATAGCAGATCACTCCCTCCACCTCTCTCATCTCCTCCTCTTCCGAACTGTCTCCTCTAACTCTTCTCCCTCTATCTCCTCTCTCACCGCGTGCCCTACTACCTCCCCCACCAAAGCACCCGCCGCACCCTCCACTCCCACTCTTCCTACTGCTGTGGGTGGAGTCACGACTGGGGGATTGTCTACGTGATGATGGCTGTGAGCCCTGACGTGACGGTGGCTCTGAGGAGGGAGTACGTGATGGTGGCTATGAGCCCTGATGTGACGGTGCTTTGGAGGGTGTGTGTGAGTGTGTCTGGGATGAGGTATGTCTCCTCGGTGGGCGTGGAAGAGGAGAAGCTGCATGCCGTCTCGTCGGACTCATAGGCATAGACGGCAGTGGAGTGCCCTGGATACTCGCGGTAGGGGTATAGACACCAGGCATGGAAGGAGGGGGATGGGCATACATGTACTTTGTAAGCTCAACTAGACCAGGATGGCGCCCAAAATGATTTAGCATCTCCATCAGCCAATTGTTGTACGCAAATGGATCGGATGAAGAACCTGAAATATCCATAAAGTATCTGCAAAAATAAAAGTACATACATGATTGCATCAAAGCACAAATGCAAGCTAGGCGCACATATGATTTTCCACCATCAAACTGACATCACTATCTAGAGAATTCACATCTTCAACAACACTCAGAACTATAGAGTTATCCTCCTACAACTCTTCAAAAACTACATCACTATCACCACAACATCCATCTTGTGTGGTTATCTTCAAAGGTTGCACACACATTATTGCATGCATGACTATAGGGAGCTATGTAGCAAATCTATTTCATCTTAGTGATCTACTCTTACTCCCAAAGCTACGCCAAGAGGTACAATCAATATCCACATTTAAATATTTACTATTTCTTGTCAATTCTTCCATATGAATTAAGTTTGATCATGTTAATATAGATAGATAAACTATTTTTAGTTAAATCAATACACAACACCATGGTAAATCTATTAATAGCTTAGGATATTCAATTTTCTCAAGGTTGTGTGATGACCAAAGAGGCTTAAATAGTCCAAATAAATCCTTTTTCTTAAGGGAATATAAATTAAATTAAAGTTTAGTACTTATTATTTTTTTATAAGTGAGAACTTCTCTACACAAATCCCAAAAATAGAGAATTAATTAATATTTTTTAGCACATTAGCCTTATGATTATTAAAGATTTATTATTTTTAGGGCCACATAAAATAATGTGTTTTTTTCACTTAGAATAACCCAGTATGGTTAGCCTAAGACGAATTATTCCAACCTTAGGATTGGGGTTAGTAATCTAGCTTTGAACCTATAATTGTAGAGAGAGAGAATCCTAATACACAAGCGACACATGTAAAGGGTTCCAAAAAAATAGATTAATATTTTAGAGTAAATTTCACCTTAAAGTGGCTTGAAATAGTTGACTTTTAATTGGTAAAATAGATTAATAATTATGCTAGATTTTAGAGAGAGAAATCTATTATCTCATTAATCAAGGTCATGAATGCACAAAATATTATCCAAAAGATATGAACATCATGTAAGGCCTTAAGTTTTTGAATGAAATGAGGATAAGAGCACCTTGACACTAGGGGTAGGTATAAACATTTGAGAATAAATGAAACTTTTGTCATGATTTCTAGCATAATCATGCCCATGATTCCCGATCACGTCCTTGATTCTACATAAATATGGTAATTATAGACTTGAGTAATCCAACTCAATATTTTTGCTAGTTAAAACCATTTCATGCACTTAAGGTTAAGAATTCTTGTTGGCGTTAGCATTGCCCAAGTGACAATAGTGCATCTAACCAAACGGGATCCTTCTAAAGAGAGAACCCTAGGGTCAGCTCACTTGACTAGCTCACAAAGGAGTGTGTTTGTAGAGACTGAATTCTAGTGAGGAAACCATGGAGAATCCTTTTAACAAGGAATTGGTAGGGGAGAAGGGTACTTCTTCTCTAAAATTATCTAGTGGGCTAGAGTTGTTTTCTGAACTCGGGTATGGATCTGGTTGATTGGCCTTGCTGGTCCCTTAACGGATGAGTCCATGGCTCTTTTATATGGATCTGTTGGTTGATCTTGCTGATCTTCAATGGAGAGTCCATTTGGATTTTCTTATGTGATTATATTTTTGGGTACTATGAGCTAGGGAAAAAGAGAGCTCATTTTGGGGGCCCTGTAAGAAATTCACTATTTTTTGATTTATTTCTCTCCTAAAAGACCTCAAAAATAATAAAATATGGAAACGTGGCTCAAAACTGTCAGTAAGGACTACCGAGCTGTCAGTTCAGAAAGGAATAAGATAATCTTTTGTCTAACTAACACGATTTTGCATTAAATATCTCCTTAGTTTTTTTTTTGTTTTTCGAAGATTTCGCATCTCTTTTGACGACATGTGCAGGCCTCTCATAAAGAATCCATCACTAAACTTAATGAATGGATACCACCACACTTCCACGATTCATGTTACAAAAAGACTATGAGATTGACAAGCAAACTTTGCAACCTCAGAAGCACAAAAAATGGCCGATACTAGTGAGTCACAATCTCAGAAGAAGCGATTACACCATCTTCACATCGACTTAGAAGAACAATATGCTCCAGCACCAAAAAGACGAAAGGATACGGTGCTGAATGCTCAACAACGGGAAAATATGAGAAGAGAAGGGCTTCAACATATTGACTTATGGTGCAATGGAAGCATATATCCAAAATGTCTAGTAAAAAACTCTACACCTCCATTTGTCAATCCAACCACACTACTGAGGTTTGCGGGCGATGGACAAAATGGACTTCTTGGTTATATTTCAGCACAGTCTGCATAATTTGCAGAAACATATAAAACGATGTACCTACAAGAAAAGGGGGCCAGGATGCAAGAGATAGCCAAGAGATAGCCATTCATGCAAAATTGGAACAGCACTTGTGCAGGATGAAATTGAGGAGTATTCAAAGAGTAAAAAAGAGTTGACAAGAGAAATAAGGAAGAGAACTGTGCTTGGACATAGACAACGAAGCAGGAAGATTAAAAACATTGCAAATTTAAAGGCTGGGACTGGTGGATGCAAGCGAAGAATTCAGAAAGCAAGGCTAGTTTGAAATTTTTCATTTTTTATACTCAAAAAGCTCTCAAATGAGTATATCTATTTTGTCTATTAACGCAAAACAAGATTGGAGGTGTTGAATAATATAGGCATATTACAGTGTTGTTACTTTAGGAAACTATTGGAGCCTGCAAAAGAAAATGTGGATCCCAACCTTCTTCCTGTTAAACAAATGAAAGGATTGCTTTCTTGTGGTGTAGCAAAAGGTTTGATTGAAGAAAAAAAATACAAAACAATCAAACGCAATGTTGTAGAGGACTTTATATCCAATAATCAAGTTGATGGTACTACAATCCAAGAGGCTCTTGATGTTAGTGGAGTTAGCAGGAAGGGATATAGTTCCATGCGATATCCTCAACTTTGAGAGATCAAAGGATTAAATGAGTTTTAGTGCCAAATCCAGCAACTGTGTGGAGGATAAGAGGTCATTTGAATGAAAGTATAGATGAGTTTATTGGGCAATATATCCATATTGAAGAAATATTTCATGGTGGTAAAGAAACCACTGTGTATGACCCTTGGAACAATATATTTGTAGATCTACAACAACTTCAAAGAAGAATGATCGAGTTTTATGGAATAACATTTGAGGAGTGCAAAGGCATTTTGAAATTTTTTATCAAACTGGATGAGTGTGAGGTTGTAAAGGAAAAGAAAATGGAAAGGATTACTATTACATTGATGAATGGAGCACTTGATACATCATTGACTGAAGCGAGTTCGAAGTATTTTAGTGTGCAGTCGGAGAAACACATATGGTGGTTAGGCTCGTTCCAGGTATGATCATTTTTTCTTTCGTACTTGATTTTAGTCATTGTTTTCAAATCTTTTATAATAAGACTTTTGTTTTCTATAATCACAGGTGAAGACAGAAGACCATGAAACACTAGATTGGGTGTTTCACCACACGGAAATACCAAGAATAATTAAAAGACAAGTGCAAGGAGAGAATCTCCATGTTGCAGCAAGAAAAGGTGATTTTCAAGTAGAGTGGCACATGGCGGGGAATCTTAAAACACTTAAGTGCATGTATAGCGTTAGTAAAGGAGGCAACTCAAAGTCTCCTTGTCTTTACTGCAAAGAATCAGCTCAAGTAATGGATTCCAAATGGTGGAAGAGAGCACCTAATAGAGATAAAGTTGACCCTGACTTCAAGGCCATTCTTGACATTCCACTATGTAATGTTCACATATGCACATTGCATGCTCTATGTCGAATTATTGAGAAATTGGTATTTTTGTATATTGGATTTGATTGGAAACTCCGTCCTGAAAAAAATAGAAAGGATGCTCTTCAAGCATTGGAAAAAGTGTTATCCGATATAGGTCTGCATGGAGGTGATGTTCATATCACAAAGGATTTTAAAAAGTCTACCAATGGCAAGGAGGTACCAATCAAGCCCTCTATTGGTGGTGTTAAGGCAAGAAGATTCAAGTAAGGCAAGGTAGAACAGTTTCAAGGATTAATTATGGATTGTGGAAGCAAGTCCATAATGCCGTGAAAGATCATGAGGCAGATGGGGAAGCACGAAATGTGAAGACAGAGGTGTGGAGGTCTCTTGATCAACTCTTCATGTTCTGTGACAATGTAACATGGACAAAGAGTGATTATAAGAACTTTGAAGAGGCAATTAAACATTTTGGGAAGTCAATGAAAGACGCGTGGACAGCCTGCAATATAACTCACTACATGGTAAAGTTCTGTCTTCTTCTTTTACTTAAGTGTGATCCTCTTTCTTTTTATAACTTACTATGCATTCTTATGTCTCTGTGAAAACAGCATATCATCTACAACCACCTTCCCTATTTTGTCAAAAAGTATGGATGCCAAGCAATTTGGTCTACCCAAGGCATGGAGAAGTTCACTACATGGCACGTAATGCATTTTTCAGACACACACAACACTACGGAGGGAGTCAAAAGGCAAATAGTCTGAAGGAAGTCTTCCAATGGTTTTACCGAGGCATTCTACAGAGGCTGCATGCTAAAAGAAAAGTTGCTAGTTCCAAAGTCAAGCTTGCTTTTATTCTAGCCCAAAAGCAAAGACGAAGACAAACTTTGGAATGGCAGCAGAGAGACATAGACAATGGAGGGATTCGAAGATATTTAGAAACCATAAATGGACAAGTAAACATGAATAGCAGTTTGTAACTTATTGGTGTTATGTCCACATGTTTTCAAACTCAATCAATAGATAAATTTATTATGTGGAACAAGTGACACTTGGTGTTATGCCTATATGTTTTGAGACTCCATCAAAAGTATTTCTTTTGTGAAACATGTGATCTATATTAACAAGCATCAATACATCCATGAGCTACACACAAAAAATTCAATCAATACTACTTAATTATGCTAGACACACTATTGATCCTTACCAATGAGGTACTGAGTGTCAAACGCTTTTAGAAGCTACTGAGTGTGGGAAGAGTACTGAAGTGTCGTACGGTGATGGGACAAATGCAAAAGGGTACTGATCGTCTGTACGGACAAGGAACTAATGAGGATCAAAGACTTTGTACAAATCAGTTCAACTTCAACATAATGTTTGTGCTATATTTGATGACTAAATCCTATTACTCCCAGGGCCTGCCAGTCGGAACTCTCTTTTTGAACTTGATTGGACTCTTTTTCTTCCTTGTTGGCTTGATGTCGACTGTCTGTTTATCAATGCTTGCCTCTGTTGCTTGTCTGGGAGGGGTATCCTTGTCTTCAGCTATCTCCACGTGTTCTTCTTCTTGGATTGTGTGGCCTGATGCAATCATGGGTGGCTCTCGAAACCTTATGAGCTTGTGTTTTCCATAGCCCTCCAGACATTTGGGCTCCTTAACACCACATGCTAATGCATAAGAAGTGTAAGACAAAAAGTAAGAGGCCCTAGAGGCCTGCTTATTCACATAATCCCCAAATATATCTATGGCAGACAACCTCTCTATTAAAATGATCTTTTCCTTTTGCCATGGAAGATCATGTCCACCTAAAACCCTAGACAAACATTTAAAGAAGTAAACAATGGCTTCTCCATTGTTGCTCAACTGCCTATGGTAAATCAAGATCTTAGCACTGTGCCTAGATCATGAATATAATGAGCTAGGCTTGACATTTTGCCAAACCCAGCCGGCCTGCTTCCACTTGTTCTCTGGAGAGGAATGTGTCATCCTCAACTTGTAGCTGCCACATATCAAAAGATTGGAGTGAGACAATAATACACAACTACAAAACATTTAAACACAAGTTAAAGTAACAAGATCATACCTTCTCATTTTCATCAGCAACAACAAGAAGTTCATCTTTCCAAAGATTTATTCCTCTCCCCTCCAGTCCAGCCTCTTCTTTAAGCTTTCCCTTGTATAGTGCTGAGAGATTCATAGCTTCCTGTGTGAGCTTGGAAGGCAGCTTCATCTGGCTCTTGGAACTTTTCAGCCTCTTTGAAACAAATAGTAAGGGCCTCAGCAGGATCAAAAGTTGTTTCCAAAGCCAGTAGTGAATGGTCATCCTCTATGCCAACCTCCTTGTCAAGCCTTGAAGCCTGGGCAATAAGGGAAATGGCATAGTCCTCCCTCAAATTGAACATACACTCTATATCATGGAGGAAAACATAATCTTTACCACCAATCAAGACACTTGGAAGCATGGGCACTGCATAGTTGCTGCTCTGAACATCAAAATCTTCAACTGGCTGTGCTGCCCTAAGAGTTTCAGTCCTCAGTTGAACAAGGTCAAGAGCAGCCACTTGCGGCCCCTCATCCTGGAGGTTGATATCTTCTTCTTGCTCTGCCATTTCTGTTGCCACAGGAACATCCTCTTTTTCCTCTGCTACAGATGTGTCTTCTTCTTCAGCCTCCTGCCCTTGCTCTTCTAGAGAGTGCTGATGGAAGACAATGTACATAAGGAATGCCATGGTTTCCTCAAGCACTCTACACTTTTTGGTATGCAAGTTATAGCTGAATTTATATTCCTCAAGCAGGCTGTCAAATCTTCTATTCACATGATACCTCAGCCTGTCAATGGAGAAAATATGATTTATATGCTCAAAAACTTTTTCACCTTCCACAATTCTTCCTGCCTCTGTCAGTTGTTTGAAGGTATCCCAATGGTTTGAAAGAAAATCTCTGTGATGCTCTAGTACAGAGCTCATAGTGAACTCCCTGTTGAAAATACTGTGGTATATGTGGAAGTTCCTCTGAGCCTTACACTTGTGAAGAAAGTCAAATAGGAGCAAATCTGGAGATTTGTCCTCTTTTGGTTCCTTTTGTTTTGAAAGGGAAGACTCACCTTTCTGCTCCAGTCTCTTGCTTTTGCCTAAACAAAAATTTATATATCATGAATTCTATATGCTGACATATGCAATCAGGGAATGTATAAGATATCACCAAACAACTCTCTTCATGAGCACACATGAATCACTTGGTGATTGCTGTGGTCTAAGTATAGCAGTAGAAAAGTCCAGCTTCCTCTTGAAAGGAGGGGCCTGAGAATCAACTGTTCGAAAGAAAAAACTTTTCTCATCAAGGAAGAAATCCCCAAGGCCAAAGAAAGAAAAACAATGAGGAAGAAGTGAAAACCAAAAGGGACACAGGAATTTGCAAGAAAACGCGATGCAGGGCCATTTGGAAAATGTCAAGTGCTCTCCTCGCATTTTGTTGCAAATTCTCCATTTCTATTGACATCCATCTCCAATCAAATGCTAGGATCATCTTATAGTGTCCTGGACAGTAGATGATACTAGGAAGAATTCCCCAGGGCCAAAGAGAGGAAACAATGAGGAAGAAATGAAAACCAAAACTAATACAAGAATTTGTAGGAAAACACAATATAGGGCCATTTGGAAAATGTTAAGCACTCTCCTCGCATTTTGTTGCAAACTTCTAGGTCCTATTGATATCCATCTCCAATCAAATCCTAGGGTGATGTACCAGATTCCTGGGCAGTAAGATTCAAGAATTCTATGGATGGAAGAAATATATATCAAAAAACATTGAAAAGAATATAGATCTCTGACCTTTCTTTTCCTTTTCCATGCTGTTGGAGTTGCACTGGTGATTCTTCTGCTCTCTTCCAGACTTGAGCTATAGCCTAGGTAACCTGGAGATCTGGCAGTGGTAGTAGTTTTCAGGCAGGTTGCAGTGTGGATGGAGTGTGTTGGGTAGGAAGTGATCAGAGGGGGAAGGAAAAGGATGATGGGAGGGTGCTGGCAGGGATGAAAGAAGAGGAGGGAAGAGTGTTAATGGATCTGATTATGAAATCATGATTGGCACAAGTTCCAAGGCAAAAAGTGCCATTCACACCTGTCAAGTTTCAAACTCCAAAAGATCTGGGTCCCATCCACATGTGTGAAAAAACGACTACATTCCACACGTGTGGTATTTATTAGCTACTTTGTTTGTATTTTGCACTAATCTTTTCCCTCTTGTTTAATCTCTCCTATCTAGGCCCTCCCCTCTCAGCTCTCTTGCCTCTCTACCTCCCTACTCTGCACCATCAGCATCCTGACCAGTAGCACAGGTTCATCCCCAGAACAGGGTACTCATCACCAGCACAGCACACCTACAGATAGCTTCCAAGTCAGTAAGACACTCTATATTCTTTTCTTCTTGTTTAATAGTATATTAGGATAAGGTACTGAGTGATGTGATGTAGCTTAGATATTATGATAAATATTATATGCATTCCTTAGCTTTTTCCACTGCAACCACAAGCAGGAAGACTTTTGAATTGGGCTTGTTGAGTGAGAGATTGATCACTTTTTGCCTTCTATAGACTCAATCCATCTTGCACCAAGTTGCAAACACAGTGAAATGACTGAAGGCATGTTCCAGTATACTGCCTCATGAATTTGCAGGAAAGCGCGAGGAGAAGGCTTTAGGAATTTCAAACAGCCCAAATCGCATTTTGTTGCAAATATAAAACCGTTGCTTCATCCACCCCTATTATTGTGATTTTGTGTCTTTCTAGGCTATTCAAGACTGTACACTCCTTGCATAAACTCAATCCATATTGTTTTTAGTTGTAAAGATAGAGAATTCACTGTAGGAATGTAATAGCATGTTACTTCAGGTATTTGCAGGAAAACGCGAGGGGGAGCTATTAGGAATTTCAAATTGTCAAAATCGCGTTTTGTTGCAAATTTATAAATGTTGCTTCATCCACCCCTGTCATTGCCTTCTTGTATCATTCCATGTTCTCCATGGCTCTAATCTCTTTCCATTGCTTTGTATGCAGCTTTTCAGAGTGATGGCAAGAACCAAGTCAACTACTGCAAGGAGGGCTGGCAAGGGGCCAGGGCTTGTAGCAGCAGCAGCTGGGGCAAGTATCAAGGAATGTAGTGTGCCTCCAAAGGGAAGAGTTGCACATGGCAGGAAGGGGAAGCCAATGAGCCTGCTCCAGCAAAAGTCCAAGAGATTGAAACATGATGTAGGTGTGCTAAAGGAGATCAGGAAGCAACAGAAAGCTATAGGCTTTGTAATCCCCAAGGCACCTTTTCAGAGACTAGTGAGAGACATATGTGATAGTTGGCACCTTGGTTTCAGGTGGAACAGGACTGCCATTCTTTCCTTACAGGAAACGGTAGGGGATTACTTAGAGAAATATTTTGAAGATGCAATGCTGGTAGCAGCCCATGCTCACAGGGTAACTCTGATGGCCAAAGACTTCAACACTTTGTCCAGAGTGAGATGGAGGTATGACAAGCTGGTCCATCCTGTGGAATGGCAGGACATAAAAATGAGAGACATTATTAATTCCACCTACAAGAAAGTTGAAGGTAGATGAGGTTAAGGTTGTTAAAGTAACCCACTCAAAGAGCACCAGAGGGAAAGCTGCTTATGAGGAGTCACTCAAGAAGCAAATAAAAGAATCCAAATCTGCTATAGATGTGGAGACTGTATAGATGGAGCTGTAGATACAGAGAAGGTTGCAGGAGCTGGGCCCTAACATAGTTGTCCATATTGAGGATGAAACTTCAGAGAATAATTTTGACTTGACAAAACCATGCTTGGCAGCATTGGCTCATAAGAATGAGTATTGCTCAGATACTATCATTCTTGCAATGCTCTAGTAAATGTCTTTTATTTTACATTTGTTTGTAAAACAATCCTTATTGTACCTCCTCCTTTACACCCTACCCTAATTATTGTTTGGTCCAATGTAGCATGATGAGAAGCTGGCTTAACCACGCTGTACAGCATACAGTTCATATTATTGATCCTGCCATTTCCTTCAAGTTAAGAGATCCAAAGGAAACTCCCATGGATATTTCCAATTGGTTCAAACACTGCGATTTTGATGTGGTCGATATTTTGCTACTTCCATACCATAACAAGTATGTGGGTGACTGCTTCTTTTGGGATTTTTCTTCAAGATTGAGAACTCTTGTAGCCTTTGATTTCTTAATGCTTTTTTCCTTATGCAGTGATCATTGGAGCTTTGCTTCTATTGACATCCAGCAGAAGCAATGCTTTTTATTCAACTCTCTTAGAAACACACACAGAGAGCTGAAATTGTAAGTGGTGTGTGTGCTATTTTTTTACTTTAAACTTCATTATTTTGATTTAATGCACACTAACTGAATTATATGTATTGCAGTTGTATTAGAAGGCTTCTAGATGCATTGGATCACTGTCCTCCTAATGTCAATCTTTTGGATTCAATAGAGTCAATAGATTTAGAGGTAGAAAGTCGTTCCCTCTACTGATGTCTATTTCATGCTATGCCTTTGAACTTATTGAATAATTTTGTTTTGTTCAGATATTAACAGTTTCTAATATATCTTTCCAACTGTCTAGACACCACAACAAGATGATTCAAGTAGCTGCGGGCTGGAGAGTGCTGATTAGTGCCAAATATATACTTTCAAGCTATTTTGAGATAGGACAGCCAGAGCTTGTAAGAAAAAATAATTTTCATTTAGCTTCAAAATAATTGATATTGGTACAAAGTGTTCTAAATCATCATATCTCATTGCAGATGAGAGAAGATAGCTTCAGCTCGAACTATGTATATAGTTTCAGAGCTGATACAATTTGGAAGTTTTTGAAGTATGCCTTCCCCAAACCTATTGTACCAGCTACTGTCGAATTGGGTGAGAGCTCTAAAGTCCGAGAAGGTGTCATACACCTTGATGACACAGATGATGGTGATGTGGTGCCACAGGAACAAGGACCTAGTGCTGATGAGGAGAAGCCACAAGAACAAGGACCTGCTACTGCTGATGTTATTGAGGAGAAGATGGAGCAGCAGCAAACAGATGCTCTGGACAGGGGCAGTAGAGGAGACAATGGAGCAGCACCAAGAGACTATACACGACAGGACGGAGCAGCAAAAAATAGATTCTCCAAAAAAAGATGATACGGTGAGCTTGGACCATGTAGAGCAGCCTCTGGATCAGCCTGTAGATAAATAGAAAATGGTTGTCAAGAATATGTTCTACATATATAATTAAACACTTCTGTATAAAATTTTACTTTATTGAATATAATACCTTTGTTTATGGAGTCTGTGTTATCTCAATTTTTAAATTTTCAATGTCTTTGCATTTTATTGAAATCTCTCTTCTTTTGAGCACCTGCAAAAAAGCAATATGAAACAATAGGGTAAAGTAAACTAAGAGCAGTGCTTAATGAGACTAGGATAAGTCAGATGGTATACCTTCTTATTGTTGTAGATAAATAAAAAGTCCTTTGAAATAGAACCTTCTGTCTCAAACAGAATGTCATTGCGCAATTGAGCTAGGGAGCAACATTGTCTTAATGAGATATTGACTATTCTCAATAACATCAATATCAAGAAGTTTATTTTCTACACCAAAAGAATCTTCATCTTGATCCATTGGGACTAGTTTTGTACCTAGCATTCGACTGCGCTTATAATAAAAAGAAAAAATAAAATTTTGTGATGCAACCATGTACTTCAGTTGCATAGAAGGTTGGACAACCTCACAAAACACTCAACTACATGTCTTCTTATCCCAACCTTTATCCAAAAACTGTGGCATGCATGCCAGACTTGTTGCCTTAACTGTGAACATTGTTTTTGAAACCTTCACTGGAAAGGTATTAAACAAGTCTACAAAAACTGTGAGAGGCATGCATAAAGAAATTTTTATTATCCTTGTGGCAATATTGGGCCTCAGAGCTTTCTATTCTTCTTTGAAAAGCTTGGCCCTATATGCCTTTGTAACACTAAAATGTGGGAGAGGCCAATCCACTGAATTCCATGCCGGAAGGTCTTGTTTTCTTAACACACCATGTGTGTTAGCATTGTCCAGCAACCCAACTGATAAAAATGATCAGTAAAAAATATACCCGATTGAGGTAGCTCTGTTGCACATCGACCTTGGTATTGTTGTTCTCCTATCGATCCATGCAAAACATCTATAAATCCCAGAATACAATCTATGTTTTGCAATGTCTCATACGATGAAGGGTATAAATCTGAAATAAAATAACACAAGAATGTCAATAAGCAAAGAAAGAAAGCTTTATCTTAAAAATCCATACACCTCATAAAGAACAAAACCACAATAGAAAAATATACAATTAGTCCTGTGTTGCGGAAGATCATTTGGATAGTCTCGCAAGACAAGTTCTTTATGCATGTACACATGCTGAATCAGAACTTCTTTCATCGATATCTTCCCTCTGGTGATTTTAAAATCTCGTACTCTTCCCTTCCATGACGCCAAGAAAATGTTTTTTGTCTGGGGTCTCTTTCTTTTGCTAGGTTGCATGAGCACCCATGCTCCTTTCAAAACACTAAACCTTTCCCAAGTTCCTTCCGTTTTGATTGTACTTGAATTCTCTACCGAAGAAATAGAAGAAGCAGGTCGACGGGGTAAAGATGTATGGTATAATTCTGCCTTCATAGCATTATCATCCACAGAGCGTCTTCCACAAGAACGGCCATAGTTTTTATTCACCATGGAGACCTTGTGAATCTGTAACCACAGTAAAGTAATGTAAACAAGATAACAAAGTGAAGTTTCAAGAAAGAGAAAGTGGGCAGACAGACAGTTGACAAGAAACATCTTACTCTAAGCCAAACAGGATCAAGGGAGAAGTTTTGGAAAAGAAGAGGCTGCTGCACAATGAGGCAGTGGGTGTAGAATGGTAGACCTTTCGAAGGAAAGGTAGCACAACATTTCAAAGTTCAAAGGAAGGTGGAAGCGGGAAGGCCCTTGTCAGAGAAAATGTCAGACTAGATTCTATCTTCATGTCCAAAGATCTTATGAGAATAAAAAACCAATCTCCACATTAATGTAGCACGCTTGTACCTACATAAAATATTGTTTCTTTTATCTATTTTCTCTTATTTTTGTGAAATTCCAACGTTACGTTGGCCCTCTGTTGATTGGTTGAGAGCTTATTTTTTCAAACCGTAAAAGGCCCCAAAATGAGCTCCCTTTTTGTTGCCATATACATAGGTAGTGATGTGTGTGAACACACTTAGGACCGCCGGGGCATTTTTTCCCTCTTTAGGAGGTTTTTTCCCCCGGCTTGTATATACACCCATCATTCCAGGGCTAACTTATCTTTTGTACATTGACACAATCTAATACACTTTGTGTTGTGTGCATTCTTGCTTCTTCTTCTCCAAGCTTGGTGTGCTTTCCTGCAACCCTAATTCCAACAATTGGTATCAGAGCAGGCATCGGCTCCCAGGGCTACGCCGCCAGCACCCTCCGACTCACGTTCTCCGATTGAGGCGAGTTTTCACAAGCGCTTGCAAGTCCCTATACTCTGCAAATAAGCCCGTAGGGTTTGGAGTTCTCAGAATTTGCATCTGAGGTCGTTTCGGGCTCCGTTTTTGCATTTCAAGTTCAGCACAGGTGTTTTCGTCATTTTCTGCAGAAATTTTGACAGTGCAGTTTTCTGCAAAACAGGCATACATGTTCTATTGTGGACCGTGCTACATAGCACAAGTTGTCTTCTGTTCAGTCTTTGCTTCATTACAGGTAGCTTTTGCATCAGTTTCAGTCAGTGGCCATGGCTGATAACAGCAATGATGTATTTCGCATGTTGTCTGCTGAAGACAAACTGGATGGACACAGCAACTACCCACTTTGGGCATACATGATGCAGCATGTTTTGGTTGCAAAAGGAGTGTGGAACATTGTGCAGGGTACGGATGTACGTCTAGGTTCTGTGGATGTAGGATCTGTTGAGGATGTTGCAGGTTCTAGCAGCTCTACTGTTGCTGCTGTTTTACCCACTGCTGAGCAAGCTCGTTGGGATGGTAAAGATGCGCAGGCTCATGCCTTGATTGTACTTTCTGTCAAACGTAACATCACCCCACATATTCGTTCAGCTAAAACAGCAAAACAGGCTTGGGATATTCTAGCTGGTTTGTATGCAGGTCGTAACGAGGCAAAAATCGCTTACCTGCGTAAAGAGCTAGAATTGAAGATTATGCAAGAAGATGATGACATGAATGTTTTTCTTGCTGAGATTAAAGATCTCAAAGAACAGTTGATTTCTGCAGGTGAGATTATTCCTGATCATTCTCTTGTGTAGACTGTTCTTGATGCTTTACCTGAGACATATCAGACTTTTGCTTCCACGTGGAGACTTCTTAATGAGGACAGACCTGATGCTGTCAAGTATGATACTCTAGTCAACAAGCTCTTGCAAGAAGCGCAGTTCAGGAAAAACAGGGCCAGGCAGCGTGCAGTTGATCAAGCATTTATTGCTGCCCAACAGCAGAGAAGAAGTGGTAAGGCAGCCCCTTCCACTGTTTCTTCTCCTATTAGTAGGTCTGCAACTTCTTCTCCTTCCACAGGTAGCAACAATAAGTCTGAGAAGGCTCTTGATAAAGGCAAGAAAAAGACCAGGTGCAACTATTGTAAGGCAAATGATCATGTCATTAAGAATTGCCCTAAGCTAAAGGCTAAAGAGGCAAAGAAGAAAGAGTCAAATGCAGCCACAATAGCGGATGCTTCTACAAATGCAGATTCTGCAAATATTGTGTAGGATACAGAATGGGCGTTTAGCGTGTATTGCCAGTATGACCCATCTGTACATGATGCATGTTTGCCAATTTCTGTTGACTCTCATGTATGGTATTTTGACAGTGGTGCTACAAAGCACATTACCTCGCATCGTGATATGTTCACTTCTCTTGAGGCTGTCCCTAATCGGAATACTGTCACATGTGCCAATAATGCTTCTTACCCAGTGAGAAGGGCATTGGTAAAATTATGCTTACTGCTGCAAATGGCAGTGCTTTCACACTTTCAGATGCTTTGTATGTGCCACGGATAAAGAAGAATCTATTGTCTGTCTCTGCGCTTGCTAGACTTGGATTTGTAGTCAAATTTGTGGATGACAGATGTACTGTTCATGATTTGACTTCTGGTGATACGATTATTGTATCTGGCACCTTGTTTCGTGGGCTGTATAGGCTCAATTCTTATGACAAGTGTGTGGAAGATTCAGCAAATGCAGTTTCTGATGAAAAGGCAGTTTCAGATGCAAAACTATGGCATGCTCGTTTTGGTCATCTGAACTTTGCTAGTTTGCTGCGTTTGCAGAAATTTGATATGGTTGCTTCATTGCCCCCTCTTGAGGCACCATTGAAACATGTTTGTGAAGGCTGTATTTTGGGCAAAATGCAGTGTTCTGCGTTTCCAAAGGATGGTTCTGTGCGGGCCACTCACAAATTGCAACTTGTACATAGTGATGTATGTGGGCCTATGCAAACTCCGTCATTTGGTAAACACTTGTACTTCGTGACTTTCATTGATGATTACTCAAGGCATGCATGGGTATATCCACTGAAGGCAAAGTTCGAAGTGTTTTTGTGCTTCAAACAGTTTTTTCTTATGGTTGAAAATGTATCCAATTGTACTGTGGACACCCTCCGTACTGATCGAGGGGGGGAGTACATGTCTAAAGAGTTTGATGCATTTCTGGCTAGTCGTGGGATAAAACACCAATGTACAGTGCCGTATACCCCTCAGCAAAATGGTGTTGCTGAGAGGAAGAACAGGTCACTTATGGAGATGGCACGATGTTGAGAGTAAGAGCCAAGCTTTGCCACATGCGTTTTGGCTTGAGGCTGTCATGTGTGCTGCATATGTACTCAACAGGTGTCCCACTAAGGCCTTGCAGTCTATTACTCCATACGAAGCTTAGCATGGTAGGAAGCCTTCTATTGGTCACTTACGTGTCTTTGGTTGCTTGGCCTATGCTTTAGTGCCTGTGCAACAACGCAGAAAATTGGATGATAAGGCTGTCAAATGCATTTTTGTTGGTTACAGTGTTGAGAACAAGGGTTATAGATTGTATCATCCGCAGTCAAAGCGTATCTTGATTAGTCGAGATGTTGTTTTTGTGGAAGATGCTGTGCAGCCTTTGTTATCATGTACCAAAGAGATAGGTGTGAGCTCACGGGATGTATTTGATACATTGTTACCTCTATTTACAGGTGGAAATTCAAATGTAAGTCCTAATGAGGCAAATATTCAGCCTATGCAGATTTCAAACGACATCATAGATCAGCCTATTTCTGATGCAAATTTACAGGATGTAATTCATGAGGATAGGGCTGAAAATGAGCAGGCTAGAGGTATGCCTAAATGGCTGGTGCAAACCTCGCGTGATAGTAAGATTGATGCACCTATGACTAGTCGTACTCGTTCAGGTTTTCAGCATGCCTCTTATGCATCAGATTGTTATGCTTTGGCTGTGTCTAGTATGTGTGAAGAGGAAGAACCTCTTTCATTTGATGAGGCACAAAATTCAGAAAATTGGTTGGCTGCAATGCAAAGTGAATATGATGCTATAATGAAGAATGGTACATGGTCTTTGTGTGATTTGCCTATTGGTAAAAAGGCCATTGGATGTAAGTGGGTTTTTAAATTGAAACGAAAGCCAGATGGTAGTGTTGATCGCTATAAGGCTAGACTTGTTGCCAAGGGTTATGCTCAAGAAAAGGGCATTGATTTTGATGAGACCTTTGCTCCCACTTGTCGTATGACTACCATTCGTAGCATTTGTGCATTGGCAGCTCATAATGGTTGGAATGTAGATCAGTTGGACATAAAGATTGCATTCTTGAATGGAGATTTGCATGAGGAGGTGTATGTATCGCAGCCTCGTGGTTTTGTTCAAAGAGGGCAAGAAAACAAAGTGTGCAGGTTGAAAAAGGCTTTATATGGTTTAAAGCAAGCTCCACGAGCTTGGTATGAAAAGATACATGCATATTTGACTATACATGGTTTTCAGAATAGTCCAACAGAAAGCACTTTGTATGTTAAACGTGTGGATGGTGTACATCTAATCATTGCTCTCTATGTCGATGACATGCTGCTCACAGGACCAAATGAGAGTCATATTGCTGATTTTAAGGCTGATTTGAATGCCTCTTTTGAGATGTCAGATTTGGGGCATTTGCATCATTATTTGGGGATACAATTTAAGCAGTGTGATGGAGGTATTGCTTTGTGTCAGACAAAGTATATTGAGACATTGTTGCGGAGATTTGGCCTTGAAGACTGCAAGCCTATTGCTACTCCAATGGAGACAGGTTTGAAGTTGAGTCTTCATGATGCTGAAGATCACTTTGATGTCACACTCTATCAGACAGCTGTTGGTTGCCTCATTTATGTATGCATTACGAGGCTGGACATTCAGTTTGCAGTCTCACAGGTGAGCAGGTTTATGCATAGCCTAGGGTCTCAGCATTGGAAGGCAGTTAAACGCATTTTTTGCTACTTGAGTGGCACCATACATCTTGGGTTGTTTTATCCCAAGGGGGGATCGTTGCCGCCAGATTTACATGCTTTTTCGGACTCAGATTGGGCTGGTTGCTATGACACAAGAGTGTCCACAACAAGTGGTTTTTGTTTCATGCTTGGTAGCTCATGCATATCTTGGTTGAGCAAGAAGCAACCTACTGTGGCCACTTCTAGTTGTGAAGCGGAGTACAGGGCAGCTTTCACAGCTACGGCTGAGTGTGTGTGGCTCAGACGGCTTATGGCTGATTTGGGTGTTGGACAGGAGTCTGCCACCTCTATCTACACTGACAGTCAGAGCGCATTGGCAGTTGCGAGAAACCCAGTTTTTCATGCTCGCACAAAGCACATTGAGGTGCATTATCACTATGTCAGGGAGAGACTCTCAGCAGGAGAGATCAGCTTGGCCTATGTGCCAACACAGGACAACCTCGCCGATCTTTTCACAAAGGCGCTTCCTCGTGAGAAGTTTGAAGCTTTCCGCAAAGCTTTGGGCTTGCTTCCCTTTGTGGATTGATCTACTTCGGGCATGGCACTCCCCTATACATGAGTGCCAGCTCTCGTTCACACCATCACTCCCAGGGGGGGATTTGTTGCCATGTACATAGGCAGTGATGTGTGTGAACACACTTAGGAACGCCGGGGTATTTTTTCCCTCTTTAGGAGGTTTTTTCCCCCGGCTTGTATATATGCCCATCATTCTAGGGCTAACTTATCTTTTGTACATTGACACAATCTAATACACTTTGTGTTGTGTGCATTCTTGCTTCTTCTTCTCCAAGCTTGCTGTGCTTTCCTGCAACCCTAATTCCAACACTTTTTTCTTAATGAGCTCACTAATGCGACAAGAAAGATGGTGCAAATATGAAGATCCGATAACATGCAATACCATATATCGTGCTGTCTTTCCAGTGTTGCTTATGCCTCCCACACCACTCTCTATGAAATGAAATTGCCTTTGCAATTCTTGTTCCTCCCACCAGCCCACACCTATTTTTGCACATGAAGAACCAATCAGGGAACTAGGATACACATGTTACTACTATGTTGGGAAAGTAGGAAATTTGGCTGGATATTGGCTTCCCAAGAGGCATTCCTAAAGCAAGACACCCTAGTGCTGTAACTCAAACTCTAGTGTGTAATTTTTCAAATATGTCCAACTTTGCAGAGAGGGTAGGATTTGCAACAACTAGTAGCATATATATGAGTGAAATGGTAGCCAGTAGCTCAGGAATGCTTCAGGAAAGATGGCATGATTACAACAATCCAATAACACATGTTATCGTATATCATGTTGTCTTTCCATTATTGCTTGTGCCTCCTATCAACCCACATTACTCTCTATCTAGTCAAATTGTACAATGCTTGTTTCTCACACCAACCCACATCTATTTCTAGGCAGTTAAATTGACTGTACAATTCTTTTTTCTTCCACCATCCTAGAGTGGTCTGAATTGTTCTACTTTGCATGTAACACCATATTGGGGAATATGGGAATTTCCCACAAGTTTGGGACATGTCAAAACTTTGGATTTTCCATAACTTGAACACCATTAATCCAAAATGAGTGGTTTATGGCTCTTTAGATCCCATTTTTCAAGCGCTTTCCAATGATAGGTCACATGATAGGGCTTTGAGAAACTTACAAACATGTTATCCATGTCCCCACTTTTTTAGTATTCAAAAATGGGAATTGGGAGATCCATGTCCCCCCTTTTTTAGTATTCAAAAATGGGAATTGGGAGATTCCCAAATTCTCTAATATGGTGTTATGTCTGAAGATATAGTATGTACATATCATGTTCTACCATATCTGAATCCAAAATGAAGCAAGTTCTTATGTGAAGTCATATTTGATTATGTGTTTGATTGACAAGCTTATCTGAGATGGCTAGAACAAAGAAAACAGCAAGGAGGGTTGGACCAAGTCCAGGGTTAATAGAGAAAGCAACAAGTGAAAGCGCATTATCAAAGAAAAAGTTGAAAAAGAGAATCAATTAGCATGTGAATTCCCTGAGAGAGATAAGGAAAGCCCAGAAACATGTCGAGTTACTCAAATCCAAGCTTACCTTCATGAGAGTTGTGAGAGACAAATTTGTGGGGTGATGAATGGAATCTTGGGATGAGATGGGCTGGCAATGCAATATGTGTCCTTCAAGAGGCTGCAGAAGACTTCACTATAGACTTTTTTATTGGAATCTTGGGATGAGATGGGCTGGCAATGCAATATGTGTCCTTCAAGAGGCTGCAGAAGACTTCACTATAGACTTTTTTATTGGTAGTTACATTTGTTCTTCCCATGTGCATAGGGTCACTCTTATGGACAAAGACATGCACACTTGCAAGCTAATAAGATACAAATTTGAGAAGTTATTGGATTCTATACCATTGAGTGACCCCAAGGCATTCAATATTGTGAATGTCCCACCAGCTAGAAAACCTAAGGATGCAGGTACTAAGATTAAGAATGTTACCTATGATAGGGATACTAGGACTACAGATCAAATAAAAACGGAGAAGGGAAATGAACAGATGGCTTGTGAGGAAGAAAGGAGGGTTGATGAAGAAAGAATAATGGGAGATGAGGTAATAGACCTTGAAGATAAGAATCTATTGGGATCAAATAATGTACATGGATAACTTGTTATTCATGTGACAGACTTTGTTGATGGTGTAGAGTATCTTGATATAGCACCTTCAGACATGTATATGTTGTCAAAGAGAAATCGAGAAATAAATGATGTTGTGAACTTGATATCTCTCAAGTATGTAAGCTATCTTTTTACAAAATTTATCTACTGATTTGTTTTTTCAAGATAAGTACCTAATTTATTCTCTTATTTGTTTTTTTGTAGGCTTCTTTTGTCCACCCTACCTTGAGAGGCCTATTTTGCTACTTTTTGCTACACCCCATATTCTTTGTTTATGTAAGAGAGACAAGCACCAATTTACAAGGCTAGAGGAATGGTTGAGGAGATGTGATACTGAAAAGGTGCAATATGTAATTGTACCTTATAATGAAAAGTACGTATTTTATTTTAAATATGTTTTTTATACATCTCTAGATTAATTGTTTTTTCTTTTCTCTATTTTGTAGGAGACATTGGAGTGTAATTATAATTGATATCAAGAAAAGAAAGACATGTTTCTTGAATTCCATGCTTGGTATGGATGGAGTAGACACATTGTAAGTTTTTAATTTTAATAGAGATTGTGTTTACCATTCAATTTATATTAGATTGAATAATTTATGTGGTTTGTTATTTTGTAGGGCATGTAAACGTGTAATAAGCACGTTAGGAACACTCCATCCTGCACTTCTTAACAATAAAAATCAACATTAGTTTTTCATTTTGTGTGTAAGCTATAATAACATAAATGATAACTTTTAAGTTTGTAATAAAGCTTTAGTTAAAAGTCTAAACAAGGACTATCATTGCTATAGGTTCCATTACAAACTAACGGAAGCTCATGTGGATGGAGAGTGGTCGCAAACACATGGAGATATATGCAATCAAAATTTCTAGTAGACATATCAAAAAGAGTAGATGTGAGTGTTTTTGATAGGCACATCAAGAAGAGTTGTAAAAATTTGAAATATTTTCCTTCAACTTTTATATCCTAATATATACTAAGGTTTTGGTCATGATTTTTTACGTTTCACAACTTCATGTTATACAAACATATGCATTTAGTGGGTGTGAGAGAAAAGGCAATTAGATTATTGCTCGACAATCATGTGAATCTTCTTGCAGATTCAAATTCACCAACCATCAATCCCACCATGATGGCAAAGAAGCCTAAAAAAGGAAAGGACCTATGATGTCTGTTGAAATTCAAGAAGAAGAAAATGAGAGACACGGAGAAGGAAAATGCTTTTGGAAAACAGAAACAATATAAGGAAAAAGAGGCCAAGTCAAAGAAAACATCCAAGAAATCAGAGTCCAAGCCGACAACACCATATTAGTGAATTTGGGAATTTCCCAATTCCCATTTTTGAATACTTAAAAAAGGGGACATGGATAACATGTTTGTAAGTTTCTCAAAACCCTATCATATGACCTGTCATTGGAAAGCACTTGAAAAATGGAATCTAAAGAGCTATAAAGCGCTCATTTTGGATTAGTGGTGTTCAAGTTATGGTTAATCCAAACTTTTGACCACGTGTCCCAAACTTGTGGGAAATTCCCATATTCCCCAATATGGTGTTCGACCAAGGAAGGCGAAGAGGCCAAGGTTTCTATGGACACTAACCCTCCAAAGTAGATAGTTTTATGTTCTCATACATTGTAACCAACCACTTTTTATAGATACTACCATTGTAATAAATATATTTTTTCTCATTTTACATTGGTTATCTTGTCTTAATAATGTTGAATAATTATTTTACAAAATGAATTGATAAATAAGACGAGATAGATGGGTGTAAAATTATAGTGTTAAGAAAACTTCAAGATTACAGGGAGCAAACATTTCATGCAACTAGAAGTATTTTCAGACCTCCTTCCCACTAGAATACCATCTACCTTAAATTTGTAGTTTGATGGTATGGCATCTAATAGAAATTCCAAGGACGTAAGCACATCCCTCAATGTCTATTTTGTATTTATAAAGGATGACTCTATTGTCATCATCACTCAAGCTGACTGTTAGGTCATACTACATAAAATGTTCCTCTGAATCCAATGGCATCCAAGTCCCTCTACTCTTTTTCCATCGTCTGTACTCTAAGCTAATGTACAAGGTTTGCGGGAGAGATATTGTATTTCATCACCATAGATTTAATGCAAGCATTACATTTTATAATATCACCCCTATGGATGACTTCATTCACTTTCCATTCTTCTCCAACTGCATTATCCAAGTCAGACTCAGATATATGTGTAGATAGCCACATTGCTTTTGTCCTCTTCATGTTTGCTTCTCAAAAACATGCCAAAAATACATGAAGAGGTATAAACCATGATAGCATAATCCTCTTAGAAATCCTTTATACTTTCAGGTATAAACCATGATAGCATAATCCTCTTAGAAATCCTTTATATTTTCATAGACTTCTGAATATCCAAGATAATCCTGGATTTAAATACTAATAGAGTACCTTTGTCTGGAAAATCTCAATCGAATGAATTTAGGCTTAGTATAGACAAACTCTCCAGTCTTCCATAAGCTTCTGGTCTTTTAGGGATAATATACTTAACGTTGTACAAAAATGTTTTTTTATTAATGAAAAAAGCATATGGTTGATCGAAAAATTAATACTTTCCCAAGATAAACATCCATGGCTTCAAAAGTCCGTGAATGACTCCACAAGTTTCCACTCAATTCTTGTTGATGAATAAACATCTATCACATAGACAACACATGTGAATAAGCCATATAATTATAAAGAACATAATTAAAATTACAAAAAATATCTTACAATAAGCTTCCACTGCAGATGTTGGAGTAGAAGAATGCATGTGCATCTCTCTTGTTGTGTACACATGTTGCACCTTTTCCTTCCACATCCATATTTTGCTATCTTGAATTCCGATATACGTCCCTTCCAATGGTATTTTACTAAGCCTCTTCTTTGCCTTTTTATCCTATGAGGACCTTTTCATGATGGTTGCATAGTCACTCAATCATTTAATTTGATGTTTATACCATTCCACACACCCTGATTATCTTTAACATTATGAAGAATGCATGATGAAATGGCATTAGGAGTGTGCCTCAGGTTATACTATTGTCTCGACATTATTAGATAATGAATATAGGAGACGATGATGCAAAAAGACAACTAGAAAGAGGTGCAATCATGGTAGATTAGGGAATTAAAATGTATTTACTCATTTTGGGGAGAACCTAAATTTCAAATTTTAACTTTTTGAAGTACTGACATTTGGCACATGAGGACATGCCCTTGAAGTTGGAACCCACTAAAGTGACATTGAAAAAGCGACGTTGTATCACATTAAAGTGGTGATAACCCACTAAAATAGCCAAAGCTAGTGAAGTTAGTAAAAATTGGATATGACACCCAATGTCATATCTATGATTGAATGTCACATTTCTATCGGTCCAAAACTTAATCCAAATCCGGTATACAAGTGATTAAAATGAAACACAACAATAATGACACCAGAAGACCATTTACAAGAAGACGGTCTGGTTCTAAAAGTCTGGTTCGAAAGTTACTACCAGTCATAGTAACACAGAGGAACGTGCAAACACAAGGGCTCATATTCAAGGATCATGGGCAACCCCTCTACTTCCCATCTCTGTGCTCCTACCCAATATAGTTGGGATATCATTAGAAGAGGCAGAGCCATCCTCACCTTAGAGAATCACTTTGCCCTCGAAAGTAAGTGGTGAAGTTAGGAAAGCAGCAAAAGTAGCGGAAGTGGAGATACCCCCACAAAACCTGCAGCACGACACCTATCAATATAGGAAGGCTACACAGCTATCGGAAGTCATTAGGGGAAGGTTGAGGTCTATAGGGGCCCTTTAAGATGCCATGTGATTAAAAGGTTATTAAGGAAAAGGGCCAATCATGTGATACCACGTATACAAAAATGTTGGGTGATTAAAGGTGGTCAAAAGATTCTCTAGAAGATGCCTTTTTGTACTTTTCATTCCCAAAAAGTGGGGGGAAAGTTTTTGAAATTTTGAACATCCATAACTTCTACATATGAGCTCAAAATTTGTCGGAGATTAGAGATCCAGAATCTACTCTCGCTGAGCTCTTTCCATAGATATGTCACATGATATGGTTTTGCCCATTCAATTTTAAATTCAATTTTGGTGGGAAACTTTGAAATTCAAACTTCTAGCCATTTGAAGAATAAGAAGGTATCTAAAGTCAAAGAAACTTAAAATTTTAACAAAAAGTCATTAAAATCATAATATGGCAGCTTAAAGGGCCCCTATAGACCTCAACCTTCCCCTAATGGCTGAAGATTATTCCACTACTCTCTAGAAGAACTATGACTAGCTGCATGACTGGATAATCAACATGATAATTCGAGACAAAGACCAATAACAAATCGACAACCACGGCACCGCCAAGATCCTTGCTCACATCAAGGAACTCAAGGAAAGTACGCTTGCAAGAAGTAAGTACTACCCTAGAATTTTTCTTCTAGAAGACTGCTTCCGCGAAGTAGTCCCCAAAATTCATCTTGTGGAAAACATTCATTATCCTCTACCTTCCGGGTCCACTCTTCCAAGATGTGCATGCTACCACAACATTCAAGATCTGGCCTCTAAAAAGCATTGAACCAGAGGTCATCACTAACATCTCCATTAGTTGTGATCAGAACTTGCCTAGAGGCTAAAAGACATCTAACAATCTAGAAGACAACAACATTATGGGTTTAAGTCATAACACTGTTTATTAAGAGGTCAGCCCAGTAGTGTAAAGTGATTTTTATGTTATATATATTTTTTTGCATTAGATCCGTATTTGTCTAGTGTATGTTACATGCATAACCAGTGAACCTCAGTAGGTTGCAACGGGAATAAGCGGTCATATTCCCCTGTCAACCCCTAAGCACACCACACATGCTAGATTAAAGTTGCATAGAGAGGGAGAGACAAAACTCCACTTTTATTTCACAAATGGGAGGAGGAGTTACAAACAAGATAAATTGGCCTTTATAGTTCCAATCCTTTTCCCACTAGATCGCTGAGGAGTAAGTGACACGCAGCGCCCAAAACATAGTTACACGACTTTTCTGTATGGTTTGGCTAACTGACCAACATCCTTTTGTCTTTCCTTCTAAGCTCAATACTTGGGACCGTATTTAGGGAATTTAGCTCATCCAATGATGGGATTTACAATATAGTATACGTGCCCATTACATAAGTGTGCAGACATAATTGTTGTGTGCAGACATAATTGTTGTAGGAATGTGTTAACTAATATGTGGTTTTAATAGTAAAATATTGGTCTTAGCAATTGTAAATGGGAATGTGTATAATAAATTGCTTAATGTTAAATGGGTAAGGTCAAAAGGCTAAGGTTAAAACTTGAGGCCAAGGAAGTTAAATGAATAGAGAGATAAGGGTAAATTGAATGACTATGTATATAGTTAGCTCTGGTGCATGAGATATGGGGGGGGGCTACCATGAGATAACTAAGGGAGTATGTGTGTGGAGTGCCCAACCATCATTTTCACTAATAAAAATATCACCTCTCACTCTAGAAATACACAAATGTTTTCACAGGAGGAGAGAGAGTACTCTGTATCAATTTCAATGCATGCACTTCATTTTTACCTAGTACTACAATCATTATTTCCACTTTGGGTACCACGATTACACATCTACAAGGACTTGGGAAATATTGTAGCACCTAGGGAGTCTATAGAAAAACTTGTGTACTTATAGGGAGATGAGAAAAATATTTATTTCATCTTAGTGATGTACTCTAACCACCAAAGCTATGCCAAGAGGAGGAGAGGGAGTACTCCGTATCAATTTCACTGCTTGCACCTCATTTTTACCTAGTACTACAATCATTACTTTCCATTTTGGGTACCTCAACAATTGCACATTTACAAGGTCCTGCAGAAATACGATTACACCTAGGGAGTCTATAGCAAAAATCATGTACTTCTAGGGAGCTATGTAGCAAATCTATTTCATCTTAGTGATCTACTCTTACTCCCAAAGCTATGCCAAGAGGTACAATCAATATCCACATTTAAATATTTACTATTTCTTGTCAATTCTTGCATATGAATTAAGTTTGATCATGTTAATATAGATAGATAAACTATTTTTAGTTAAATCAATACACAACACCGTGGTAAGTCTATTAATAGCTTAGGATATTCAATTTTCTCAAGGTTGTGTGATGACCAAAGAGGCTTAAATAGTCCAAATAAATCCTTTTTCTCAAGGGGATATAAATTAAATTAAAGTTTAGTACTTATTTTTTTTTATAAGTGAGAAGTTCTCTACACAAATCCCAAAAATAGAGAATTAATTAATATTTTTTTAGCACATTAGCCTTATGATTATTAAAGATTTATTATTTTTAGGTCCACATAAAATAATGTGTTTTTTTTCACTTAGATTAACCCAGTATGGTTAGCCTAAGACGAATTATTCCAACCTCAGGATTGGGGTTAGTAATCTAGCTTTGAACCTATAATTGTAGAGAGAGAGAATCCTAATACACAAGCTACACATGTAAAGGGTTCCAAAAAAATAGATTAATATTTTAGAGTAAATTTCACCTTAAAGTGGCTTGAAATAGTTGACTTTTAATTGGTAAAATAGATTAATAATTATGCTAGATTTTAGAGAAAGAAATCTATTATCTCATTAATCAAGGGCATGAATGCACAAAATATTATCCAAAAGATATGAACATCATGTCAGGCCTTAAGTTTTTGAATGAAATGAGGATAAGAGCACCTTGACACTAGGGGTAGGTATAAACATTTGAGAATAAATGAAACTTTTGTCATGATTTCTAGCATAATCATGCCCATGATTCCCGATCACGTCCCTCATTCTACATAAATATGGTAATTATAGACCTGAGTAATCCAACTCAATATTTTTGATAGTTAAAACCATTTCATGCACTTAAGGTTAAGAATTCTTGTTGGCGTTAGCATTGCCCAAGTGACAATAGTGCATCTAACCAACCTGGATCCTTCTAAAGAGAGAACCCTAGGGTCAGCTCACTTGACTAGCTCACAAAGGAGTGTGTTTGCTTTGTAGAGACTGAATTCTAGTGAGGAAACCATGGAGAATCCTTTTAACAAGGAATTGGTAGGGGAGAAGAGTAGTTCTTCTCTAAAATTATCTAGTGGGCTAGAGTTGTTTTCTGAACTCGAGCATGGATCTGGTTGATTGGCCTTGCTGGTCCCTTAAAACGAATGAGTCCATGGCTCTTTTATATGGATCTGTTGGTTGACCTTGCTGATCTTCAATGGAGAGTCCATTTGGATTTTCTTATGTGATTATATTTTTGGGTACTATGAGCTAGGAACTATTGAAAAGGCCCCTGAGTGAACAAGTGGTGAGCGTTCTGGTTGCCAATGATGCCATATGTACACCGATGAAGGAATAATTGTAAATTGGAATTCAAGCTAGATATTTTGGAGGATTATGATCAGTGATAATATGGTTTCATTAAAAGATTGTTTTAAAGACCATCCAGTAAACCCCTGGTAGCCTCACAACAACTATCTGCTATAATTGCAAGGCAATAATCCTCCCTTAAATTATAAAGCTTTTGATTCAATCTCTGTGACAAATGAAGCTTGTGCAACCTTTTGACCCTTCTAAACTTCCAGTTCATCCTTTGTGTAGTCCTCTTTGTCTGCATGAAGAAAAAGGTAAGCCACAAATCCAAAGTAGTACTCAAGAACTTTGCACTTTTTCTTGTGAAGAGGGTAGTGTTTAAGACATATCTTTATCCTCTTATCTTCTGAATAGGCATCCCACTTGCCTGACATGCTCTTCTTTTCAGATGAGGATAGGGCAAAGCTAGACATGTGAACATATGGTGATGATCCCTCGTTTGTTAATTTCTGTACGAACAAATTTACTATATGCCTCCCACTCTTTCTCTAACATGGAGCTTGCCATGTCCTTAACTATTTGTTCTAAATTAAAGGGCACATTAAATATAGGCTCAACATCTGGAAGACGCTCATCATGCCCAGCTCTCCTTAATAAATCAAATAGGTTCTCATTGGCACTAGGCTCATCTTTTACCTCTTCAAGTACCTCTACATCCTCCAAAGGATCATTGGCACTCCATGCTTGCCGCGACACGATGACAAATAACTAGTAAAGAAGTAGAATTGTCTATTGCACGGTGAACTACAGATGCGAGGGAAGCCAATCCACGGTGCGAGGATGAAGAAACAAATATAAAACAAACCCTCTTATCGCACGGTGAACATAACTATAAAGTGCATGTGGAAGGGGAAAAGGATAGAAATAAAATAAAAATTAAATTTAAACAAGACACGAATATATATAGATCTTATTAGGGTTGACAACATACATGTACAACATAAGTGTAGGGCTGACATCAACAAATTGTGCCGTTTTACCACATGTAGGGCTGACATCATCACAAGAGTGCCACGTGTAAGACTAACATCATCACTAGAGTGACACATGTAGGGATGCCATCGTCACCGGAGTGATGTTGTAGGGCTTACATCACACTTGCAATGATGCCATCGCATTATATAAAATGGGTAAAATATTTAATTTTTTATTTTTTGTCAGTGCAAAAGTTTTGTCGGGTACCATTCCGTGATCTCCATCTACGGTGCAAATACTACCATGCGTCAGGCACTCAACATGCTTTTCGAACTGCGGACAACGTCCTCCTCCTCAACAGCGTCCTCCTCCTCAACACAGCATGAATAGCTTTGTTTGGTAGTATTTGAATTAGGATTGCAGGAAAGCACACAAAGCTTGGAGAAGAAGAAGCAAGAATGCACACAACACAAAGTGTATTAGATTGTGTCAATGTACAAAAGATAAGTTAGTCCTAGAAGGATGGGCGTGTATACAAGCCGGGAGAAAAAACCTCCTAAAGAGGGAAAAAGTGCCCCGACGGTCCTAAGTGTGTTCACACACATCACTGCCTATATATATATATGGCAACAAATCCCCCCTGGGGAGTGATGGTGTGAACGAGAGCTGGCACTCATGTATAGGGGAGTGCCATGCCCGAAGTAGATCAGTCCACAAAGGGGAGCAAGCCCAAAGCTTTGCGGAAAGCTTCGAACTTCTCACGAGGAAGCGCCTTTGTGAAAAGATCGGCGAGGTTGTCCTGTGTTGGCACATAGGCCAAGCTGATCTCTCCTGCTGAGAGTCTCTCCCTGACATAGTGATAATGCACCTCAATGTGCTTTATGCGGGCATGAAAAACTGGGTTTCTCGCAAACAACTACCAATGCGCTCTAACTGTCAGTGAAGATAGAGGTGGCAGACTCCTGTCCAACACCCAAGTTAGCCATAAGCCGTCTGAGCCACACACACTCAACCGTAGAGCTGTGAAAGCTGCCCTGTACTCAGCTTCACAACTAGAAGTGGCCACAGTAGGTTGCTTCTTACTCAACCAAGATATGCATGAGCTACCGAGCATGAAACAAAAACCACTTTGTGGACACTCTTGTGTCATAGCAACCAGCCCAATCTGAGTCCGAAAAAGCATGTAAATCTGGCGGCAATGATCCCCCCTTGGGATAAAACAACCCAAGATGTATGGTGCCACTCAAGTAGCGAAAGATGCATTTAACTGCCTTCCAATGCTGAGACCCTGGGCTATGCATAAACCTACTCACCTATAAGACTGCAAACTGAATGTCCAGCCTCGTAATGCATACATAAATGAGGCAACCAACAGCTGTCTGATAGAGTGTGACATCAAAGTGATCTCCAGCATCATGAAGACTCAACTTCAAACCTGTCTCCATTGGAGTAGCAATAGGCTTGCAGTCTTCAAGGCCAAATCTCCGCAACAATGTCTCAATATACTTTGTCTGACACAAAGCAATACCTCCATCACACTGCTTAAATTGTATCCCCAAATAATGATGCAAATGCCCCAAATCTGACATCTCAAAAGAGGCATTCAAATCAGCCTTAAAATCAGCAATATGACTCTCATTTGGTCCTGTGAGCAGCATGTCATCGACATAGAGAGCAATGATTAGATATACATCAACCACATGTTTAACATACAAAGTGCTTTCTGTTGGACTATTCTGAAAACCATGTGCAGTCAAATATGCATGTATCTTTTCATACCAAGCTTGTGGAGCTTGCTTTAAACCATATAAAGCCTTTTTCAACCTGCACACTTTGTTTTCCTGCCCTCTTTGAACAAAACCACGAGGCTGCGATACATACACCTCCTCATGCAAATCTCCATTCAAGAACGCAGTCTTTATATCCAACTGATGTACATTCCAACCATTATGAGCTGCCAATGCACAAATGCTACGAATGGTAGTCATACGACAAGTGGGAGCAAAGGTCTCATCAAAATCAATGCCCTTTTCTTGAGCATAACCCTTTGCAACAAGCCTAGCCTTATAACGATCAACACTGCCATCTGGCTTTCGTTTCAACTTAAAAACCCACGTACATTCAATGGCCTTTTTACCAATAGGCAAATCACACAAAGACCATGTACCATTCTTGATTATAGCATCATATTCACTTTGCATTGCAGCCAACCAATTTTCTAATTTTTGTGCCTCATCAAATGAAAGAGGTTTTTCCTCTTCACACATACTAGACACAGCCAAAGCATAACAATCTGATGCATAAGAGGCATGCTGAAAACCTGAACAAGTACGACTAGATATAGGTGCATCAATTTTACTATCACGCAAGGTTTGCACCAGCCATTTAGGCATACCTCTAGCCTGCTCATTTTCAGCCCTATCCTCAAAAATTACATCCTGTAAATCTGCATCAGAAATAGGCTGATCTATGATGTCGTTTGAAATCTGCATAGGCTGAATATTTGCCTCATTAGGACTTACATTTGAATTCCCACCTGTAAACAGAGGCAACAATGTATCAAATACATCCCGTGAGCTCACACCTGTCTCTTTGGTACATGATAACAAAGGCTGCACAGCATCTTCCACAAAAACAACATCTCGACTAATCAAGATACGCTTTGACTGTGGATGATACAACTTGTAACCCTTGCTTTCAGCACTGTAACCAACAAAAATGCATTTGACAGCCTTATCATCCAATTTTTTGCATTGTTGCACAGGCACTAATGCATAGGCCAAGCAACCAAAGACACGCAAGTGACCAATAGAAGGTTTCCTACCATGCCAATCTTCATATGGAGTAATAGATTGCAAGGCCTTAGTGGGACACCTGTTGAGTACATATGCAGCACACATGACAGCCTCAAGCCAAAACGCATGTGGCAAAGCTTGGCTCTTGACCATACATCGTGCCATCTCCATAAGTGACTTATTTTTTCTCTCAGCAACACCATTTTGCTGTGAGGGGTATACGGCACTGTACATTGGTGTTTTATCCCACGACTAGCCAGAAATGCATCAAACTCTTTAGACATGTACTCCCCCCCTCGATTAGAACGGAGGGTGCCCACAGTACAATTGGATACATTTTCAACCATACGAAAAAACTGTTTGAAGCACAAAAACACTTCGGACTTTGCCTTCAGTGGATATACCCATGCATGCCTTGAGTAATCATCAATGAAAGTCACGAAGTACAAGTGTTTACCAAATGACAGAGTTTGCATAGGCCCACATACATCACTATGTACAAGTTGCAATTTACGAGTGGCCCGCATAGAACCATCCTTTGGAAACGCAGAACGCTGCATTTTGCCCAAAATACAGCCTTCACAAACATGTTTCAATGGTGCCTCAAGAGGGGGCAACGAAGCAACCATATCAAATTTCTGCAAATGCAACAAACTAGCAAAGTTCAGATGACCAAAACGAGCATGCCATAGTTTTGCATCTGAAACTACCTTTTCATTAGAAACTGCATTTGCTGAATCCTCCACACACTTGTCATAAGAATTGAGCCTATACAGCCCACGAAACAAGGTGCCAGATACAATAATCGTATCACCAGAAGTCAAACCATGAATAGTACTTCTGTCATCCACAAATTTGACTACAAGTCCAAGTTTAGCAAGCGCAGAGACAGACAATAGATTCTTCTTTATCCCTGGCACATACAAAGCATCTAAAAGTGTGAAAGCGCTGCCATTTGCAGCCGTAAGCATAATTTTACTAACGCCCTTCACTGGGTAAGAAGCATTATTGGCACATGTGACAGTATTCCCATTAAGGACAACCTCAAGATAAGTGAACATATCACGATGCGAGGTAATGTGCTTTGTAGCACCACTATCAAAATACCATACATTAGAGTCAACAAAAACTGCCAAACATGCATCATGTATAGATGGGTCATACTGGCAATACACATTAAACGCCCATTTTGTATCCTGCACAACATTTGCAGAATCTGCATTTGTAGAAGCATCCGCTATTGTGGCTGCATTTGACTCTTTCTTCTTTGCCTCTTTAGCCTTTAGCTTAGGGCAATTCTTAATGACATGATCATTTGCCTTACAATAGTTGCACCTGGTCTTTTTCTTGCCTTTATCAAGAGCCTTCTCAGACTTATTGTTGCTACCTGTGGAAGGAGAAGAAGTTGCAGACCTACTAATAGGAGAAGAAACAGTGGAAGGGACTGCCTTACCACTTCTTTGGGAAGCAATAAATGCTTGATCAACTGCACGCTGCCTGGCCCTCTTTTGCCTGGACTGCGCTTCTTTCAAGAGCTTGTTGACTAATGTATCATACTTGTTGACTAATGTATCATACTTGACATCATCAGGTCTGTCCTCATTAAGAAGTCTCCACGTGGAAGCAAAAGTCTGATATGTCTCAGGTAAAGCATCAAGAACAGTCTGCACAAGAGAATGATCAGGAACAATCTCACCTACAGAAATCAACTGTTCTTTGAGATCTTTAATCTCAGCAAGAAAAACATTCATGTCATCATCTTCTTGCATAATCTTCAATTCTAGCTCTTTACGCAGGTAAGCGATTTTCACCTCGTTACGACCTGCATACAAACCAGCTAGAATATCCCAAGCCTGTTTTGCTGTTTTAGCTAAATGAATATGTGGGGTGATGTTACGTTTGATAGAAAGTGCAATCAAGGCATGAGTCTGCGCATCTTTACCATCCCAACGAGCTTATTCAGCAGTGGGTAAAACAGCAGCAACAGTAGAGCTGCTAGAACCTGCAACATCCTCAACAGATCCTACATCCACAGAACCTGGATGTACATCCATACCCTGCACAATGTTCCACACTCCTTTGGCAACCAAAACATGCTGCATCATGTATGCCCAAAGTGGGTAGTTGCTGTCTCCATCCAGTTTGTCTTCAACAGACAACATGTGAAATACATCATTGCTGTTATCAGCCATGGCCACTGATTGAAACTGATGCAAAAGCTACCTGTAATGAAGCAAAGATTGAACAGAAAATAACTCGTGCTATGTAGCACTGTCCACAATACAGTATGTATGCCTATTTTTTTGCAAAAGATTGCACTGTCAAAATTTCTGTAGAAAATGACGAAAACACCTGTGCAGAACTTGAAATGCAAAAACGGAGCCCGATTCTGAGAACGCAAAGCCCTACGGGATTATTTGCAGAGTATAGGGACCTACAAGCGCTCATGAAAGCTCACCTCAATCGGAGAACGTGAGTCGGAGGGTGCTGGTGGTGTAGCCCTGAGAGCCGATGCCTGCTCTAATACCAATTGTTGGAATTAGGGTTGCAGGAAAGCACACAAAGCTTTAAGAAGAAGAAGCAAGAATGCACACAACACAAAGTGTATTAGATTGTGTCAATGTACAAAAGATAAGTTAGCCCTAGAAGGATGGGCGCATATACAAGCCGGGGGAAAAAACCTCCTAAAGAGGGAAAAAGTGCCCCGACGGTCCTAAGTGTGTTCACACACATCACTACCTATATATATATATATGGCAACAGGTAGGTTTCAATCACACATTTTACACTGTGGACCGTGTCCTCTCTCAAAAGGTGACTAGTGTCGCTCTCCTTCTCGACCTCCTCCCCCATGATGTGATTAGACACATCCGCGAGGCTCCAAAACCTTCTATCGGGGACCATGGACGGCTAGCCTCTCACTCTCAATGCTTTCTCACCCTCCTCCCACGGCACGAGTAGACATATCCGGCACGATCTGATCTCTCCTATCGCACCGTGGCTTCCTCGCAATATGGCTCATACAAAGCAAACTGTGAGGATGGTTTACCCAGATCCCTCTCTTCCTAAAGATTCAGTGCCAGAGCAAGAGCCAAACCAAGACCAGAGGCAACCACTTCAAAGAAACCATTAAAGAAGAAACAAGTAAAGGGCAGAACCAATTTATCCAAGGCAAGAACTTTCCTCTAGAGACAAAAGAAATTGTTTGCTGAGATTAGGCAAGCACAGGAGGCTACACATATGCTCATCCCTAGGGAACCATTCCTTAGAATTGTAAGAACAGTTAGTGACAATATCAAAGAGCAAAAACATTATAGATGGCAGAGCAGTGCACTGGCATGTCTTCAAGAAGCTTGTGATGAAGACTTTCTTATAGACTTCATGAATGATAGCGTCATATGTGTTGCCCATGCAAGAAGAGTCACTTTGATGGACAGAGACATGACACTTGTTAGCAGGGTGAGGTACAGTTTTGATAAATTTCTTTATCCCTTACCACCATGAGGGATAGGAGATCCTTTGAGATCCTTGCAATTCCCCCAGCATTGAAAAGGAAATCAAAGGCAGATGATATTAAAGTTGAAGAAGTTACTTCCCCTCCCAAGAAGAAAAAGAAAAGAAAGTTGGTTAAGAAATCTAAGCCAGATGATAAGAGTTTGAGGAGGAGGAATAAGAGGAGGTTAAGGAAAAGGAGGAGGAGGTGATTGAAAAGGTCTCACATGTGTGTGATAGCTTAGAGACCCTTGTGCAGTTGGAGAAGGCCAATACTCATAGGCTTGCCCAAGTACCAGGGCAACTAATCTGCAATGTTGGGGACAATGGAGGAAGACTATCTCTATATTACACTTGGGGACCTCTACATGCTTATAGAGAAGGATAGGGAGATCAATGACAGTGCTGTTTTCTTGTGTATAAGGTATTACATTTCACATATGTATATTTTCTCATATGTTAATATTTTCTCATATTTTGTTCATTCCTTCATAAACTCTTGTAGGGCACTTATAAAGGAATTACTTCCAAATCAAGTCAATGAAATATTTATCTGTGATTCCTTAGTGTCGTTTTTGCATTGATTGATATGAAGAAGAAGACTTCTGAGCTGGCATCCTATTTGCTAAAATGAGAAATAAGAACATTTGTTTTGTTGTTTTGCCATATGTAGAGAGGTTCATCTCTAATTGATGATTCCTTTGTGTTTTACAAATATTTGACATACGATATTTACTTTCTTATATCTTTTTCTTTTTTCCAGTGGGCATTGGAGTGCTTGTGTTATTAATCTTCTGTGAGGACTGTTATTTTCATGAACAGTCTAACTGGCATGCATGGGCAGATTAAATTGTAAGTTCTCCTTAATAACTTGAATATTGAGCTTTATTTTCTATTTTTTCTTATATTCAAATTGTAAGTAGTTCTCCTTGATCACTTGAATATTGAGCTTTATTCTTTATTTTCCCTTATATGCAATTTTGGTTTTTTAATAGGGCATTTAAGAGAGCTATTGCAGCTATTAAAGATGAATATCCAAATTATAAAAAGGAGGCAGAGTATAAGTTTTTGAATCAGTCAGTGGCTTTACAAAAAGATTCTACCTCATGTGGATGGCATGTTATTGCCAATGTGTGGAAATATCTTTTATCTAAATATACCGAGATTGATAGCAGTGTAGGTTAAATTAAAAACCCACTATTTTTGCAATAAAATTTTACTTAATTTTTGAACTTATTTTCTATAGTTCTTAGTTCTTAAATCTGAAAAGCTTTTTTAATTTGACAGACTTTTGGATCTAAGGAGTTTTGGATGTGGAGTGTTCGTGCAAGAGCTATCAATATAATTTTGAATAATTCAATTTCTCCAAATGATCCAGATTCTCCACCACCCCTAAGGCAAGCCTCTCCATCTAAGAAGAAGAAGAAAATGCCTTTACATTCACCTTTAAAGCATTTTATGTTTAAGCAAGGAATTGTACAAAAAGAAACCAAGGGTGCTCCTCAACAAGGCACACATAAAGAAACCAAGGGTGCTCCTCAACAAGGCACACATAAAGAAACCAAAGGTACTAAAATAGAAAATACCTCAAAGAAAAGTGGTCCTCAAGTAGGTGCCAAGAAGGATGTTGGGCAAGAAAGCTAAGAAGGAACTCAAGTTCAAGTTTACAAAGGAGGCCACAAAACCAGAGAAGACAAAGGGGGACATGGAGACAAAACCAAAGGAGATGGAGACAAAATAGAAAGATTCATTCTCCTCCCTATTTATCATTGTAAATACTTGTAAAATTTCTTCTAGTTTTATAATATTGCATGTAAATTCTCTTCTCATGTTGTGATTGTTGAAAGAATGGTAGAGGGGGAGGAGACACACACACAGGAGCAAACCCTAATGTATATTTGCAAACCCTAACCATAGAGGGAAGCCATGTCCACTCTCACACAAAGCATAATGCACTAATCCATAATCCACACAACACACAATGAGCTGTGTCCACACTCTACTAACCCTAGCTAATGTCCACACACTATGACCAGCTGGACACGTGGTCATTTATGTCTCACACATGTTCCTACCTAATCTGCCAGCACATAGCATAGCTGGCTCACACTGACATCGAGCTTGAATCTCAACAGCCCCTCTCAGGCTCATGATGTACTGCCGATGAAGATGTAGATGAGCTTGGGATATCAAGGCTCTCAACACTCCCCCTCAAGCTCATCCCCCATGTACTCCCAACATAGTCCGGAAGTACTCAAACTTCTCCCTACTAAGTGGCTTCGTAAAGATATCAGTCATCAGTCTTCACATACTGAAGATCAACTGTACCATCCAGCACCTTTTCTCTGACAAAGTGATAATGGACCTCTATGTGTTTGGTCCTCGCATGAAACACTGGATTCTTTGACAACTGTATACTGCTCATGTTGTCACAATGAATGACAACTTTGCCATCAACAGGCTCACATAAATCTGTCAAGAGACTCTTTAACCATATAGCCTCACAAGTAGCAATGGCTGCACCCCTGTACTCAGCCTCTGTACTGGATAAAGCAACTGTAGGTTGCTTCTTGCTACTCCAACTCACCACAGCACTTCCAAGTGTAAAAGCATATCCACTAGTAGACCTCCTGTCATATGCGCTACCTGCCCATCTGTGTAGACATGTATTTTCCAAGCTTTTACCACTCTCATAAAATAGACCATAATGTGCTGTGGTCTTCACATATCGCATGATGCGTCTCACTGCATCCAAATGTGGTTTCCTGGGGCTCTGCATAAACTGGCTGACTAGCCCCACAGCATAACTCAAATCCGGGCGTGTGATAGTCATATATATGAGACTACCAACCATCTTCCTGTACATAGAAGGATCATCCAATTCCTCGCCATAATCAGCCCGCAACTTCACATTTTGCTCCAATGGTGTACTCATAGGCTTACACCCTGTCATGCCATACTTTGCCAACATATCCAATGCATATTGGCGCTATACTAACCAAGTACCTGCATGATCTTTGACCACTTCAATTCCAAGGAAGTATCTCAACTCACCAAGATCTTTCATGTCAAATTGCCCACTCAAAGCTTTCTTGACATGCATCACATCTGCACCATGATCACCTATGATAATCAAGTCATCTACATAGATGACTAGTAAAACAATCCCATGCTGTGTCTTCTTCACAAAGTGAAGAATCTGCTGTAGAAATCTGAAAACCAAGTGAGATAAGATATCTGCTCATCTTATCACTCCAAGCACGTGGTGCTTGCTTCAGACCATACAATGCCTTTTTCAATCTGCATACGTGAGTGGGATATCTTGGGTGTACATACCCTTCTGGCTGTGCCATGTACACTTCCTCTTGTAGATCTCCATTTAGAAATGCATTCTTGACATCCATCTGATGCATTTCCCATCCATTAGCTGCAGCCATAGCAATGACTGCTCTCACTGTGCCCATCTTAGCCACTGGACTAAACGTCTCATCATAATCCAATCCTTGGGTCTGTGCATAACCCTTTGCTACCAATCTTGCTTTATGTCTCTCAATAGAACCATCAGATTTACACTTCACTTTGTAAACCCATTTACATCCAATAACATTCTTGTCCTTTGGTAATGCAACCAAGTCCCATGTATCATTATGGACCAATGCGTCCATCTCAACATCCATTGCTTTTTCCCATACATGCTCTCCAATAGCCTCTGTATAGCATGTAGGTTCCACATGCTTCACCATAGATGTCATATATGCATAGTGCATAGCAAAATCTCTATATGTCAATCTGTCAACAGGATATCTAACTCTCTGGGATCTCCGCAATGCATGCGGGTCACTCTGTACACCTGTAACTCTAGCATGTGGTGGCACATATCTGTCCTGCCTAGCACCAGGTGTGCGTAAAACAGGTATGCCAAGCTCCTCATCCAAACTCTTGGAACTAGATGACTCATAACCTGTGATTCCAATTCCTTCGACTTTCTTTTTGCCTTTATCCATAGCACTACTCCCAGTGCTCACACTCTCATGCCTCAAATGTCCTGACCATGGACGTACACTGCTACTCTCAGCTTCTGCTCTGCTGGCCCAGACATAGTAGTAGAACTAGAACTTGCTTGTGGTGGCAAGTTCACATGAACATCAGCCTCAAGTGACTCAATAACACCCTCATCTTTTGCTTTGTACCAACTAGCAAGCTCATCAAACACCACATCTCGTGAGATGACCACTTGTCTAGTTTGAGGGTTATAACATTTGTATGCCTTTCGATCCTGTGCATATCCCACAAATACACATTTCTCTGCTTTAGGATCCAACTTCCTTCTTCTTTCATCAGGCACATGTACATAAGCTATGCATCCAAAAACTTTAAGATGTCCAATGTCTGGTCTGTAACCTGTGAGCCGCATCTCTGGCATGCTTCCATGAATGGCTGCTGTAGGTGTTTTGTTCAATATATACACTGCAGTAGCACATGCTTCTGCCCAATAGTAAGCTGGCATGCTCTTTTCATTGAGCATCGCCCTAGCCACTTCACATATGACTCTATTCTTTCTCTCAGCCACACCATTCTACTGAGGTGTATACCTGCAAGTCAATTGTCTTCTTATTCCATGCTTCCTCAAGAAATGCTCAAAAGCTTTTGAGGTGTATTCACCACCTCCATCTGTCCTCAGACATTTAATCCAACAGCCATACTGCTTTTCTGCAAAAGCTTTGAAATCCATGAATTTTTCCAACACTTCACTCTTCTCTTTGAGAAAGTATATCCATGTCATCCTGCTGAAATCATCTATGAATGTAACATAGTATAAACTGCCTTTGATAGATGGGTTTTGTGCAAGACCCCATACATCACTGTGTACTATCTCAAGTGGCCTGTTACTCATATTTCCTTCTCTAGGAAACCTCAACCTTGCCTGCTTTCCAAACTGACAGGCTTCACAAACATGCATATGTCCATCATAGGGTTGTTGCAAGATCAGGGTGTCCAGTTTTATTCAGTTTATGCTGGACTGGGACAATTCTTGGAGAGCAAATTTTGGGGGGCAAGGTACTTAAAATGAGATCAAGCAAATAATAGAAAATACGCTTACCCTTAAATTAACCCAATATAACTTAAATTAGTATAAATTAGTCTAATTAATCAAAATTAATCAAAAATATGATGAAATGATAAACAAATGATCTTTCCATACTTAGAGTGATCCAATTTATTTTTCCATAGATGCACCCTTACAAGTACACTAGTCCTTATAGATTTTCGATGATTCACATCAAAAATGTAATTTTACTAATTAGATTATTAATATTTGCAGGCCTTCTGATAGTCTAGAAGAATTTTGAAAAAGATATCATTAAAAATCCAACCATTAGATTTGTAATTTTTACTAATCACCACATTCTACTAATGTCTCAGTATCTACCCACTCTTTTGATCTACAAGATTGAGGATTTTAAGTGGTAGCTATTGTGGGTACAAAAAGTGGCGTATATTATAACACTTTAAAGACCTTGAAATATTTAAAGAAAATACACAAATATCTTAAAATTTTCTCAAAAAATCAAGTTAAGCTCCATATTATGTGAAGATCTAAGGTACAAAGTGGGAATCTCATATGAGTTTATATGTAAAAGATATTAGCATTTTATGAAATCAGTTCAAATTTGGGACAGGGTGTATACATTAACTTTGTACCTAAGAAAATGAGGACTTTTGACTATCTAATGCTTTATCAAATTATGCAACTATATTTCCACCTTTGAATATGATGTTCCAACAAAAGAACTTGAAACAAAATTCCTTCATTTACTAGGAGAGATTAGCCACTAAAGGAAAACAAATGCCTGTTTTTTTACTGTTTACAGGGTGCCTGAGTGGACAAAACTGGGCACCCTGATCTTGCAACCACCCCATATTTGAACCTAGGCAATCCATTGACAATGCCTCTTGTTTGCATGTTCTTTAATCTCTGTATATTGACATGGCCAATCCTCTTGTGCCACATATCAATGTCCTGTACCACATTCCTGCTCTTTGAGAACATGGCTGATTTTAGCTCAGGAATTCCAGCATCCAGCTTAAACAATCTTCCTTCTTTCTTGCCTTTAGCAATCACTCTACATCCATGTTTGAAATCTTCAACGAAGCATCCATGCTCGTTGAAACAAACCTGTAATCCCTGTTCCACCATTTGACCAACTGAGGCCAAGCTTTTAGTGATCGAAGGCACATACAGCACATCTGACATAGACTTTGTCTGACCATTGTGCATGACCAATGGTACACTTCCAACATGTGTAATGACATGTTGGGTATCATCACCTGTTTCCACATAGCCTTTTACATCCATAGGCTTCATATGCTCAAACCATTCTCCATGACATGTCATATGGTTTGATTCTCCTGAGTCCATATACCATGTGTCATCATTCTCAGCATTTGTCGTCATAGAACCCACAACATGCTTCATGGCAAACAAATGATTTGCAGTTCCATCATTGCTACTTGATGGATAGTTACCACCATGTTGTGCATAGTTTCCACCATAATGACCACCACGTTGTGCTCTTCCCCCTCTCAAATCATTCTGTTTGCGAAAACAATCTCTCGCCATATGACCATATTTGCCACAATAATGGCATTCCACATCTTGCATTGAATTTTGTTGGCCTTACCGACGTCCTCTACCACGGGGGTTACCACGACCTCTTTGAGGTGCATATCCACGACCACCTCGAGCACCATATGTGGGCTGAAAATTCTGTTGTGGAGGCCTATCCTACCATCCACGACCATTACCACCACGTCCACGTGATGCGAATCTCCCCCTGCCTCTAAAACCTCTCTGTGAGTAGAAAGCCTGATTTCTGCCATCATCATGGCTAGTAGATGCATCCAAAAATGAATCACTGAGCTTGATTTCCTCAACCAACAAGAGTGAAACCAACTCATCGAAGTCGGGTAAACCTATACTCCTCACTGAGATAGATGTATCAAATGATTTGTATTCCTTGCCAAGACCACGCAAGGTAATATCCACCAAATCATCATCAGGCATGGGGGCATTTATTGTGGCCAATGCATCTGCAAACTTCTTGATTTCTTGCACATAATCATGTATGCTCCTTTTATTCCTTTTCACATTGTGTATCTGCTGTCACAATTGAGACTTGCGAGCACTCGTATCTGTATCAAACATCTTGACCAAAGTATCCCATGCATCTTTGGGATTCTCAGCATCCTGTATGTGTATGAGCATTGCATCAGAAATACATATAGACAAATAATGTAGCACTTTGAATGCTCTCTCTGACCATTGCTTATGAGCAATAAGCTGCTGCTGTGTAGGTTGCCGAGGTAGCTCAGGCTCTGGCTCAGCACCTGTAATGAGATTCCAAAATCCTTTCCCTTTCAAGAAACTCTTTATCCTGTACTTCCATGCCTAGAAGTTCTTCCTATCTAGCTTTTCACCAACAATCTGAACTGGATTGTCCGACATGTTTGCTCAATGCATACACCTTCCGCACACTTCAAATCTGTAAATGAGCCTTCCTCAGCTCAACCACACTCCAATGAATGTTCCAGATACTCCAAGGTAGCCAACAAACTCCAAATTTGAAGTAGAAAATCAACCTATATTTTTAGATGAACTGACTCACTCAGTGCGGGATACCCTGAATTGACACGCCTTCCAAGGCTCCAAATCACAATGTAATGGTGCAATCAAGTATGGGCAACTTGCATTAGCACCTAATGAACCTCAATGTTGAGTATCAACACCATCTGACATGTGTACATATCAATTTTTGAAAACCCCTTTCTCTGTTTTTGGAAAAACCAGAAAAACCAGTAGAAAATTTGCTCTAATTCCTTCAATATTTGTCCAAATTGGGCAACCAGGCATTCATTAGCTTAGCATTAGTGTCCATCAACTCCATGTAAGAGGAATTTATCCAATTGTAAAACACCAAGGATTAATTGCTCAATTAAAAATGCTCTGTTTCTCTGCAACCCCAGTGGACAACCAGTTTTAATCAGCTCATTCCCAGCTCAATCAAGCATCATTGACCAAAAAAATCACATAGCCCTCTTCTCCAAAGTGTAAATCATCCAATTGCTAAAGAAATTGTGGAAGATGTCAAGTACCAAGTGAGAAATTGATCTCCTCGTAGGCAAAAAACCAGAAAACTGCTCTGTTTCCTCCTCTCTGCCTGCGCCGCCTGCTGTAGGGTGATTTAGGAGAGTTTGTGATGCTAATTGATGATGATAATAGATGCCCAACACACCTAGGTACATGTGCAATCCACCAATGCTTGGAATTTTGCCAAATACATGCTCCAAATGCTTCAATTTTGGACTTCTTTTTCACTGTTTTGTGAGAGCTCAAAAACCAGAGATTTTCACACTTTGAAATGCATTCAAATTGCTCCAAAATCACAATAGGGCTTGCATAAGAGTTGCCATTACATCCCTCATTGTCAGATACATATGTCTTTTGCCAGAATCACACGTATTTCCACCATCCATCAATGTTCCCAAGCTTTAATGGAAAGCTTCAAAAACCAGAATTTTTCTTTGCTTTGATTTGCTTTTTTTTTGCATGTATCACCTGCAATCCGCTCAAGGATGTTTAGAGGACCTTACCCGGTAGGCCAAGCTCTCAGATCTGATAGTATTTTGTGTGCTCCAAGCTTCACAGCTCCAATGGCAAGCTTCACAGCTTCTTCTTTTTCCTCTTCACTCACTCATAAACCCTGATAAACAGCACAGCTTCTCTTCACAGCTTCTTCTTTTTCCTCTTCACTCACTCACTCATAAACCCTAATAAACAGCACAAGGCTCTGATACCATGTTGAAAGAACGGTAGAGGGGGAGGAGACACACACACAGGAGTAAACCCTAATGTATATTTGCAAACCCTAACCATAGAGGGAAGCCATGTCCACTCTCACAGAAAGCATAATGCACTAATCCATAATCCACACAACACACAATGAGTTGTGTCCACACTCTACTAACCCTAGCTAATGTCCACACACTATGACCAGCTAGACACGCGGTCATTTATGTCTCACACATGTTCCTACCTAATCTGCCAGCACATAGCATAGCTGGCTCACACTGACATCGAGCTTGAATCTCAACAGTGATGTTTTTTACTCAAAACACATTTGTACTTGAGTTTATAATGGTTTTGAGATATTGTGCCATAATTGTCATCTCGTGACTCGATAACATCTCTAAAAGAAAAATATTAGAACTCTTAAAGGGATTCATAAAAAGAGGTCTGAATATTATAATTCTAAAAGAATAACCTAAAAATTTATAATGTGAGATTCCTCCTAAGCCTGAATAATAAATAAGCCTTTACCTCAATACCCTATAATCATTCCCTGTTTTTGAATACAAGAAATAATATTTTTCCTTGTTTTTGCCTAGTGAGATGAAAATTTCTAGAGAGTGGTAATTCAATATTGAGATATTTTTGGATATATAAATTCTACAAATATCAAAAATATGTTTCACTAAAATAAAAAATCAAAAAAAAATTTCTAAGGTGAAATTGAAATTAATTAAAAATGATTTAAAAGACCTTAGCCTAAGGGTCAAGATTTTCTGAAAATTTTGGATTATGGTTCAATTAAGGTTCCTATGGACCAATAAGATTAATCCAAGTGCTGGGATGAGATAAATCCAATGAATAAAAGAAAATACCCAAAAATGAGTAAATGCCCACATAAGATGAAGAGTTGACTGAGTACAAGATTTATTAGTTAAAATTTATTAAATATTACTAAAAAAATGAGATATTTTGGAGTAATCATTCATTTTTGACACCTTGGTAACACCTTGGTAAGGAAAGGGGGAGCCTTCAAGGAGGTGCCTATTTCACACATGTGAAGGAGTTTTAAACTCAAGAATATTAAGATATTTTTATCTCTCCTCTCTTCTGGATCAAACCAAATAAAAAAGAGAGCCAAACTGGTCCAAATCTTGACCAAATTCAGCCAAACTGAAGCAGGAAAATTCAGCCAAACTCAAGCAGGAAAATTCTAGAACTTAGTTGGACTCAGTTAGTGGCCTCCATCACCTATAAATAGACCCTCATTCTTTTGTATTCTCATCTGTGAACTAGACCATGCCAATATTACTCTAAAATAAGTATATTTTCTATTATCCTCTAAAAATCCTCTACAATTTGGAGAGATTGGAGCTTCTCTCTCTCTTCAACCTTCTTTGGAGTCTTCATCAACATACTAAACCAATTTATTGGTTGGGGGCCTCTCCTAAGACCAAAGAATCAAGCAAAAGAAGAGGTAAAGTGTGACTTTATGATTTTTTTTCCTTCTTCTAAATGTTTTTCACTTCTCAACCCCTCTCAAGCTTGAGAAGTATTCAATTGAATGATTCTTCAAGACAAAGGAAGCTCTCTAATGAATTTTAGTGATAAATCATATAAAGTTTACATTTATGCTTAAATTAAAATGTTTTTTTAAAGTATATTTCTCTCTCCCGCAAAGAATGGTCATTCCTATGACCTATTCTATATTCAAATGATGCTTCTCATGGAGTAATTCTTAATTATAAAAGTAAACTATATGCTTGTCAAATTAGAGGCCAAAGAAGTGGCTTTTTAATGCTTTTATGTTACTTAATTTACGATAAACTTAGGGATTAAATCCATAAATTGGATATTGATCCAAATGATAGTTATTCTATCATATTGTATTAACTAGACGTTATGGTTTATAAATTTATTGAAAATTATGAGTAATAGTAATAGCAACGGAGCTATGGCAAAAATTCTAAAGAATTAACACATAAATCATTTTCATGCATAATATGAAAAGAGGACTTCCTACCATATTCTAGGATTAGACATCCTAGGTTAATTGAATAATTCTCATCATAACCATGGAAAAATTTTGATTTTAATGTTTATGCATAAATAGTTAATTAGGAAAAAGAGTAATTTCTAGTAATTCATTTTTATGATAAAACAAAAATTTCCATGACAATGGAAATCCATGTATTCTAATGAAGAAAGAGAAAATTTGAAAATCCATGTATTCCAATGAAGAAAGAGAAAATTTAGAATCCTAAAATAATGGATATTTTATTTAAAAATTAAAGAAAATTTTTAGTTAAATTTATTGTTTTGCATAAATAAATTTAAATGATGAAAGAGGAATTCCCACCATATTGAAATTCAATCATTTAAATGAGAAAAGTAGAATTTCTAGTATAACGAAATTAATGGAGATTTGTATTTAATTTTTAAGAGAAAATTTAGTTAAATTTATTATTATGTATAGATAAATTTAAATGATGAAAGATGAATTCCCACCATAATTGGATCACTTAAATGAGAAAAGTGTAATTTCTAGTATAATGGATTTAATGGATATTTTGTGTAATTTTTAAGAGAAATTTTAATTAAAATTATTTTATACATGAATAGATTTAAATGATGAAAGAGGAATTCCCATCATATTTGGAATTCAATCATTTAAATGGAAAAAGAAGAATTCTTTGTATATTTAGAATATTAAATATTTTTATTTAATTTAAAGAGAAATTTTAGATAAATTTAATTTATGATAAAAGAGGAATTCCCATGATAATTGGATTCCACTCATTAAATGAGAAAAAGAGGGATTTCAAGTTTATTCAAAAAAATAGATATTGGTATTTAGTCAAAAGAAGAATTTTTATAATATTTAAGAAAATAAGGATTTGAAATTTTTAGTGTCAAAGATGAATTTCCACCATAATTCTACCTAAGGAATTAAGGTCGAGAAATTATGTGGTAGAAAGAATATCTTTAGATATTTTAATTGGTAAAATCACTAAATTGGTATTTACCCAAAATTAGATGTTTATCTGACGGGAAACCTTGTTAGAACCTGAAAGATCCCTGTCCCCACCGTGCAATGAATTTATGGGTGCTAGCAGCAGGGGGAAGTAGCACTTCTTTGCGCGGGGGCAGGGTCCCTCACTCGGGGCCTCGCCCATGGATATCCAAACAAGAGACTAATCCCTCAGTTCTTCCAAAACCGAACCTCGAAAAACTTCCCTCGCCTGGAAAGCACGGGCGATTCCTCCAGGATAATTTTATTCTAACGTAGTCAAAAGCCTTAACTAACTGAACTGATCTGACCGAACCCGTAAGTCCCATAGTCAGATCAAGGAAAAGATTGCACTTGGATCATAGAGACCAACGCTTTTTTTCTCATTGAGAGACACAGCCGTTGATTCTTTTCCATAAAACAATTTTTATCCGAGATTTACTTCATCTATCGTACCATAATAGAATTGAGTCTCATTTTAGGGATCCATTAGTCCAGCCTAACCCCATCCAGTCCCGTGGGTTAGCCAACCACCCAATCACTGTAGTGATGGGATCCAATTAGGAATTTGGTTAGGTTTTGTCTCGGGTACCAGGGAAAAGAGTTCCAAGGCCCCCTAGCCGGATATTCATGCAAACTTAAAACTAGTCACACCACTTACACACCCCCAATATGAAATTGCCTTTTTCACAGATTCAATTGTCTTGAAAACAATCATTTAATGAAATCATAGTGTCACTAATCATAATCCTAAAAATCTCCGGTTGAATCCTTATTTCCAATCATTCCTTCATCGGTGTACCTATGGCATCATTGGCAACCAGAACGCTCACCACCTGTCCACTCAGGGGCCTTTTCGATGGTTTCCTAGCTCATAGTACTTGGCAATATATTCACATATCAAAATGGAATCTCCGTTGAAGATCAGCAAGATCAAGCAAGATCAACCAACAGATCCATATAAAAGAACCAAGGACTCATCCGTTGAGAACCAGCAAGGTCAATCAACCATCCAGGCCCGAATTCAGAAAACAACTCTTACTCCTTGTTCCAATATCTTCCACGATGCACGTGTGGGTATCCTCGACGACCCAGAGCCCGAGCACCATATGGTCAGCACCCTCTAGGATCCTTCGAAGGTCACCTAGCGCTTCACTCATAGGCTACTTCCTTGGTCCCTCATCCATCGTACCGGAAGCTCACCATTTTAATCAAACCGAGGCTGGTCAAGACCTCGGCTGACCTTGCTACGCGAGACGTCCTCCACCACTGACTCTCCGTTAGCTGTTGCAACTTAACAGATTAGGTCTTCACGACCTCATTCACAAGACGGTCAAAATGCTTCCCCAGCATTCTTCACATAAAACAGTCATTTTAAAAACAGGTCATAAATACAGTTTCTATAACGAACTCTCGTCTTTCTATATTGTTCCACATCAATTCTCATTTGTTTCATATTTATTCCATTTCTAATCACATCATTTTCCATTTCATCGCATCTTTTCTCCTTTATCTGCATCAAATCTCATCCCCTCGCATCTACCCATATCCACATCTCATCACATCATATTCATTCACACATCACATCTATCTCCATTTACATCATATCACATTCATTCATAACCATCGCATTCATTCGTTCATATCTACCACATACATTCTCATAACCATCCCATCACATACATTCTATCCACATTCTATCTCATTCATACACATCTCATCTCATTCATCCACATTCATTCAATCGTTCATAGGTACGACTTCTCACACCTATCCATACATTCATATCTATCACTTCACATCCACATATATTCATGACACATCACATCACATTCTTTCACATACACATCTATATCCATTCTTTCACATACTCATTCACATCAATTCTTTCACATATACATTCACATCCATTCTTCACTTATACATTTACATTCATTTTCATCACATATCATCCACTCATATCCCATATCATTCATTTACATCCTGATTCACATGACATCACATCTCATCCATTCATTCACATCTATCTGATTCACATCACATCTTATCACATCTACTCACCTCACATCTCATCACTTCTATTCACATCACAACCACCCATCCATTCATTCACACTTATCTGATTCTCATCACATCTCGTTACATCTATTCACCTAACATCTCATCACCTCTATTCACATCACATCTATCTATCCATTCACACCTATCTGATTCACATCACATCTCATCACATCTATTCACATCACATCCATCCATCCATTCACACCTATCTGATTCACATCACATCTCATCTATTCACCTCACATCTCATCACCTCTATTCACATCACATCCATCCATCCATCCATTCACATCTATCTGATTTACATCACATCTCATCACATCTATTTACCTCACATCTCATCACCTCTATTCACATCACATCCATCCATCCATTCACATCTATCTGATTCACATCACATCTCATCACATCTATTCACCTCACATCTCATCACCTCTATTCACATCACATCCATCCATTCGCATCTATCTGACTCACATCACATCTATTCACATCTATCTGACTCACATCACATCTCATCACCTCTATTCACATCACATCTCATCACCTCTATTCACATCACATCCATCCATTCATATCTATCTGACTCACATCACAACTCATCACATCTATTCACCTCACATCTCACCACCTCTATTCACATCACATTCATCCATCCATTCACATCTATCTGACTCACATCATAACTCATCACATCTATTCACCTCACATCTCACCACCTCTATTCACATCACATCTCATCACATCTATTCACCTCACATCTCATCACCTCTATTCACCTCACATCTCATCACCTCTATTCACATCACATCCATCCATCCATTCACATCTCATCTTGTTACATCTATTCATAGAATTTAAGAGAATTCTAATTTTTGATATAAAGATTCTTTACTTATCTATTTATGCATAAAAATCAACTTCAGTGGGAAGAACACTTTTATAAAAATCCTTTTATGCATCTATTTATGCATAAATTCAATTTTAAGGAAAATAACACTTTTGAAATAAAATTTAATCCTTTATACATCTTTTGAAATAAATCCTTTAAGGAAAATAACACTTTTGAAATAAATCCTTTAAGGAAAATAACACTTTTGAAATAAATTCAATTTTAAGAAAAATAACACTTTTGAAATAAAATTAAATCCTTTTATGCATCTATTCATGCATAAATTCAATTTTAAGGAAAATAACACTTTTGAAATAAAATTAAATCTTTTATACATCTTTCTAGGCATAAAATCAATTTTAATAAAAATAACACTTTTGAAATAAAAATAAATTCTTTATGCATCTTTCTATGCAAAAAATCAATTTTAATGAAAATAACACTTTTGAAATAAAAATAAATCCTTTATGCATCTATCTATGCATAAAATCAATTTGAATGAAAATAACACTTTTGAAATAAAAATAAATCCTTTAAGCATCTTTCTATGCATAAAATCAAATTAAAGAAAAATAACGCTTTTATAATAATAAAAATTTCCATTATGCATCTTTCCATGCATAGAAATTAAATTCAATGAAAATAACACTTTTATAATAAAAAAATTCCATTATGCATCTTTCCATGCATAGAAATTAAATTCAATGAAAATAACACTTTTATAATAAAAAATTCCCATTATGCATCTTTCTATGCATAAAATTAAATTCAATGAAAATAACACTTTTATAATAAAAAATTTTTCCATTACGCATCTTCCTATGCATAGAAAGTAAATTCAATAATTAATATCAGTGATATCCATGCATATTCATAGGTGAATATGTACATGGAGTAAATTAGAATATTTCTTTTAGAATGCACAAACGGTGGGAATTACTCTTTTATAATAACTTAAAAATAAACTTTTTTTTTCACAAAATTTAAGAAAATTTTGCTATAACCTCCTTTGTATGGCTAACCATTTCTCATTTTTAACACTCTATTTTTAATTTAAATTAACCCCAATTAGATGTAAAGGACTCTAATCTACATAATTTTTAATTTCCAAGAGAGTAAACAATAAGAAAAGTCTAGTTAATCTTTTTGTTAAACATTCTAGGATAAAGAAGGGCTGAATTGTAAGGAAGAGAAGGGGATGGACTTTTCATCAAGACATAGCATCAGAATTTACTTTAATAAACTAAAACAAACAAGAAAATCAAGAAAACCATAGATTTAAAATTAAAAGTAAGAAGAATTTAGCTTACATGGAGTTTGTAAGCTTTCCTTTGGCTTGAGGGTTAGAGGGTTCTACTCTTGTTTGGATCAAGAGTGGCCACCAATTATTTTGGAGAGGATTAAGTAAAAAATAATTTAATTATAAAAAAAATTCAATGTAATTGGCTCTGGGTAGGCTCTGGGTAGGAGTAGAGTAACAGTGCATAAACACTATTAACCTTTTACAAAGGGGGAGGCTTCTATTTATAGAAAAAAGTGAGCCTCTAACCAAGCAAACTGATTCTAGAATTTTCCAGATCAGCTTGGTCAATTTTTGACCATTCATAGGTCAGTTTAGCTTACTTTTTGGATCTAGTTGAAACAAGAGAGAGGAGAGATGAAAATATCTCATTATTTATGAGTTTAAAACTCCTCCACACATGTGAAATACGTGCCTCCTTTATGAGGGGAGATCCCCACATTGAGGTGTGGGGATCTCCTTCATGAGGGGAGATCCCCACACTGAGGTGTCAAAAATGCATCATTTCTTCTAAATATCTCTTCTTTTTTAACTAATAAACCTTGTGCTTAGTCAACTCTTCATCTTATGTGAGCATTTACTCATTTTTTGGGGGATTTTCTTTTATTCTTCAATTTATCTCCTCCCTACATTTGGATTAATCTTATTGGTCCAAAGGAACCTTAATTGGAGCATAATTCTAAAATTTTTGAAAATCTGGACCCTTAGGCTAAGGTCCTTTATACCTTTTTTTAATTAATTCCAATTGCACATTGGAAAGTTCTTTTTGAATTTCTAAAAGGAAAGATTTTGTGAATCAAATTTTGATACTGGATCTCGTTGGTTGGCCAGTTAGTCATCAAGGGAAAGTCCAGAGGACACATTTTGTAATAAAATGGACTTAGAATTTTGGAGGATGATGATCAGTAATATTATGATTTCTATTAAAGGATTGTTTTAAAGCTAGCCAAATTTGTTATAAATGGCAATTTCATATTGGGTGTGTATGTAGTATGCCTACCTTAATTTTGCATGAATCGCCGGCTAGGGGGCTTGGGAACTCTTTTCCTCGGTACCCGGGCAAAACACAACCAAATCTTCATGGGCCGGTTGCTAGATCAGAGGATTCCTGCAAAAAAATTAAGATGCGATTAGTTGCGTTAGTTAAATTAAGTCTTGAGAAGACCTTGTTCTGTGGGAGGGGATCAGCGGGGCTGTGCCTCGTTAAAGGAGTAAAAAAGTGGTGATTCCATGGACCAAGTGCAAGTCTCTTCTTGATCTGACCATGTGACTTCAGGTTTGGTTAGATCAGTTTAACTAGTTAAGACTTTGACTCGTTATAGTAATTCCCTCGTTAGACGATTTTCCCATGGAGGAACTACCGGGCTAGCTTCTCCTCTGGACATCCGCGGGCGAGGCCTCAAGTGTGGATACCCGCCCCTCGTGGGAGGCCGACGCTGCTTCCGTCGCCAGAACCCCCGGAGGAGGGATCTCACATACAAAGACACAACAATTACAAGACAAAAATTTTCATTTGATGAATTACATACGTAAATTTACAAAATCCAAAGAGTAAATAGACTTCATTAAAAACTCCAAAGTTTTCTTATTAAGTCATGCTTATACAATCATATTCCCAATCAATATCTACTAAGGTCTTCGACTCCATTCGCATTCAAATCTTTCTATTCTTCACCTTGAATTGTGCCCCACTTATATCTTCACTTCCCATGATATTGAGGTGCTTCCTAATATTTAGTAGGCTCCAATACCTGCTTGCACTTACAATTTCCACCACACCATTGGGTAACCTAACGCATATGTCAAGAGGCAAAACAACTTGTTCATCTGCTTGCAATGGGACCCAACTACTATTTTTCTTCATCCCCCGTTTGTAATAAAAGTGAATGTATAAGGCAACACGAGCTTTAAGATACCAAAATGTAACACTAGACTCTACCAAAATGTAACACTAGACTCTACTATATTGCACTTGAATGTATCATCCTTATGATACTAGACTCTACTATATTGCACTTGAATGTATCATCCTTATGATACTCCTCTACATTTCCCACCGCTCTCCAAGCAAGGCAACCATGTCATCACCCAATACTTTCTTGCACACAAACATGGTGTGTTTGTGAGAAAGTAAATTAATTGAACATCTTAAACAAAAAGATGAATTGGACATACCCAGCTAAGACTCATAGATCGAGATGGCTTTGTGAACTTCAAAGATCCTTGTATGCCACAAAGCATCTTTGATTTCATAACCATAACCGTCCAAGTATTAGGATTTGGCCATTCAACAGAAGAGAGGAGAGGAGATGTGATGATCTCTACCTTACCAAACCCACCGTCATGCATTGGCACCACATAGGAGTGCCGATAAAAGAAGATATTTTTCTAAAGAAGGTCTGCACTGGTTCTACAAGATATTTTTCTAAAGAAGGTCTGCACTGGTTCTACAAGAAAACAATGCCTCACCAATGTCTGCATGGAGTGCTTCAAATATTTCGATAAGGCTTCGTAATGGCTCCTCCTCTATCAAGTTGGAAGGAAAAATATATACAACCCAAAAATAAGATCATTGAATATGAAAAATGTAGCTATCGTAATATCACAAGCCTCCTTCCTTTCCTATGATACTTACAGTTGCATGGGAATTGAGTTTGTTTACGAAGATGTATGTCTCGTTTCGTGTACACATGTTGTACAATGTCCACTAAGTCTTCATTGCTCGATTTTTTGAATCCCTCTAAATGAACCTTTCAATGAAGCTCCATCACATCCCATCATTGAACTCAGTGCAGACCAATAGCAGTAGGCTGCAAGAAAACCTAAGCACCCTTGGCGAAATGCCTCTCTCACCCAAGCACCATCATCGTCCCTCTTATTATACAATGAGATCTCCTCAATCTCATCTTTTGGTCTTCTTCGTGGTGCATCCATATCAATTGTGAAGCTATAGTAGTAAGATTAGGGTTGGGAAAATGAGATAGAGAAAGAAAACGTGAACATGCTATGCAGATTAGGGTTTCGGGCTTGATGGTTTCATTAGGGTTGGGCAAATGAGATAGAGATGGAAGAGGAAGGGAGGAAGAGTTTAATTTGGACGTTCAAGAGGGAAAGCGGACTTGAAAATGAAATTTTTGACTACAATGAAATTTGAGATGGGTTTTGGGGGGGGGGAAGTGAGTTTTGGGGGAATCTTGAAAATTTTAAGAATTTTTTGAGCCACAAAAATAGTGGGACCATACCTACCCTAAACCCCCTACTTTTTTAGAGGGAGAAGTGTACTTATTAGTACTGAAAGCAAAGTCCCCCTCCCTGAAAAGATGCAGGGGGGAAGAGAGCTTGAGCTCTTGCAAGCACACACACACACTCACAAAACCCTAATAGAGAACACACAAGGTGAGAGGCTGAAAATCTTCTTCTTCTCTACTCAACACTCAACACACCATATACAAGAATAAGAGTACACACAATATGAAAGGTACTCAACCAATACATACACGGGTTCTCTATAGTGTGAACCCGACTAAATGAGCTGGCGCTATAACTATGCCAGTCTCTAGAGTGGCTGTCACACAGCCTGTCATCCCACTGGCCGCATATCACCCAAGATCTCACCAACCATGCCAGTGGTGTAAGTGCGGGGCCTATCCCCCAGGCGGGTCATCAGTGTCCACCGCCTCACTAGAGCTCGATATCTCAACACTCCCCCTCGAGCTCAACTTCATCTCATGTACACCAAGCGAAGCCCTGAATCTGCGGAGCTTCTCTGTACCCAATGCTTTGGTGAAGATGTCAGCTACCTGATCCTCTGTGCTTACATAAACAAGGTCAAGGTCTCCTGCCAAGACCTTCTCTCTGACAAAGTGGTAGTGGACCTCTATGTGCTTCGTACGAGCATGAAAGACTGGGTTCCTGGCCAACTGTATACTGCTAATGTTGTCACAGAAAATGACAACCTGTCTATCCACTGATAGACCCAAATCTGCAAGTAGCTTTCTCAACCAAGCTACCTCACATGCTGCCATAGCAGCTCCTCTATACTCGGCCTCTGTACTCGATAGAGCAACCGTAGGCTACTTCTTGCTGCTCCAAGTCGCAGCAGCACTCCCCAAAGAAAACATGAATCCACTGGTAGATCTTCTGTCTGAGATACTACTAGCCCAATCAGCATCTGTGTACCCATGTACACATATCTCTGTCCCAGTCTCATAGAATAGTCCACAATGTAAAGTAGACTTCACATACCTCAGTATGCGTCTCACTGCATCCAAATGCGGTTTCCGTGGAACCTGCATAAATTGACTCACCAACCCAACAGCATAGCTCAAATCTGGTCTGGTGATCGTCATGTAGATCAAACTTCCTACTATGCTCCTGTACATAGTAGGATCCTCTAAGATCTCTCCTGAATCTACACTCAACTTGCCATTCTGATCCAATGGCACAGAAATAGGCTTACAGCCTGTCATACCATACTTGGACAACATGTCCAAGCCATACTGTCTCTGCAGTAATCCAATACCATGTGGTGACCTAATCACCTCAATGCCCAAGAAATATCTGAGCTCCCCCAGATCCTTCATCTCGAACTTCTTTCTAAGCAAGATCTTTACATCAAAGATCTCTGCATCATGGTCCCCCGCCGTAATGATCAAGTCATCTACATAGATGACAACAAGCACGACCCCTCTATCACCATGTCTCACATACAATGAGAAATCTGCATTGGCTACATGAAAGCCAATAGTGACAAGATATTCAGAAATCTTGTCAGACCATGCTCTTGGTGCTTGCTTTAAGCCATACAAGGCTTTCTTCAACCTGCAAACATGCTCGGGGTGACCCACATCCTCATAACCAGGTGGCTGCAACATATACACCTCTTCTTGCAAATCCCCATGCAAGAATGCATTCTTTACATCCATCTGATGTAAAGACCATTGCTTTGACGCAGCCACTGCTATCACAACTCTCACCGTTGCCATCTTGGCAACTGGGCTGAAAGTTTCCTCATAATCAATCCCATATGTCTGCGCATATCCTTTGGCTACCAACCTAGCCTTGTACCTGTTTATGCTTCCATCACTGTTATGTTTAACTTTGTACACCCACTTGCATCCAATGGCTTTCTTGCCTTCAGGCAATTGCACTAAATCCCAAGTCTCATTTCCATATAGTGCATCCATCTCCTCATCCATAGCTTTCTCCCAACACACATTTCCAACAGCCTCATCAATGCATGTGGGCTCTACAACCTGCACAACTTTTGCCATATATGCATAGTGATGTGCCACATAACCATCATATGTAAATCTCTGCACAGGGTTCTTCACTCTCCCTGATCTTCGCAGCTTTTCATTCATGGCCTCCATAGCCTTCTTTACACCAGGTGTTCTCATAGCTGGGATCCCAAGCTCCTCATCAAGGCTCATATCTGAGCCACTAGACTCTCCATCAACATGAGAATGCCCTGCAGAAATGTCAGGCATACCAAGGGACTCAACCACTTTCTCTTTTCCTTTACATGATGTAGTAATCACATTTGCAGGGCTGGTATTATGACGCAGCCTGCCACTCCATGGTCTATCAATAGACCCACTAGATGAGGACTCTCCTGGTCCACTCAAAGACTGTGATTGCTGACCTGCATTCTGTGCAACCACACTTCCACTCACATCAGCCCCAACAGCTTCTTTTTCAGCAGCATACCAGCTGCTCATCTCATCAAAGACAACATCCCTGCTTACCCTCAACTCACGTGTAGGAGGGTTATAACACCTGTATCCCTTTTGCTCAAGGGAATATCCAATAAACACACATTTTTCAGCTTTCGGATCCATCTTAGTTCTCAGCTCATCTGGCACATGCACATATGCAATGCATCCACCAAAGACTTTCAGATGAGACAAATCTGGTTTTCTGCGGCATATTCTTCTCTTCCATCAATGCTCGCGCAATCTCAGCAATGTGCCTGTTTTTCCGCTCAGCAACTCCATTTTGCTGCGGAGTGTATCTGGATGTGAACTGTCTCCGAATACCATTCTTCTTCAAAAATTCAGAGAACTCATTGGAGAAGTATTCTCCCCCTCCATCTGACCTTAGGCACTTAACATATTTCCCTGTTTGCTTTTCAACCAAAACTCTGAAATTCTGAAAGTGAGTGAACACCTCACTCTTCTCCTTCATGAAATATACCCACACTTTCCTTGTGTGGTCATCAATGAAAGTGACATAGTACCTGCAGCCTCCCATAGACACGGTCTTCGTAGGACCCCATACATCTGAATGCACAACATCTAGTGCATTTCTGCTCACATATCTGTTACGTGGAAACACATGCTTTGTTTGCTTCCCAAATTGGCATGCTTCACATATTTTCTGCATATCTTCCACTTTAAATTTTGGCAGCCCTGTCACAATTCCTTTTGTCTGCATAGACTTCAATCTCTGCACATTTACATGTCCAATTCTTTTATGCCATATGTCTGTGTCTGCAACAACTCCTGAACCATTTGCAAACATGGCAGCACTCATTTCAGGCATGTCTACATCCAACGTAAACATTCTGCCCACTCTGTTGCCTTTTGCAACCAACCTGCACTTGTCTTTGAAATCTTCAACATAACACCCATCAGGGTTAAACCGAACCTGCAACCCCTGCTCAATCATCTGGCCAACTGAAACCAGATTCTTTGTTATGTTCGGTACATGAAGTACATCTGCAAGGTACTTCACTTTGCCATCCTGCATAGACAATGGCACATCTCCAACGTGGGCAATTGGATGAGCAGTGTCATCCCCTGTTTTCACAAAACCTGGTCTTTCCGGGTTTTTCATCTCCTTGAACCACTCTCCATGACTCGTCATGTGGTTCGAAGCGCCTGAATCCACATACCATACATTATCTTTTTGTGCTGCATCAACATTTTCAGACATGGCATTCACGACATGCTGCATAACAAACAACCTTTCATTATCCTCATTGTTTCTGCTTGAGGATGCATAGTTGTTTTGCTGCACTTTCCCATTTTGCATGTCAGCCTGCTTCTTATAACATTCTGCCTGCACATGTCCAGGCTTACCACAATAATAGCATTCACGTGCATCATTATATTGCCTTTGCTGCCAATTTCCACGGCCTCTTTGACTCCCCCTGCCTCTAAATTTGCCTCTTCCACCTGCGTGTTGTTGTTGTTGTTGATTCTGGGACTGTTGTTGTTGTTGCTGCTGGCCATAATTCTGATTACCTATTCGACCACCTCCTTGACCGCGTCCACGGCCTCCTCTACCTCGTCCTCTTCCTGAACTCGTGTAGAAGGCCTGTTGCTCTGAGCTGTTTTTGCTTTGTGAAGACTGTTGGTCTTCACCCAAGTTCTTCTCTTCGATAATCAGCATAGACACCAAATCTGTAAAGTTGGGAATGTTTTCCCGAGTCTGAATAGACGTCTTAAACGCCTTGTATTGTGGCCCGAGACCACGTAGACAGACTTCCACCTTGTCATCATCATCTACTGACACACCAATAGATGCAAGGGATTCCACAATGCCCTTTATCTTCAGCGCATAGTCATTCACAGACATGCTCTTTTTCTCCACAGTATGAAGTTCATTCTTCAACTGTATCTTACATGCCTTGGTATTTGTTTCATAAAGCTTTACCAAGGTGTCCCACGCCTCCTTGGGGGACTTGGCATCCTGAATGTGCCCAATCATGGTGTCCTGTATACTAATGGATAGCCAATACATAACCTTCCTGGCTCCTTGATTCCAGTCTTTAAACTCTTTCACATCTGCAGAGCAGTCGGATTTATATCCGGTATCTCCGGTGCCTCTTCATGCTCACCTTCTATGTAGTCCCAATAACCTTTTCCCATCAGGAAATTCGTCAACCTGAACCTCCAAGCATGGAAGTTATTCTTATCCAGCTTCTCAGCCACAATCTGAGTTATCCCATCATTTGACATCTTGCCAAACACACAACTTTACCAGAAACTGCACTCTGGTTTTTTCTGCACAAATGCTGTATTTTCTGCACAGCGGTACTGCAGTACTCTTAAATGTCACAACCAGTGACTTCAATGCACATACATACACCCAATGGCAACTGTAGACCTCTTTGCAGCACCCACAGTGTCTGCACAGTCAATCTGTCTTCCTGCAGCTCTTAAAACAGAGTTCTGCAGAGAATCGATGACTTACCCGCAGTGCTCGAAATCGCCTGCTTTCTGAAAAACGGAGGTCCAGACGCGCCCGAAACGCGTATTCGGCCCAAAAATCTCAGTCCAAAGGATAGTCCAAAGGACTGTATAGTTGCCCTATAGCTTCACTCCCGCGAAGAAAGCTCCTCAATCGGAGATCGTTTGCCGGTGCCTCCCGTAAAGCTCCCGACAAGGGTGTAGTCACCAACACAATAGGGAAGAGTAGTTGTAGCTCTTACCCTCGTACCGCTTCTTGTGGTTCTCTTGCTTGCAGCTCAGCCCTTAGCACGAACCAGGCTCTGATACCATGAAAAGATGCAGGGGGGAAGAGAGCTTGAGCTCTTGCAAGCACACACACACACTCACAAAACCCTAATAGAGAACACACAAGGTGAGAGGCTGAAAATCTTCTTCTTCTCTACTCAACACTCAACACACCATATACAAGAATAAGAGTACACACAATATGAAAGGTACTCAACCAATACATACACGGGTTCTCTATAGTGTGAACCCGACTAAATGAGCTGGCGCTATAACTATGCCAGTCTCTAGAGTGGCTGTCACACAGCTTGTCATCCCACTGGCCGCATATCACCCAAGATCTCACCAACCATGCCAGTGGTGTAAGTGCGGGGCCTATCCCCCAGGCGGGTCATCAGTGTCCACCGCCTCACTAGAGCTCGATATCTCAACACTCCCTACATCCTAGTCTCCCTCCCTATATTCAAAGGAGACCAAATGTGCACAATCCTCTATTCCTATTGGTCCGTTTGCTAATTACTTTCATTAGTAAAAGGAGCAAAATATGTTCAAATTCCCCCTAATAAAGGTGTACAGTCGATGCCATTTATGAGTTGTGGTGTAACACTATCTTAAGACGTATGCACTCCATTGGCACAAGGTAGCCTATATGATGCAAGGTGGAGGTCTCAGGTCAGGTGCAGACATTGGTGGATGACATTCTAGTGCATCTTGCATCGCATTGAAGGTGAAATTGAATATCATACCATGACGCTTCCATCAAATAACATGCCTCCTAATGCACAAGAACAAGCAGAGCGGAAACTTCAAGATAAACTTTGCGTCACTAGAGAATCTCTAAAAAAAGCAAAGGTATGTATATGTGTTTTCTACATATGAAGAAAGTCCATGCCATGTTCATTGCATCTTTGTTGTGTTTATGGGCCGATTTAGACCAAAAGAATGAGGATCTGGAGAAAGTAGGTGGGTGCTAGTAGAGCTTTCATGATGGGTATGAAGTTAGAGAATTATAGCACGATGATCATTCCACAACCGCCAAAGGTTATTTTGTATGAGGATAGTGGAAAGTTGCCTAGGGTGTGGCCTCAGGTTTGGAGTGGACCAGTCTGTTGTTGGTCTGTTTATATTACCTTTCAAGCATACATACCATACGTTTTGCTACTCTTATGTATGTGTCAAAGGCAAGTGCATTGCAGTTGGTTGTAGTTGGTTGTAACTAGGCCATACCTGAAGAAGCAAAAAAAAAATAACACCATATTAGATAATTTGGAAAAAATCCCATTCCCATTTGAAAAATGGGATCATGGTGAACCTATCCAAGCTTTTGTCAAAGCCCCATCATGTGACATATCATTGGAAAGATCTTGAAGAGTAGGATCTAAATCTATAATGTCCGACAAATTTGGAGTTAATATGCTCAAGATATGGCCAAAACTATGTTGAAAAGGTAATTCCCAAAGTATGAGATTTTTCCCAAATTATCTAATATTGTCTTAAATGGTGGTAAGGAAACCACTTGGTCATGCCATGCTGAAAACAAAGGTAGCAACCTATATTCTTTAATTGGTTTTATTTGATTAGCACTGCTAGGATTTATTAATACCACCTTTAATCACTTGCTATATGCCTTCCCATTTAAAATCGGTTGAAACCCATTTGCAGTGGTTCCAAGCTATTACAGTGGGTGTCAATCTAGTGATTGAAAACCTATTGTTATGCTCCAAACATATAAAGTAGTTTTGTCAGCGGACTCAAACCAATAGTCCAAAACCCTTTCAAGTGTCCCTTCTCTTATAAACTTGTCTTCAACGAGTTACCATTTTTCATACTCTCAATCTATAAACCGGTCCCCACTAGATGTGTGTATGTCTTCTTCTAATCATTTGAAAGATGTGCTATTACCCCACTAAATTTCAAATTTCAGCACCATGTTTTAGTAGGCAAGGAGGGGCAGAAGTAAGACATGAATATATTGATCTGAGTGAGGTTACAGAGCATAGGCTGCTCCTTCTTTTGCAGCAAAGGAAACCCCAGAGAAAATTTCTCATGTGGGAAGAATGCCTGGTGAGTGTTTTTTGATCTCCATCATCATGCTTTCACATGATGGGGCCACGCTATTGATTCAATAAGTGTTATCATTGTTGGCTTGGAACAAGGGGAGGGCGATGTCAACAAGGAACCAAAGAGCACCACTTCGAGAACTAAATTGAGTGCAGGAGAGTAGCCACTCATGAGGCATGATGGAATAAGCTCTCCAAGTGGGCACAATCACACTACAAGTGCAGAACCGGGGCCAACATGTACTAGTCGTGTGACTCATTCTAGGATGCTAAAGAAGAAGGGTTTCATGATCAGGTTGTGATAAATGTTCATCTGTAACCCATGAGGCAAGAAGGAAGCTCTCCAAACGGGCAAGCTTGTACTAACCGTGTGACACATTCTAGGACACCAAAAAGGAAGAGTTCTAAATGATCAAGGTGAGAATTATTTATGAGTCATCTGAAAAGACCTAACCATTGTCCCTGGTGCTGGCCACTTATGTTTTCTTGTTCTTGTAGTTGAAGAAGCTTCGCCGGATGTGAACTTCCACCAACTAGCAAAGAGGAAGAATAAGAATAGAAAGACTGATGTTTTGCCACCCTCAAGGGGTGTGCACTCGAAAGAAGATGTTCTACTGCCTGAGAAATCATCAACAACAACTATAGCATCTAGGTTTGTAGAGGGTGAGAACAGAGAATTCACAGTTAGAGATGAGCAAGCATCATGTGAGAATGAGAATGAAGTTACTACTAGGCTAAAAGAAACGAACGATTTAGTTGGTCGAATCTTAAAACCTAAAGGGCGCAAGTTATGCTTGTAGCCATTTGTAACAGAACACTCCTTTTTTTTACTCTAATTATCTCCCGCGATTAATATATTTCAAGTTTCATTTCGCTAGAATCCCTCTATATTCCTCTTTCAATTTCAACATATAGACATGGATACAAGAAGGAAACAGCGCACACGTCTTATCTCTTCTTCCGGCACGATCATGTACTGCCAAAATAATTCTTTGTACAGCTTTTATGCTAAATTGTTTAACATGCAATTGAGTATATTTGTGCAGATTAAGTTTCTATACAACACAAAGGAAAATGTTTTGTTTAGAAACCTCATATAGATGTTGAGATTCAAGCTCGATGTCAGCTTATGCTAGTTGCACTATGTGCTGGCTTATTAGGTAGTAACATGTGTGAGACATAAATGACCACCTCTAGCTGGTCATAGTGTGTGGACATTAGCTAGGGTTAGCAGTGTGTGGACACAACACATGTAGTGTGTTGTAGATTATGGATTATGGCTTTATGCATTGTGTGAGAAGGGGAATGGCTTCCCTCTATGGTTAGGGTTTGCTTAATACATTAGGGTTTTCTCCTCTCTGTGTGTCTCCTCTCCCTCTACCTGTTTTTCATCATGGTGTCAGAGCCTGGTGCTCTCTATTAGGGTTTATGAGTGAGTGAGAGAAGAGGGAGAAGAAGCTGTGAAGAAAAGATGTGAAGCTTGCCATTGGAGCTGTGAAGCTTGGAGCACACCAATTTTCATCAAATCTGAGAGCTTGGCCTACCGGGTAAGGACTAGTAAACATCCTTGAGCGGATTGTAGGTGCAAAAACACAAACAACACCAGATTTGAGTTGCCCAAAGCAAAGAAAATTTATGTTTTGCAAGCTCTCTCCATTGAAGCTTGAGTGTGGTGAATGTATGAGGCAAATGGTTGCCACAATCTGACAAAGAATCATGTATGTGGCAAATGGGAATGTATTAGAAACTCATGTGCAAGCCCTACATTGAATTTGGAGCAAAGTTGATGCATTTTCACTGTTTTGAAGCCCTCACAAAAATAGAGAAGTGAGGTCCATTGTTGATGAAATTGGAGATGGCCTCTTGCAAAAATCAAGCAATTGGTGGATTGTGCACATGCCTTGGAGTGTTGGGTAACTATATATGCCCTCAAATACCACAACAAACCACCCAGTTCTCCTCATGAGCAGGCGACGCAACCTATAGGGAATAAACAGAGCGATCTTTTTAATATTTTGAAATGTGGAGGTCAAATGCTAGTTTGATGATTGACTAAATTCAGAATTTGCTTAGCAATTTTGTGGTACACACACTTAAGAAGGTTGCTATGTGGATGGTTGAAGTAATTATGCTTTTTGGAGGTGATTATGAGATGATTAAATAGACTATCTACAGAGATTAGTGAAACAAAGGGTCATTAATCGGTTAATTACTCTCTCAACTTAAACAATTGGTCTAATTCGGGAGAGAATAAAGGGTAGCATGAGAAGATTTAGGAAGTGTGGAGATATTGTGGGAGAGGTGGAGAGAATCAAGCAAAAGAGGTGGAGTGAATCAAGGAGAAATCAGTGGGATTAGATGCATGGATGTAAACTCTATAAATTGAGGCATTAGCCTAATGAGAATTTGTTGGTTTTTGATTATCCATGCCTACATTAAGCTATTAGTTAATTAATCACTAAATCTAATCACTTTGTTAATGATGTTGATTCTAGCATTTGATCCACCATAGCTCATCACATTGCTGTAATTTCAACATGGTATCAGAGCCAAGCCTAGAATTCATCAAGTTTATGAGACCATTATCTAGTTAATTAGGATTAGTAGATAATTAGGAAATAATCAAAAATTTTAGTTATTGTCAACTAACCTCTGTACTCGGAGCCAGTGGAGGAGCTCCTTCTCCTTGCACACTCAAGCGTTGCCCAAGCCCTTTTAGGTACTCATAGTAGACTCAAGGGGCTACACACAGCCCAAGGGAATTGAACCAATTCAGTGCAGAACGCCGGCGGCGGCGGCAGCACGATTTGTAGGCATCATTTTTCAGAAGGGAATTTGACATTTCTACTTCATCAAATCAAATGGGTCTAATTTCTCTTAGCCCCAGGTGTTTTCAAGCATGCTCTACAAGCTGGTGAAGTCAAAATTTGATTTGATCAAGTTTACAGTGAGATCCAAGCTCTTCATCAAATCTGCAGGTGACTTTGGTAAAACAGAGATTAAGCATTCAATGTTTGGTCAAATCTTGTGTTTCTTGGCTTAATCCTCTACTAGACTAATTGCTATTGATGGCCTTGAAAGGACTCATTTGAAGTCCAAGGCCCCAGATCTGGGCTCCCCGCATACTCTATTTTTTGCACACAAAATAGAGGATTAATTTGCTAATCAGTGAGATTAATCACTGCTAATCACTATATTTTGGTGCAATTGAGGGTTCAAATTAACCATTAGGTATCTGATACAGATCCCTATAACTTCAGATTGCAATTCAGAGTTGGTATGATACTCCAACCATTCCGTACAAATTGGTTACCCTTGATTTAATGTAATTTCTAGTAAAATTATGATGAAATGGTAATCATCATTTTGCATTTAACCCTTGGTTAATCCTTGCAAATCACACTCAAATTCAAGATTATTCACAGCCAAAGTTGCATTTGGGAATGTGCATAAGAATGAATGCTATATGCATTATGTATTGGGCACATTACATCAGTGTAAAAATGGGATCAGACACTGCCCTTGTCCAGAATAAGGCAAGAGGTAAGAACTCCCACATAGATTTGGGTTTGCATTGCATAATGGTACAAGATAAACATCAAAAGCCCAAAAGAATTGTCAACAAAACATTTAAACATGTTGCTCACATGGAGCAAGAAGACCTGACGGACAAGCTCAGGCCCCAGCCATGAAAGAAGAAGAACATCTCTTTCCAAGAGGAAGATCCACACCAAGAAGATCTAGAGGAACCATTGAAGGAAGACATGGACGCGTGAAGAGAAGTTGCCACAAGAAGACTGAAAGAAGAGGAAGACATGGACGCGTTCACGAAGAGAAGCTGCCACGACAAGAAGACTAAAGACAAGAGAAGATGTGAGGCTCCAAAGAGTGAGGAGCCGTGTGAAAATCTCTGAGAGAGAGAGAGAGAGAGAGAGAGAGACCCCACAACCCAATTTAGCCTGTCCCAACAAAGTAAAACCACCTCTGAGCCACCGATGATGTAGGCCACGTGGTAGATGTATGTGTGAGCACTGTAGTCAAGGAGGTCGCGGGCAATTGTAGTAGCCTTGGACACATAGAGAGAGAGAGTGTGTCAAGGACTATGAGTTTAGGGACTTGAAGCACTGGTCGTAGGCTATCAAGTAAGAGAGAAACTTGGTACAGGGTCCAGGTGTGCTAAGTTAACTTGAGGGGAGGTGTGCTAGGCACTGGTCGTGGACTATCAAGTAAGAGGGAAACTTGGTATAGGGTCTAGGTGTGCTAGGATTATTCACTTGAGGGGAGGTGTTGAAATATACAAGTGAATAGGGTGTGTGCGGGAACAAGTCCTTGGCAAGAGGCTGTAAAAGAGAATCTGTAAATGTGAGAGAACCTGTGAAAAGGTGATAAGAATCTACTGGGAGAGAATAAAGGGTAGCATCAGAAGATTTAGAAAGTGTGGAGATATTCTGGGAGAGGTGGAGAGAATCAAGCGAAAGAGGTGGAGTGAATCAAGGAGAAATCAGTGGGATTAGATGCTTGGATGTAAACTCTATAAATTTAGGCATTGGCCTAATGAGAATTTGCTGGTTTTTGATTATCCATGCCTACATTAAGCTATTAGTTAATTACTCACTAATCACATCTTAATTATCATCTAATCACTTCGTTAGTGAAGTTGATTCTAGCATTTGATCCACCATAGCTCATCACATTGCTATAATTTCAACAGCTATCACAAGGACTCCGACTTGTAATCCCACAACTCTTAGGTTTGCCCGTCTTTACGTGCATAGGAGAACCCTTTCATAGTAAAATAACCTTACGCAATGGCATTCCCCCATCCATCCTTTGTCGGTCTCTTGCAGAGTTCTTTCTCCTTTATGCACTTCAAAATGTAGAAGTCCAAATTCTCTGGATTTTCTTTTTCAGCTCTCTCACTGTGAAATTGTCTCCTACAAGAAGGACATCACTAAGGGTATCATGGTGTCCTTCGTAGGTGGCCTCCTCACTGTTTGCAATGTTATATTTTCTTCTTCAGTGCCATCTACCAATGGTTCAAGGGAAACGTAGTCCCAGTTCTGAACATGAGACTGATTGCTACATCTATGCCATAAGTGTTTCATAAAATAACATGATAACCGCCGACACACCCTCAATGCTATTGGATTGTGTTGAGAGTATGCAAAGACTGAATGTAGGGATCTTGTGTTTGTTGTTACAGCCTTGACATTCCATGCCTCATCTCTATCTATATCACCCAACTTTATCTCCCAAAAGACTCTCCTAGCATACCGAGCATGTGATTCATATATGGACTCAGCTCCAGTGGAGCGTTTCTTGAAAAAACTTTACATCAGCTGCACATTGGAGCTTAGCACCATTAGGCTTGATTTGTTCATGAGTTAGTGCTCTCTTCACCAGAGCCCCTACATTGTCATGCTCTCCCTTTCCATGACCAGAGCGAAAGAAATTCCAAGTCATTTGTAACTCTGTGATTGCAGTGTACCTAGAAACAAAGTAGAAAGGCCTTTTTGCTTTGAGAGGAAGCACCATCAGACCAAACTCAATGACGTTGTAGGGGAATACCATAGGGTAATACCTAATTATAATGTAGCATGAAACAATGTTGCACAAAATGGATATCATGCTTCTTATCATTAGAGATATAAAAGTGTATCGTTTTATGGATATCACCTACAATGCAAAAGTATGTAATATGCACAAATATGGACACTTGGCTTGAATACCACTGCATTTACTGTATCTCATTTTTCTCTTAAAAGAGTAATTCTCAACAAAGTCTACTATAGATATTACCACATCTTCACAAAATTGGACAAGCATTATTTATATTGCTCAGCTTGCTACCTGTACACAAAATTATGTTTGATAAACTTTCCGAGCTAGTCATTGAACATTTGATTTAGTTCCTTGCATGACATTTCCTTGTGTATTAACTCTTTCCTCTTCTTTGTCTTGCCATCATTAGTGGTTCCACAGTCTATGTCCTGAAAGATCTTCATGGTGACAAGTTGACCAACATATGTAGATTCAGCTGGACAAACTACTATGTTTCAAGGTCCACAGACAATGTAACTCCGCAGCAGACACTGCAAAGCATAGAAAAAAGTACATTCAGCTTTGGGACATAGGATGGACTCCCATGTTCTTGTGATGCTCTTCTAGGACTTCTTTGTAGCCTTTCACCCACCTGGTTGAGAACCCATATTACAAATGACACAATCGCATTGACATGCTTTTCCATGCAACCCAATAGTAGATCCTCTAATATAGTTCAAGGCATCTTTTAGGAATGACATCTGAACATATATTATGTAGTAACAAGTGTATCGATCCTTAACCTTGCGCACAAAATATGGCTTTAATTTCTCAAAATCTTGTTGATGAACTGGTGCATGTGGATGCACTCCTTAAACAACAAATATAGTTCAACCTGCATTACAAAACCATCATAGCAAGTTAAACATTTGGTTTGAAACTGGTTTGTAGTTATAGGTTCCTAGGTCTATGCAGTTGGTTCATCGGTATCTTATTAGTTTAACACTAGTATCGTATTGTTTCAAAACTTGTGTTGTCTAAAGAAAAGCTGATATTTACCTTATATCTAATGCATGTTGCATATAACTAATGTTCCAAATGGTATCATACCGGTACAAAACATTGGTATCATACCGGTACAAAACATTGGTATCATATGGCCACCCCAAATTCTCCTTACGGTCTTTCTTGGTATCATACCAATGTTCAATCGGTATAATACCAGTTAGAAAACTTGCTAAATACACATTGGAGGAAACCATGCTCTTAAATACAGTATGATAGCAGTGTTCAATCGGCACAGATGGTCTTTTCCCTATTAGTAGTGCTAGTTGTATACAACTACCATTCCACAACCGGTATCATATTGGTTTGGGAGCAGTGTGATACTGATGAAAAGCCTGTTAAGCTTGTTTTTGCTATAGCCTAAGTGTATAAAGGTTGTTTTCAATCAAGTATCTTACTAGTTTAACACCAATCTCTTACTGGTTTTACACTTGTTTTTTTGGTTTTGTTTATTGCCACCCTAAGTTGAAAACCATTTAGAACCATGCCCTGCCTTGCCTTGTGAGGGAGGATGATTTCTTTTTATTTGCTATATTTTCTAGTCCTTAACTTCCCCAAGTAGTCCAAGAGCTATAGGTTGACTGACTAAAAATGTGACAATCAGGCATCGTACACATAGACACATGATAAAGGAAGGAAACAATGCTTATACAAGGATGATAGAATCATAGAAGAGTAGAGAATTTGACATTTGTTTGTATACCAGTTGAAAACATCTAATCTAATATCTGAATCTATACTGAAGGAATATGTAATGTATAAAAGCACACCAAGTCAGCATAGGTGTTGGGAGCACGGGTTGTTACTTAAGATTGATGGAGAAGGTGTGTCAAATGCTTAACATAAAATTTTTTGCGCCAAGGCGCTCGCGACATACTGCATCCTTTTTGTTGGGTGAAACACGACTATGGCTTAACCAAAAATTTAAAACAAGCTCTTTCACCTCATCACTGATTATGCCTACTACATGGGCTTGCCAATAGCATGAAGTAATGGCAAAATACCATTAGTAGAGGTTTGCAAATGCTCTCAGCTGCATAGAAATTACGTTTGTGTATGTTCAATTGCCTTGAAGCATATGTAATGTTAAGAGAGGATGTATTTTTGCCGGTGCCATTCATAAGAGTCATTGGAATATACCTTTTAAGAAATAGTTCCTCAGAGTTTCTAGGCACGTTCACTACTTCAAGTAGTGTATTTCATATGCCCTCTATTAGACTTGTTTGATTCCATAGTGGAAAACTATTGGAAATTTCCTTCATTGAGCAATGTTGGAGAACATGAGCTAATATATCGAACCTGGTCTTCTCGTCTAGACCCTTGGTCTGCTGATTAAAGTACTGAACAACATTGTTACAAATTTTTTGATGCATCTGCTCATTTGCACCATGACTTGCATTGTGCTCCTATTCTTCTTGTACCTTAGACTTCATCCTTGCACATTGTCCTTGCTTTCTCTGCACATGATAATCCTTGATTGCATTGGCAGAAAACTTTACGCATGACTCGCAATACACAGCCTAAAATTCTACATCTACCTCTAAATGATTGGGAATCTATGATGGGTGAAAGGTCCATGCGTATGTGTGTGTGTCAGTGAAACAATAGTAAGGGGCCACAATAGGCAAAGAGAGAGAGAGAGAGAGAGAGAGAGAGAGAGAGAGAGAGAGTGGGGGGGGGGTAAACAACAAGGCAGAAATAGGTTTAGGGTAAAGAGGAGATGGAAAGAGAGTAGAGTGGGTAAGCGAAAGAGAGAGAGCTTGTGTGTGTGTGTGTGTGTGTGTGTGTGTGTGAGAGAGAGAGAGAGAGAGAGAGAAAGAGAGAGAGAGAGAGAGAGAGAGAGACATGGGAGAGGTGGTGAAATGAGTGCACCACGAGCTACTTGTAACTGTTTTTTGTTTTCAGGCTTTTCAAAATTGTACAAAATGTGGAAGAAAATGAGGGAAAATGACTTTTTCAAATGTCTAAAAACTAGTTTAAAAGCCATGTCAAGGACATAGGTTTCGAGTCCACCTTACCATGCATCCACTTTTTATACAACAAGAGACCTTTAAAACACTAATTAGAAGCTCGAGGGAAATTTAAAAATTAGTGTGCTAATCAAGATTGAATTACAAAGATAGTAGGTAATTTTTGTGTGTAATTAAAGAAGTTGTTTCTCTCGACATCAGAATTTAGTAAAAGAAGAGTCATTCTTAGAATTTGTGGGTATGGGGAATCTAAATCTAAAATTAGATCTCTCTAATTATGATTAAAAACTAAATTCCTAAGTAAAAATAGAAATTGCGCAAAGAAAGAAATCCCAAAAATAAGCATCATGTTTCTCCCTCTCCAAGGGTTAGAATCAACCAAGACGAAAGTCATTTTGAGGGTTTTTGGGGGCGAGGAATATTATTTTCAGATTAGATTTCTCAAATTACAATTTTAAAAAAATAACACAAAAGAAAATTATTAAAAGAAAACTTAATTAACAAAAGTAAATAAAAACCTTACGCCTGCGCTAGAAACCATCAATTGAAGTGTAAGAAAATAAAACATAGAGACATAAACACTAGATTGGGTCCAATTTTCCCCCCATGTGTGATACTCGGTCTCACACATGAGAATTTCAATGATTTATTTAATATATAAAGTAATTTGATAGAATAAATATGTTTAATGGAGAGGAGGCATCATCTCATCGAAGGAGAAAAGAGTATAGAAAGAAGGAGAACTACATCCGAGGAACTTTAATTCTTGCAAATCATATTTAATGGAGTTCTCTCTCTCTCATAAAATAATTAATCCATATAACAAAAATAGTAAAATAGACTAATAATCTCTATAGATGTTTATCCTGGCTCCCTGTATGTAGGTACAGTCCTGCAACTTATAGTAGCAACTCTAACTCTTTGGTCTTTCATCAGAATATAATCGATTTCATACTTAAGATTCTCAATGTGGGCCATTTTGCTAAATTCCATCATATGTGAAAATAGACTACTTTGGGAGGAGAGGTTTTTTTTAAGAATAGTTTACTTTTTCCTTTACTTGAATGCTTCATGCATGCATTCAGTTATTGACCTCATATTCGGTAGGCTAAAATATTATAGTGAATTAAAAAAAATGACTACTCTAAAATGGTCTAATTGAATTATGCTAAAGAGTTAGTCTAAGCAAATAGTCCAAATAATTGATTGCCGCTTGCAATACCAAAATGGAAGCGATTATCATGCAAAAATCAGAGGAGAGTTCGTCTAAGCAAATAGTCCAAATAATTGATTGCCTCTTGCAATACCAAAATGGAAGCGATTATCATGCAAAAATCAGAGGAGACTAATCCAACATCGACACGCCCTACCCCATTGATATTCTTATCAAAAACCATCACACGGATTATATGCACATAGAATTCCCCCCTTTCAAATAATCATTTAAACAATATTCTCATAACAACCTGTTTAGATCTTAGCACTGCATATCATCCAAAAACTAATGGATAAACGAGTAGGGTGAACATGTTTTATTGAAAAGAACCTCAGAGATAGATGAACTATTTATATTTAATAGAGTTTTCTTTTAATGCTTATCATCATCAAAGCATTCAGATGAGTCCATTTAAGACACTATACTGAAAAGACTACCTACCTAACAAATGACATAAAAATTAGTCTAACCCACTAATCAGAGTGAAAGTGTCTAAACAGATGTTGGATGAGATGGATCATAAAATATGATCTATAAAAAAAGATATCAAAGGTGTCCAATAAAGTCTAAAATAATATGCTAATCTAAAAGGATCCAATATAGAATCCAAAAAAATGTGCCACGGTTTTCCTTCACATACAACTGGCTAGGAGATGTTCTCTTTGGGAAAATTTAAAAAAGTTACTTGAAGGTTTGGAGATCAAGCATATATGGTTTTACTTTCCCCATATCTAAGAATCTATAATGGCTTCCATATTAATCTACTAAGGTAGTATGTCCTAGATAGGCTAATCATATTATTTTGGTAAATGACAAGCAAATTGCTTTTTTGGCTGAAGGACAAGTGGAATCAGACCTAGAAGTAGATGTCAAATAAAAGCCTCTTATAAACATGATCTTAAAAGAATATCTAGTGTAAAGTGATTTTTTTCCCAATAATTGAAGATGCCACTTGGGAGAGAGAGAAAGGATTAATAAAGGATTATCCCTAGTTTACAAGATGAATACATTTCATTTTTTTAAATGGGGGAGAAAGTAAGATACCTCTTACTTTATGATAAATTAATAGGAGGAATTACTTTATAAAGGTGTAAATTCTAGAGAGACTAGAAAGAGAGAGAAGTGCATAATTAATGAGAAAATATCAAGAACTTGAGTAAATAAAATTAGAAAATGATTAAGATTAATTTTAAGTAAATTGGATTAAGGTGGTGAGTGCATAATTTTATTATAACCATACCCCTAGCACATTCATTTGTACCCCCCATGTACTATGAATAATTTTTTTGGGCCCCTCACATGTGCACCCCCACCACATTAATTGGGTTAAGAGGAAAATTACCTTTAGAAAATGCTATAAAAGTCTTAATAAGTAAATTAAAAAGAAAAATGATAATTTAACCATGCACACTAGAAATTAAACCTATGATTAGATGTAAGTGTTAAGGAAATCCTACCCTATTGTGTCATTTGGAAGTTTCTTATCCGCACGCCGAGCTCGAGTGAGGCTCAAGAGCTCCACCATAGCCGCTCATCATCGTCGTCCTCTCGCACTCGTTATCACCCCAAGGTGGTTGCTCTAATCCAACCGATGATTCCACCTCTCTTGTGAAAATTGTGTGGGATCTCCACGTGAGATGATCACGTTGGTAGCCTAATCACTCCAGCAAGAGGAAGAGAAGAAGTAAGAGGGAAGCATAAGAGGACAAGTGATTAGTACTAATCACTCCCAAATCCTAACCCCCCTAAGCACACCACACGTGCTATATTAGAGTTGCAAGAGAGAGGGAGAGAGAACACTCCATTTCTATTGCACAAATGAGAGAATGAGTTACAAACAAGAGAAATTGACTTTTATAGTTCCAAGCCTTTTCCCACTAGGTTGCTCGTCAGCAAGAGTAAGTGACCCGGGGTACCTAAAACATAGTTACAAGGCTTTTCTCTATGGTTTAGCCAACTAAACAAGATCCTTATAAGCTCAATACTTGGGAGTGTCTTTAGGGCGTTTTCCTCATCAAATGATAGGATTTGCAATATATAGTTCCGACGCCCATTACATAAGTGTGCGGACATAGTTGTCTCGTAGGAATGTGTTAACCCCCAATATATGGTTAGCATATTCCCCTTCCTAAAGTTAATTGTGTCCTCGTGATCGGTAAGAGGTGGTCGAGGCACGCTAGGAAGTGTCACACTTGGTTGGTTCTCCTATCTGTTTAGAAATGAGAGCTGGGGTGGGGGGAGTCAATATGATGGAAAGAAGTTAGTGGAGTACTGGTGATTAAGTATCGAGCTAGTCTAATGAGCTCTTATGAATTCGCTTTCTTGTATGTGCCTAGTAGTACCCTTTATTTATTTATTTTATTTCATTTTATTTCCTTTGTGGTGGGACATCCTTTGTGAGATCCCACTGCCCCCTCTGTGCATCGGATTCCCAGTTGGTAGGAGCGGAAGTAGCTTCCTCTTGCGCAGGGTAGGGTTTCCCACTCGGGGCCTCGCCCTCAAATGTTCGGGCACGAGACTAATCTGGTGATCATTCCAAAATTGAAACTAGGAAAATTTCCCTTGCCCAGAAAATGGGGACGATTCCTCCTTTTTGAATTTCTTAATTATTTTTTTAATGGGGTCAAGAGACTAAACTAACCTTCATCTCATTAAACCAGATAGAAGGAAAACTATTACAGACTTAACTTGAATAAATCAACGCTCTTTTTCTAATTGAATCAGGCATAGCCGTTGATCTATTCATTTGAGAAGTCTTCAGGTTATTATTTAACTATTCCAGTTCTAAGCGTATTCCTATTGTTCAATTTTTTTTGAAAACTCTACTGATTCTAGCCGTTAGCCACCACCCTACCACTAGAATCGGTAGAACCAAACAATTACTCACACACCCATAATTGAATGCCTTTCTTAACTTTAGCTTTAGAAAACAGATACGCACACACTCCTCTTTAAAACTTGAACTTATAAAATGATCCATTGAACAAACAGTTATTGATTACAAATATCATAACTCAAAATTTCCATTCAGTTCCTTGTTTCTCAAAAATAGGTATCACTTTGGACTCTCGAGAGACCAGCTGGTCAGCAACGAGATCCAGTAACAGATTACAATATTTTTTTTTGTCAAATCATACATATATATCTTCCACGACATATGCATGGGTGTTCTAAGCACCGCGAGCCCGTGCATCACTTGGTCAGAACCCTCTAGGATCCTCCTTAGGTGTCCTGGCACTTCACTCAGGGACCGCTTCGCCGGTCGTCATCCATCATACTAGAAGCACACCATTTTTCACCATACCGAGGCTGGTCAAGACCTGGGCAAGTTTTTGACGCGTGAGCCGTCCCCGACAACTATTGCAACTGAACTTCCCTTAGAAAAAAACATATACCAAATGCTCCCTCCAGCATTCTGGCGTAAGACAGTCCTTTAAGAAAACAAGGTTTCTATGCAAGTTTTCAATTTTGATTTTCTTTTGAATACAATGAGTATATCTTAGATCCGTATCCAAGACTTCTAGATTGCAGGTCTGAATTCCAAACAAAATTCCTCCATTTCTGTAACCTTGATTCTCAGATCAAAATCAAGGAGTCTCAACTTAGTTTCAGATTTGGTTGGGTGATTTGAGTGTATTTTTGTTGAACTAGTCAGTCTTTCCTTGAAATTGACAAAGGAGTTTGGTCTTGGTCATAGCCTGATTCAGGATTTGAGTCTGGTAAGGTTCTTCCTGAACTATCTTTCTCAAAAGGGGTGATATTTCAATTACTATTTTTCTGAATTTCATTCATTGAATATTTGCTTAACTGATTTCTAAACTAATCATGAAGAATAAATTAATCATTTATCTGAAATTTTGACTTTGATAGTTTTTTTTTTGAGTTTTCTCATTACCATCCGAGTGAATATGAAACGACAGAAATTTTCTCTCATAGATTATTTACTTATTCATTTATCAATTATTCATGGAAATTAAACATAGAATTAAAGAGAACTCTAATTTTGATATAAAAATCATTTATGCATCAATTTATGGGCATAAATTTAATTTTGATGAACGTAACACTTTTATAATAAAAAATTCTTTTATGCATCACTTTATGCATATAACTCAATAGTGGTGAAAGTAACACTTTTATAATTAAAAAATTCTTTTATGCATCATTTTATGCATAAAAATCAATTTTGATGAAAGTAACACTTTTATAATAAAAAATTTCTTTTATGCATGAAATCAATTTTGATGAAAGTAACACTTTTATAATAAAAAAAATCTTTTATGCATCATTTTATGCATAAAAATCAATTTTGATGAAAGTAATACTTTTATTAAAAAAAATCTTTTATGCATCACTTTATGCATAAAAATCAATATTGGTGAGAGTTACACTTTTATATTAATAAAAAAAATCTTTTATGCATCACTTTATGCATAAAAATTAATATTGATGAGAGTAACACTTTTATAATAATAAAAAATCTTTTATGCATCACTTTATGCATAAAAATTAATATTGATGAAAGTAACACTTTTATAATAATAAAAATTTCTTTTATGCATCACTTTATGCATAAAAATTAATATTGATGAGAGTAACACTTTTATAATAAAAAATTTCTTTTATGCATCACTTTATGCATAAAAATCAATATTGGTGAAAGTAACACTTTTATAAAAAAAATATTTATAGTATGCATCTTTCTATGCATAGAAATTAATTCTAATGAAAATAATGCTTTTATGATAAAAATATTTCCAATATGCATCTTTCTATGCATAGAAATTAATTCTAATGAAAATAACACTTTTATAATAAAAATATTTCCAATATGCATCTTTCTATGCATAGAAATTAATTCTAATGAAAATAACGCTTTTATAATAAAAATATTTCCAATATGCATCTTTCTATGCATAGAATGAAAATAACACTTTTAGAATACACAAACGGAGGGGATTACTCTTTTTGAATAACATAAAGATAAAACTTATTTCCACAAAATTTAAGAAAATTTTGCCATAACCTCCTTTGTATGGCTGACCATTTCTCAATTTTTACATTCTAAATCTACTTAGAATTTAACCCAAGAAGAATTAAAACACTCTAATCTAATCAATTTTCACTTCTAAAGAGCAATCAATAGGAAAAGTTTAACTTATTTTGTTTGTTTCTCATTTTAGGATAAAGAAAGGCTGAAATTCTTAATGAAGAGAAGGGGGAAGCCTTTCCATCAAGGCATAACATCCAATTTCACATTAAAAAAATAAGAAATCAAAAAATCATAGAATAGAATTAAAAATAATAATAATTTCTTACATGGAGTTTTGTGAGCTTTCCTTTGGCTTGAGGGATTTAGGGTTCTACTCTTACTTGGATCAAGAGTGGCCACCAATTCTTTGTAGAGGAATTAGTCAAAAACAAGTGAATTATCAAAGAATTCAATGTTTTTGGCTCTAAGGAGGAGTAGAGGAACAGTGCATAAACACTATTAAGCTTCTACAAAGGAGAAGGCTTCTATTTATAGGAAGTAATGAGCCTCTAACCAAGCAAACTGATTCTAGAATTTTCCAGATTAGTTTGGTCAATTTTTGACCATCTTTAGGTCAGTTTAGTTCACTTTTTGGATCCAGTTTTGAATTAGGAGAGAGGAGAGATGAAATATCTAATTTTAATGGTTTAAAATTGAAAAGCAATGATGAGAAAATTGTGCCTAGTTCATGAGGGGGAATCCCTATCCTGAAGTGTCAAAAATCAATTTTATAACTATCTTCCTTGGTCCTTAGTCCACTCTTCATCTTATGTGAACATTAACTCATTTTTGGAGCGTTTTTCTTTTATTTTTCAATTTATCTCCTCCCTACATTTGGATTAATCTTATTGGTCCATAGGAACCTTAATCTAAAATTTTAAAAAAATCTGGACCCTTAGGCTAAGGCCTTTTGAACAGATTATAATTTATTTCTAAAGCACCTTTTGAAATTAATTTTTAGCTTATGTTTTGAGGGAATTTATTTTAATAAGAAGAGATATTTTTCCATCCAAAAATATCTAAAAACTGAATAATCTCTCTCTAGAATATTTTCTCTCTCTAAGCCAAAATAGGTAGAAACAAGATCTTTTATTATTCTGATGAGGGGATTGATTGTTGCAGGGGAAGATACTGGACATCTTGAGGGCTGGGGAGGAATCTTACATCCTTTTTAGAGGAGTCAAAGTACCTGAAGGAGTAGACTAGGACGACGGAATACTTCATGACTCAGTATCCAATTGGTAGGTGGTATGAGGAAGGAAGCGTTAATAAAATATTGGTGTTAGTAAGCAAGTGGCAAGGGGGGAATTATGGAGGGACAAGGAGAGAATGCTTATAGAAGCTACTTGCACTCCGAGATACTGTACGATGTCGATGGTGATGGTCTTATGAAGCTCTAGCATCTTTGACAAAACACCGTAATGGGTATCTTGGCTCTCGTGGATGTCTGTTAGAAAACATGGGAGCTCAAGGATGGATTGAGCACATGATTAGAGCAAGGATTAAGAATTAGAAAGCAAGACTATGCTTAAGCATGGCAAGATTAGCTAAAGACAAATCATATGAGCATAATGACAATGTGAATAAGGCAAAAGCTAAGTATTTTCTTCATTAGATGAGGAGTCTTTAAATAGGCTGAAGTACAAAAGGATTAAGGAGGAGATTAAGATCTAATCCTAATCAAGATGCTTATCACTTGCCTAGAAGTGAGAACCCAAATCCTAGAGTAGAGTGCAAGAAGTAGAGATTCTTCACTAAGGCATATAAAAAAGCTGAAAATAGGACCATCCAAAAAAGGAGCCACTAACCCTTAGAGAAATAATCTTCTAAGGTCCACTACTAAAGCCAAGCTACTAAGCCTTAGAGAAATAATCTACTAAGGTCCACTACTAAAGCCATGTAGAGGGGCCATAAATTCCAATACCCTCCCTGGACCTCAACATGCCCTGAAAATAAGGCAACAGCGCCCAAGAAGTGTGAAGGAATACCAAAATACCCTCCCATGTTCCAAACACTAACTATGGGACTAACCAAGAAGATTTGCCCTCCCAAGAGGCAAATGTCTAAAACGTTACATGAGCTACATCATGTGGTGCTCAGAGGTAACCATAAAAAAGTCCCACTACTAAGAAAGTTACATAAGCTACATCATGTGGTGCTCAGAGGTAACATACATCAAAAAGACTTCAAAAAGCCCAATCAGAATCAATAGAAGCAAAATTTACTTCTTCTTCCTTTGCCAAAACTTCTTTTTCCTCAACCAAGTGTGCTTTATCCTTCTTTTTAAAGCAAAAATTCTCTGAATGACCTTTAAGACCACAAAAACTGCATATCATCTTCAACCTGCATGTGTCAACTTTGTGTCCTGACTTTCCACAATGGGAGCACGATACTTTTGATTTGCTTACTACCATTGCATTGTCAACTTGGAAGAGACCTTCTTTGCCCATCTTTCTTTCTTCTTCCAGGATAGAAGATTCTACTTTTTTCAAGGTTAGATCTGGTACATTCTTTAAAGTGGTGATCAAAGTGTTGTAAGTGGAAGGTAAACTTTTAAGCAAAACAGCAATGACTATTTCATCTTTCAAAACTTCTCCTTCACCGGCAAGCTGAGAGAGAAGGCTTTTAGCCTTATTGAGGTGAGTTGAGAAACTTTCATTAGCTTTCATCATTATCCCAAAAAATTATATCATCAGGTTCATTAAGGTGCCTTTCCCTTTGGCACCAAATAACTCCTCCAATGTATCCCATGCTAGTTTGGAGGTGTTGCATGCACTAATATGATAAATGAAATTATCATACTAAGCACTAGAAGGGAAAGTGCCTTTTCATCTTTAGTTATCCATTCTGCTTTCTCATCTTCTTTGTCTCTGCCATTTGGACATTTGTTCTTACCATTGACAATGTTCCAAAGTCCCTTCTTTATGAGAAGGAATTTTGCCTTGATTGACCAAGTAAAGAAATTAGTGCCTTTAAACCTAGTAAGCCCTTTATCCTTGTGTTCTGACATGCCAAAAAAATAACTCACTCAAACAAATTACATGCATGGGAAATCAAAGTTGCCTTCCCCATATAAGTGTAATACTTCAAGATAGGATGATGGAATCCGAGAAGTGGGTTTGTTTTTGGCATGAACTTTGTTGATGGATTTGACTTTGGCTTTCTTCACGGCTTTGATATATTTGACATACTTTGCATTGTTGGAATCACATGAAGAAGGCATGTTGAGTTTACAAAAAAATAGTGATTAATGTTCACTAATCACTCATTAGTGATTAAGTTCACTATTTTGAAAAACCAAAAACTGGGCCACCTTGGAGTGAAAGAATGGATGCCTTTCACTAAACATATTCAAAAAAGCTTCAACGTGCTTCAATAGCAATGTGTCCACATGATAATCATCACCCTAAACACTTGATTAAGCAAAGAAATCATTACTTAATCTCTGTTTTGACCAAAGTACCTTCTGTAGTCGCCATAGTGCTAGAGGAGCTACAAGCAAGCATTTTCAGCCAAATTTAATGCTACAGGCATGTTAGCCATGCCCAAAAACCCTCAGGGCCAAGGGAAATTAGATCAATTTGTAGTGGTTGGCTCAATTTTTGCAAAAAACTACGTTTTTCCCTTCAGGATGGCGATGGCAATTTTGCCTGCTGCGAGCTGCGTTTTGCTTTGAGCCTCCACGTAGAGAGTCACCTAGGGGTTAACTTGAAGCCCCTAAGAGGGCTTGATCATTGTTGAAGTGGTTTGTGCACACCAAGGCAAAGTTCAGCTGTGGGTGGAGATGGGCTGTGGTGAGAAGAGGTAAAAGTGACTTAATTAATGAGGGATGATTAGCAAATGAGATTAGGGACTACACACAGCTGGAGGGTGACCTCCATGGCTCTGATACCATGTTAGAAAACATGGGAGCTCAAGGATGGATTGAGCACATGATTAGAGCAAGGATTAGGAATTAGGAAGCAAGACTATGCTTAAGCATGGCAAGATTAGCTAAAGACAAATCATATGAGCATAATGACAATGTGAATAAGGCAAAAGCTAAGTATTTTCTTCATTAGATGAGGAGCCTTTAAATAGACTGAAGTATAAAAGGATTAAGGAGGATATTAGGATCTAATCCTAATCAAGATGCTTATCACTTGCCTAGAAGTGAGCACCCAAATCCTAGAGTAGAGTGCAAGAAGTAGAGATTCTCTACTAAGGCATATAAAAAAGCTGAAAATAGGACCATCCAAAAAAGGAGCTACTAACCCTTAGAGAAATAATCTTCTAAGTTCCACTACTAAAGCCAAGCTAGAGAAATAATCTACTAAGGTCCCCTACTAAAGCCATGTAGAGGGGCCATAAATTCCAATAATGTCAAGGTATCGTGGTGCGGTGTTCTCTCTTTTTCTTTTGGTGCTTGTCTTCATCTACCATGGTAGCTCATGGAACTAATATCCGGGGTTTTTCGGAGTGGTTATTGATGGGGGTGAGGATCAAGACATTTGGAGCTGAAGAAGAAGATAAGGGTAGGATTGATTAGGCATGAAGCACATTTATTCGGGTGAAGCGGGGGTGATTAAGAAAATCCAGGCAATTGGTCATACATTGACCAATATTGCACCCACCATGGTCCCCCCATCTAGATATGTACCTGGTGGATGGTTGCCGATGATGAAGCTTTGTGTGATGTGTGCGCATATGACACAACCCAGTGACAATGGTAGGTATTGTGCATGGGCGAGGACAAAAGGTGTGCCCGTGGTCCTAATCACCTAGGTAGTCCTATTCACCTCTAGAGACGTTTTTTTGGGTCCTCATGTTGGTGAGGACATACATATGTTTATTGGTCAACACCCCTAAAGAGGGTTTTATACTGAGTGGCCCATTTGGAGAGATTTGTGAGCTTACCTTTAAGTGGTTGGATAAGCTATGCCATTCGTAGCACTTCCCCTTGGTTGAGTGACGAAGTCGAGGGGCAGGGTGGAGCATCATGGACAAGGCACCATGGGGGGAAAGGACTCGGTAAATTGAGCTATTGGGTGTGGGCAAGTCCGTAGGATTTAGTTGAGGAAGAGGAGACTTTCTTGCTTGTTGGTTGCCAAACCTTCTTCGTCGATTGGACAGATACCGATTTGGTTGGGGTGGTTTGGGTAAACGGCTGAGGGTTATGTCGTGGGAGCCAAATGATGGAGTTTCCATCATGGAAGACTTGAGCTTCTAAGAGACATTTGGGCACCCACCATTATTGTTGAGTGATGAAGGTCTGTGGTTGTTGAGGCTTTTTGGTTGACGAGGCTTTGAGTTGGGTGTAGATTGTTGCCCCACTGAGGATAGGCTTTTGATGGTGGCTTTGGGAGCCACAAGTGTGTGTTGCCTTTATGGAATCCTTGAGCTTTGAGCATTTTGGTAGGCACCCAACGTTGTTGGCTTCGTTGTGTTTGGGGTTACCTAATCATCGGTCGTGGGGCCCGTTATTGCAGCTCCTTGGAGAGTTGTGGTGGATGAGCATAGGTGGCACTCTTGGAAAGTAGCCAAAGGTGAGTGTTACCTTCATAGTAGCCTTGTGCTTGTATAACAGGTAGTCAAGGACTAGCCAACATTGAAGCTTTGAATTAGGGTTGGTTTTGGTTGGCTTTGTTAGCTTCTTGCGCTTAGGTTTTAGAGATGGTCAATTTGGGATCCAGAGTTCTGTGTAGCCATTATAGAACCACTAAGCTACAAGAAGGTTCTTAGGCACCCACCATTGATCGTCATGATAAAGGTAAGATGTTGAAGTGCTTGTAGTGTGGGTGTTTGAGGATTTAGAGTTGAGGGGGATTGTTGACGAGGACGACGAGGCTTGATTGCATTGTTGGATGGTGTTGACACTAGTCTTTGGACCAGCTTTTGTGAGGCATGGGGTGGGGGAATAGGGGAGACTACCGGTGATGAGGATGGGAGTAAGGGGGAAGCAAAGTCAAGGATGAGGGTGTGTGGATGATCTCCTATTAGGAACACAAGAGAGGACAATGGCCTTTTTGCAATGAGTGGCATCAATCCACTCTTTTCCAATGATAATCCGGCCTTGGAGTGCACCTACATCTATGACATGAAATATGCAGTCCAACTGGTATTTCCTATAGAAATTTAAAGAATGAAATACCCAAAACTCATTGGACACATTTTGTGTGATATTTGAATGTAAGTATCTTATTTTGTTAGTGTGTGTTTTCCAAGAGTTTTCCATGCCTCCAACAAGAATATGATACTAGCATGTACCATGGGATATATGTGGGCTAGCCACCATTGTAGACCATTCCCGGTTGGGAGTCTAATCCAGATTATTGGTGGGCTGAATTTTGGTGGTAGTTCAGAGGCAGTGGAAGACTTACCCATTATTGTGGGGGGTGTCAGAGTACACTGTGTGGAAGCAATCGAGGTGGGCAGAGGATCGGATTTAATGCACTCCCCATCCAAGAGGATCACTGTTACCTTGGCCTAGGGAAGCTTGAGGATGCAAGAGGATCATTGTTACCTTGGCCTAGAGAAGCTTAAGGATAGCTATGTTGTCAGTAGAGTTGATTGTACTTGCTCTTTTGTCTCACTATGGGAACCACATAGAACTTACAAGCCAATGGGTTATAGAAAGTATGTATAGTTTGTGTAAAGTACCCAAGGCTTTGTATACATTGGCCACTAGTAGGCGATTGAATTTTGGCATGGGCAGTTTTATGAGATGGTTTGCCTAGGGAGACCCATGTTTCCCATGGAAAAAGATTGTGGCTAGGTGTGGGAGACAAAAGGCATGTTTTTGTTGCATATGTCTACCAAAGAGAAAATCTATCCACACCCCAAGGGTGGTTGTTTTAGGTTGTGGAGCTACACTTAAACTGAGGGTGTTAAGCGAGGCAATGGCTTTGTAGGCTTCATGAAGGGTCTGACCGTTTGGGAGAATGGAATGTGTATCGAGTTTGCGATTTGGGAGGGTGTCAAGTGTAGCAAGGATTTTTTTACCAGTCATGGTCAACTTCGTCACTATTGACACAAGCGACCATGCATGGCACCCACACGTCATCAAGGGCTTGATAATAAGCATCGTAAACAAAGAGCTCATTGCTCCTGGTGGTGGTCGCAGAGTCTTAGGCAAAGGGAGCTTTTGCCATGGGATGTGAATGCTAGGTATATAAATTGACTTTGAGCATTTGAGACCCTTTGTGGAGGTAGATATGATCCATGTCCTAGTCATGGATCAGTCGTGTTTGTCGCTTGAAGGGTCTGCCTAGGATAGCAGCATAGGCAATGTTTCAAAAGCCCATAACCACAAATGTGAGGTTGAAGGTCAGGTCACAGACTTTGACCTTAACGTCATGCGCTATTCCCACCAAAGGTCCCCGTCTGCAAGCTTTATGACCAATGTGGTATGATCAAGGCATAGTTGGCCCCAGTTTTTCCAGCATGTTCGTGTGAGGATTCTTATGTGCCAGCACCGCCATCTAGGATGTCTTTGATCACATGGTTGTTTTAGGTAAGGGGCAGGGTTGCGTTTATGTAATCAATTTCAAAGTAGTTTCCTAGCATATTTACTCAAATTTTTGGTGTGCCTTTGGGGTGTGGGTTGTGGTGATGGAGTAGTTGATGAGGGGGATTTAGATTCATCCAAGGAATCTGAGTTAGCTTCCTCCTCCACAGAAACTTGTAGCCTTTGTTCCATCCAATCCCGAAGGTCATTCCATAAATTTGGACTACCTTTTAACAAGGTTCCAATGGGCATTTGGATTTGGGAGGAAAGAAAGGTGGAGAGGCCATCCAGGTTGCTTTGATGAGGAGCCTCCATAGGTGCGGGGCCTTGATCATAAGGTGGACCAACAATAGTATATGGAAGTTAAATTTGGTCCTTATTTTATGGGGGTGGAGAGGTCAAGAGTTGGTTGCCACATAGAAGGGTACAATACCTTAGCAAATTTGGTGTGGGGAACTCGTGAGTCTCTATCGGACTCTATGTTAGTGTTCACATCCAGTTGTTTGATTGTGAACGTGTGATTTGGGCTTGGCTGCCTATGGAATAGGCAATGGAGGATTAGAAGGCACATGTGGGGAAAAATCTTCATTTGTCGATGTCATCTTGGTGAATGGATCTTCCTTGGCTTTGAGCGTAAAAGCGAGGGTCTCCTACCTTTCTTGGTGTGGGAGTTTAGGTTCTATGGGGGGGACAGCACACACTCAGGTAGTACTAGGTCAAAGGTCACAAAAATGGGCGACTCTTCTAGTTGATCTTCGTAGTGCTCTACTAATTCTTAGGCCTCCTGAAGACGTTTCTTCTCAAGGATAGCATTGGGATATGTTGTGAGCCGTTTTTTTCATTTGGTGATTTTTTTGGGGCCTGCATGGACGAGTGGTAGTTCTACACGATCATCGCTCCCAAAGGAGGAGGATGTGGTTTTTGTTGAGAACCAGTGTCAATGCTAACCCAATCTTCTCCATGGCCAATCTGCTTAGAGCATTGTTTTTTTTAGGATGTGGCCTTCTTTAGCTTGGCCTATAATCATGTGACAATATTCAATGGGAAAATTAAGATCTTCCCATGTCGATATCTTCCCATGTTGAACTCTCAACCTCGGGGGGTTCAACTCAAAAAATGTTAGTGTACCACGTGAGTTCAACAGGAAGAGTTTTTTAATTAGATACATTGAGAAAAATTAAGATAATTACATTAATAGGAGGGGTTTTTAATTAAAACATTTAGTTCATAAGTAAAGAGGGGTTGTTTTATTGGGGGGGAAATTTTAGTTAAGGGGTTTTTAAAATACCTCTTGAATGCACGTGAGACCTAGGGTTTTCTAGTAGTGCACCGAGCGCTCAACACATTATGGGATGGCATGCCTTCAATTGTGGAGCGAGAAACTGATTGCAAAGGGAAATCCTTGAAGTAATGGTCAGTTCCACAACCATGACATTGTGGTTGCATTGGCAAACATTTCTTTTTAGGTCATTCAGGCACTCTACAGGGTCCATGGCAGAGGAAACATAGAAGAGGTGGTTTCCGTGCAGGTGCACCTATAGTGTGCACAAGTCATTTAGGTTCCATGTGAGGCATTGGTAAAGGGAGATGATGTGGTAGGGGTGCCTTAGGGGTGGTGGGAGAGCATGGGATCCTTAGGTTTAACAATGGACTTGGTTTGAATCTTTCCATGAGCACTAGGGTTTACCTAGAGAGGCAACGGTTGGAATGGAAAGATTGGCATTGGAGAAGGTCACGGTGGCACTTTGTGTGAGTAGTTAGTTTGGGGTGGCACCACTAGTAAAGCTTGGGTCTGAGAGGAGAGGAGAGGAAAGAATGTTACAAATCAAGGGTAAGCCTAAAACAATGAAGTTTATTCACTCTTTTTGACGTTAATCTTCTTCCTAACCTCTCTCATGCTTGGAAGCATTTTATTTTATGGGTTTCCTCTTAAAACCATGCTTTTCTTTATTTATGTTATTGTTTAGATGAATTAATGTTTATGTTTATGCTTGGACTTATGCATAAACTAATTTTTAAATTAAAAGTGAATTTTCAATCAAAAAAGTGTTGATTGAGGAGCCCTTGGATGAAGTGGAAATCATGCATGAAGTAGAAGTTAATAATCAACATTATGAGGAGCCCACGAAGATCGCACTAGAGTATTATGTCTTATCAAACAACACGCTAGTACCAATGTTTCAAACCATGATAAGATGGAAAGGAAAAGTGTAAGATTCCTCCCCAGCCTCTCAAGATGTCTAGTATCTTTCCCTGTAATCAAATCCCTCTCTTCAGACATATAAAAGATCTTGTTTCTACCTATTTTGGCTTAGAGAGAGAAAATATTCTAGAGAGAGGTTATTCAGATTTTAGATATTTCTGGATGGAAAAATATCTCTTCTTATTCAAATAAATTCTCCCAAAACAGAAGTTCAAAAAGATTTTTAGAAGGTGCATTAGAAATCAATTATATTCTGTTCAAAAGGCCTTATCCTAGGAGTCTAGATTTTTTGAAAATTTTAAATTAAGGTTTTCAGGGGCCAATCAGATTCATCGAAATGTGTGGAGGAGATAAATAGAAGAAATAAAGAAAATTTTCCCAAAATGAGTAAATACTCACATAAGATGAAGAGTTGACTAAGGACTAAAGGAAATACTTAAAAAATGAACTTTTGACACCTCAGAGTGGGGATTCCCCCTCATGAAGGAGGCACCTATTTCACATGTGTGGTGGAGTTTTAAACTCCCAAATATTGAGATATTTCATCTCTCCTCTCTCCTATTTCAAGTCTACTTCCAAAAAGGAAGCTAAACTGTCCCAAAAATGGTCAAAAATTGACCAAACTGATTTGTAAAATTCTAGAATCAGTTTGCTTGGTTAGAAGCTCACTTTTTCCTATAAATAGAAGCCTCCCCCTTTGTTGAAGCTTAATAGTGTTTTATGCATTCTTACTCTACTCCTCCCCAGAGCCAAAAACTCTGAATTTATTAATAATTCATTAGTTTTTGACCATTCCCTCTTCTAAAGAACTGGTGGCCACTCTTGTTGCAAACAAGAGTGGATCCCTCAAACCATCAAGCCAAAGGAAAGCTCCCAGAAATTTATGTAAGTTAGAAATCCTACTTTTTCTTTATTCTTTTAATGGTTTTCTAATTTTTGTTATCTTTAAAATGATAAATTGATGCTATGCCTTGTTGGAAAGGCTTTCCCCCTCTCTTCATTCTTTAATTCAGCCTTTCTTTATCCTAGTTAAGTAATCAAATTTCTAGAATTAAACTTTTCATATTTTTTTCTCTTTTAAAAGTAGAATTCAATTAGTAGCAAATGCTTTCAACCATTTGGGGATAATTTTTAAGTAATTTAAGGTTAGAAAATTTTGAAAAATGGTCAGCCATACAAAGGAGGTTATGGCAAAATTTTCTTAAATTTTGTGAAATAAGTTTTATCTTTTATTATTCAAAAAGAGTAATCCCCATCGTTTGTGTATTCTAAAAGTGTTATTTTGATTCTAGGCATAGAAAAATGCATAGTAGAAATATTTCTATTATAAAAGTGTAATTTTCATTAAAGATAAATTAAATGCATAGAAAGATGCATATTGATTATTTTTTTATTATTATAAAAGAGTGGTTTTTATTAGATTTAAATTCTATACATAGAAAGATGTATATTGGATAAATTTTTTTATTATAAGTGTTACTTTCATCAATATTGATTTTTATGCATAAAATGATGCATAAAAGAATTTTTTTTATATAAAAGTGTTACTTTCATCAATATTTATTTTTATGCATAAATAGATGCATAAAAGAATTTTTTAATTATAAAAGTGTAACTTTCATCAATATTGATTTTTATGCATAAAATCATGCAGAAAAGAATTTTTTATTATAAAAGAGTTACTTTCATCAATATTGATTTTTATGGATAAAATGATGCATAAAAGAATGTTTTTATTATAAAAGTGTTACTTTCATCAAAATTGATTTTTTTAATGCATAAATAGATGCATAAAAGAAATTCTCTTTTATATAAAAGTGTTATTTCCATAGAAGTTGGATTTTATGCATAAATAGATGCATACAAAATTTTCATATCAAAATAAGAGCTCTTTAATCCTACGTTTAAATCCCATGAATATTGGAAAATGAATAAGTAAATACTCAGTGAAGGAAAATTATACCGTTTCATATTCTCTAGGATGGTAATGAGAAAATTCAAAAAAACTATCAAAGGCGGAATTTTAGATAAATGATTAATTTATTCCTCATAGGATTTCATGACTAGTTTTGAGTTCAATTAAGCAAAATACTCAATGAATGAAAGTCAGTAAAGTAGTAATTAAAATATTACCCCTCGAGAAAGATAGTTCAGGGAGAACCTTTCAAGACTCAAACCCTGAATCAGACTATGACCAAGATGTAACTCCTTCGTCAGTTTCAAGAAAAGACGATGTGACCAATTCAGTAATCTATACTCAAATCACCCACCGAATCTGAAACTAAGTTGAGAGCTTTGATTTTGATCTGAGGATCAAGAATTCAGAATTCGAGCTTGGGAATCCAAACCTATGATCTAGAAGTCTTGGGATACGGAATTAAGATATACTCATTGTATTCAAAAGAAAATCAAAACTGAAAACTTGCATAGAAACCCTATTTTCTTAAAGGATTGTCTTACACCGGAATGCTGGAGGGAGCATTTGGTATATGTGTTTTAAGAGCAAATGCACTTTCTCTACCGACCACCATGTTGAATACTTGGACTTTCTGGTATCCAAAGATGGAATTTCTCTAGATTCTGCTAAAGTCCAAGCAGTCATAGATTGGTTTGAACCAAAGACAGTGAAAGAAGTTAGAGGATTCTTGGGATTGACTGGTTGGTATAGAATTTTTATACCAAAGTATACTCTCATAGCTTCCCCCCTGACTAATCTTCTCATCAAGAAGAATATCCCGTTTCTGCCAGGTGCCACAGTGCTTTTGATAAGCTGAAGACCACCTTGGTAACCAATCCCATTCTAAAGCTGCCAGATTTACCAAAAGCACTCTGCCAGGTGTGCCAAAGTGCTTTTGATAAGCTAAAGACCACCTTGGTAACCAATCCCATTCTAAAGCTGCCAGATTTCTCTCTACCCTTTGAGGTAGTAACTGATACCAGTGGTTTTGCCCTAGGAGGTGCACTCATGCAGGAAGGTCATGCAGTGGCCTATGAATCCCAAAAACTCAGAACGCATGAGAGCAATTATGCTGTCCACGACCTAGAACTACTTTCAGTAGTATATGCCTTGAAGTTGTGGACATTACCTACTGGGTCAAAGATTCACTTTGATGACAGATCATCAGAGCTTAAAGTGGATCTTCACTCAGAAGGATCTCAACATGCGCCAAAGACGATGGATGCAGACCCTACAAGAATTTGATTTTTAAATCAAGTACTGCCCAAGCAAAGAAAATGTGGTAGCAGATGCCCTCAGCAGAAAAGCCTCCTTGCTTGCAACAATTACTGTAGTGTCAAATCCTTTGATTATTGAAGCAAGTGAGAAGATCATGCAGGATAGATTCTTTGGCCCTATTGCTACCCTACTTATGCAAGAAAGAAAAACTCCACAGGAGTTGATCCGAGTTCAAGGCCTAGATGATGGAATTATGTATTATAATCACAGACTATGCATTCCCAATGATGAGGGAACTAAGGGTCAAATTCTGAATGAAGCCCATGACAGCCTTATTGCAGGACATCCAGGTTTCATCAAAACCTACATGTCTGTGAAGAAAAGCTTCTTTTGGCCTGGTCTAAAAAAGGATGTGCTTAATCATGTGAGTCAATGTCTGACCTGTCAGAAAGTCAAGGCCGAGAGAGTAAAAATGCCCGGGAAGTTACATCCATTAGACATCCCCCCAGATGAAGTGGGAATGCATCAGTATGGATTTTATTACGGGATTACCCTCAGTGCAATCAGGTTACAACTCCATCTTCGTGGTAGTTGATAGACTAACCAAAGTTGCCCATTTGATTCCAGTAACAGAAACCTACACTACAGTGGATGTGGCCAGAGTGTTCCTCAAAGAAATCTTCAGAGTCCATGGTCTACCCAGAAGAATAGTAAGTGATCGAGATCCCAAATTCACGTCAAGATTCTTTTTGAAGCAGTAGAAACTTTCTTGGATCTCAGCAGCTTACCACCCCGAGACCGATGGTCAAACTGAAAGGGTGAACCAAGTAATCAAAGATATACTTGGTCATGCTGTGTGGCACGGAACCCAAGAAGTGGCTAAGCTATCTGCACCTAGTCGAGTTTGCCTACAATGCTTCTTATCACAGAAGTATTGGGATGAGCCCTTTCAAAGCTTTGTATGGACAAGATTGCTTAACTCCATTAACTTGGTCCGACCCAATGATTAGGGTTGAGATGTCCAGACAGATGCTTGATGACATGGAGCAGCAGATGTAGTCAATTTGCAAAGATATAAAAGCTGACCCCCACGATAGACATAAGCAGTATGCAGATAAGAAGAGGACATACAGAAAATTTGAAGAAGCAGATATGGTCTTCATTCAAGTACGCCCCAAAAGAAGTTCTCTATCTCTTGGGAAGTACAAGAAGTTATCCCCCAGATATTGTGGACCATATCTGATTACAAAGAAAGTAGGTGACTTAGCCTACGAGCTTCTTCTGCCTCCTCATCTCAAAGTACATAATGTATTTCATAGCAGCCTTCTTAATAAAAAGTATATACCAAGTCCAAATCATGTGCTTGATGAAATCTTAACTTCTTCAACCCAAGGGCAGATGGAACTCCAAGCTGAAGAAATCCTTGATGTTTGAGAAAAGGTTCTCAAGAATAGAATTCTGAGAGAATTATTGGTCAAATGGAAGTTCCATCCTTTTGAAGATGCCACTAGGAGAAAGAAGCCGAACTGTTACGAGATTACACCGAGTTTGCGGGATGAGGACATCTCGTGTTTTTCAAGTGAGAGAGAATGTAAGATTCCTCCCCAGCCTCTCAAGATGTTTAGTATCTTCCCCTGTAATCAAATCCCTCTTCAGATATATAAAAGATCTTGTTTCTATCTATTTTGGCTTAGAGAGAGAAAATGTTCTAAAGAGAGATTATTCTGATTTTAGATATTTTTGGATGGAAAAATATCTCTTCTTATTCAAATAAATTCTCCCAAAATAGAAGTTCAAAAAGATTTTTAGAAGGTGCATTAGAAATCAATCAAAAGGCCTTATCCTAAGGCCCAAGGGTCCAGATTTTTTGAAAATTTTAAATGAAATTTTTAAATTAAGGTTTTGAGGGCCCAATGAAATTCATCCAAATGTGTGGAGGAGATAAATATAAGAAATAAAGAAAATCCCCCCAAAATGAGTAAATACTCTCATAAGATGAAGAGTGGACTAAGGACCAAAGGAACTACTAAAAAAATAAACTTTTGACACCTCAGAGTGGGGATTCCCCTTCATGAAGGATGCACCTATTTCACATGTGTGGTGGAGTTTTAAACTCCCAAATATTGAGATATTTCATCTCTCCTCTCTCCTATTTCCAGTCTACTTCCAAAAAGTAAGCTAAACTGACCCAAAAATGGTCAAAAATTGACCCAACTGATCTGGAAAATTCTAGAATCAGTTTGCTTGGTTAGAAGCTCACTTTTTCCTATAAATAGAAGCCTCCCCCTTTGTTGAAGCTTAATGGTGTTTTATGCACTGTTACTCTACTCCTCCCCGGAGCCAAAAACTCTGAATTTATTAATAATTCATTAGTTTTTTACCATTCCCTCTTCTAAATAATTGGTGGCCACTCTTGTTGCAAACAAGAGTAGATCCCTCAAACCATCAAGCCAAAGGAAAGCTCCAAGAAATTCATGTAAGTTAGAAATCCTACTTTTTCTTTATTCTTTTAATGGTTTTCTAATTTTTGTTATCTTGAAAATGATAAATTGATGGTATGCCTTGTTGGAAAGGCTTTCCCCTCCTCTTCATTCTTAAAATTAGCCTTTCTTTATCCTCTTCAAGTAATCAAATTGCCAGAATTAAACTTTTCATATTGTTTCTCTTTTAAAAGTGGAATTCAATTAGTTTAGAATGCTTTAAACCATTTGGGGATAATTTTTAAGTAATTTAAGGCTAGGAAAATTTGAAAAATGGTCAGCCATACAAAGGAGGTTATGGTAAAATTTTGTTGAATTTTGTGAAATAAGTTTTATCTTTTATTATTTAAAAAGAGAAATCCCCATCGTTTGTGTATTCTAAAAGTGTTATTTTCATTCTAGGCATAGAAAAATGCATAGTAGAATTATTTTTATTATAAAAGTGTTATTTCCATTAAAATTAAATTCTATGCATAGAAAGATGCATATTGATTATTTTTTATTATTATAAAAGAGTGATTTTGATTAGATTTAAATTCTATACATAGAAAGATGTATATTGGATAAATTTTTTTATTATAAAAGTGTTACTTTTATCAATATTGATTTTATGCATAAAATGATGCATAAAAGAATGTTTTTTATTATAAAAGTGTTACTTTCATCAATATTGATTTTTATGCATAAAATGATGCATAAAAGAATTTTTTTTATATAAAAGTGTTACTTTCATCAATATTTATTTTTATGCATAAATAGATGCATAAAAGAATTTTTTTATTATAAAAGTGTTACTTTCATCAATATTGATTTTTATGCATAAAAGATTTTTTTAATTATAAAAGTGTTACTTTCATCAATATTGATTTTTATGCATAAAATGATGCATAAAAGAATTTTTTTAATTGCAAAAGTGTTGCTTTCACCAATATTGATTTTTATGCATAAAATGATGCATAAAAGAATTTTTTTAATTATAAAAGTGTTACTTTCATCAAAATTGATTTTTGTAAATGCATAAATAGATGCATAAAAGGATTTTTCTTATATATAAAAGTTTCATTTCCAAAGAAGTTGGATTTTATGCATAAATAGATGCATACAGAATTTTTATATCAAAATAAGAGTTCTCTTTAATCCTATGTTTAGATCCCATGAATATTGGAAAATGAATAAGTAAATACTGAGTGAAGGAAAATTATACGGTTTCATATTCTCTAAGATGGTAATGAGAAAATTCAAAAAAACTATCGAAGTCAAAATTTTAGATAAATGATTAATTTATTCCTCATAGGAATTGACTAGTTTTGAATTCAGTTAAGCAAAATACTCAATGAATGAAATTGAGTAAAGTAGTAATTGAAATATTACCCTTCGAGAAAGATAGTTCAGGGAGAACCTTTCCAAACTCAAACCTTAAATCAGACTATGACCAAGACGTAACTCCTGCGTCGGTTTCAAGAAAAGACGAAATGACCAGTTCAGTAATCTACACTCAAATCACCCACCGAATCTAAAACTAAGTTGAGAGCTTTGATTTTGATCTGAGGATCAACAATTCAGAATTCGAGCTTGGGAATCGAGACCTATGATCTAGAAGTCTTGGGATACGGAATTAAGATATACTCATTGTATTCAAAAGAAAATCAAAACTGAAAACTTGCAAAGAAACCCTGCTTTCTTAAAGGATTGTCTTACGCCAGAATGCTAGAGAGAGCATTTGGTATATGTGTTTTCTAAGGGAAGTTTGGTTGCAACAGGTGGCGTGCGGGGAGTGTTCAAAGGACGACTCACGCGATAAAAACCTGCCCAGGTCTTGACCAACCTGGGTATGGTGTAAAATGGTGTGCTTCCGGTACGATGGGCGAGGGCCGATGAAGCAGTCCCTGAGTGAAGTGCCAGGACACCTAAGGAGGATCCTGGAGGATTCTGACCAGGCGATGCATGGGCTCGCGGTGCTTAGGACACCCATGCATATGTCGGGTATGTATGATGATAAGAAACTTATTGTAATCTGTTTTACTGGTTGCTGACCTGCTGTGCTGGTCTCAACGGAGAGTCCAGAGTGATACTATTTTGTGAGAAACAAGGATTGAAGGATATTTTGAGTTATGACATCTATAACCAATAATTGTTTGTCAAGGGATTGTTTTATGAATGAAAGTTTAAAGAGGAGTGTGTGCGTATCTATATTCTAAAGCAAAAGTTAAGAAAGGCATTGAATTATGGGTGGATGAGTACTTGTTTGGTTCTACCAATTCCACAGTGGTTGGGCAGTGGCTAACCCATGGGCCGGATGGGGTTAGGCTAGAATCAACAGAGTTTTAATAATAAAATTGATCAATAGGAATACACTTAGAACTCAAATAGTTAAATAATAACCTGAAGACTTCTCAAATGAATAGTTCAACGATTGTGCCTGATTCAATTAGGAAAAAAGCATTGATTCCTTCAAGTTAAGTCTGTAATAGTTTCCCTTCTATCCGGTTTGTTCAAATGAAGGTTAGCTCAGTATATACGAAGCCCAAATCATGTGCTTGATGAAATCTTAACTTCTTCAACCCAAGGGCAGATGGAACTCCAACCTGAAGAAATCCTTGATGTTCGAGAAAAGGTTCTCAAGAACAGAATTCTGAGAGAACTATTGGTCAAATGGAAGTTCTATCCTTTTGAAGATGCCACTAGGAGAAAGAAGCCGAACGAGATTACACCCAGTTTGCGGGATGAGGAAATCTCGTGTTTTTCAAGTGAGAGAGAATGTAAGATTCCTCCCCAGCCTCTCAAGATGTTCAGTATCTTCCCCTGTAATCAAATCCCTCTTCAGATATATAAAAGATCTTGTTTCTACCTATTTTGTCTTAGAGAGAGAAAATATTCTAGAGAGAGGTTATTCAGATTTTACATATTTTTGGATGGAAAAATATCTCTTCTTATTCAAATAAATTCCCCCGAAATACAAGTTCAAAAAGATTTTTAGTGCATTAGAAATCAATCAAAAGGCCTTATCCTAGGGGTCAAGATTTTTTTCTTAAATAAAAATTTTAAATTAAGGTTTTGAGCGACCAATCAGATTCATCCAAATGTGTGGAGGAGATAAATATAAAAAATAAAGAAAATCCCCCCAAAATGAGTAAATACTCACATAAGATGAAGAGTGGACTAAGGACCAAAGGAAATTAAAAAAAAAAAACTTTTGACACCTCAGAGTGGAGATTCCCCCTCATGAAGGACGCACCTATTTCACATGTGTGGTGGAGTTTTAAAATCCCAAATATTGAGATATTTCATCTCTCCTCTCTCCTATTTCAAATCTAGTTCCAAAAAGTAAGCTAAACTGATCCAAAAATGGTCAAAAATTGACCAAACTGATCTGGAAAATTCTAGAATCAGTTTGCTTGGTTAGAAGCTCACTTTTTCCTATAAATAGAAGCCTCCCCCTTTGTTGAAGCTTAATAGTGTTTTATATGCACTGTTACTCTACTCCTCCCCGGAGCCAAAAACTCTGAATTTATTAATAATTCATTAGTTTTTTACCATTCCCTCTTCTAAAGAATTGGTGGCCACTCTTGTTGCAAATAAGAGTAGATCCCTCAAACCATCAAGCCAAAGGAAAGCTCCAAGAAATTCATGTAAGTTAGAAATCTTACTTTTCTTTATTCTTTTAATGGTTTTCTAATTTTTGTTATCTTTAAAATGATAAATTGATGCTATGCCTTGGAAAGCCTTTCCCCCTCTCTTCATTCTTAAATTCAGCCTTTCTTTATCCTAGTTAAGTAATCAAACTGCCAGAATTAAACTTTTCATATTGTTTCTCTTTTAAAAGTGGAATTCCATTAGTTTAGAATGCTTTAAACCATTTGGGGATAATTTTTAAGTAATTTAAGGCTAGGAAAAATCAAAAAATGGTCAGCCATACAAAGGAGGTTATGGCAAAATTTTGTTAAATTTTGTGAAAGAGTAATCCCCATCGTTTGTGTATTCTAAAAGTGTTATTTTCATTCTAGGCATTAAAAAATGCATAGTAGAAATATTTTTATTATAAAAGTGTTATTTCCATTAAAATTAAATTCTATGCATAGAAAGATGCATATTGATTATTTTTTATTATTATAAAAGAGTGATTTTTATTAGATTTAAATTCTATACATAGAAAGATGTATATTGGATATTTTTTTTATTATAAAAGTGTTACTTTCATCAATATTGATTTTATGCATAAAATGATGCATAAAAGAATTTTTTTATTATAAAAGTGTTACTTTCATCAGTATTGATTTTTATGCATAAAATGATGCATAAAAGGATTTTTTTAATTATAAAAGTGTTACTTTCAATAATATTTATTTTTATGCATAAATAGATGCATAAAAGATTTTTTTTATTATAAAAATGTTACTTTCATCAATATTGATTTTTATGCATAAAAGATTTTTTTATTATAAAAGTGTTACTTTCATCAATATTGATTTTTATGCATAAAATGATGCATAAAAGATTTTTTTTATTGCAAAAGTGTTGCTTTCACCAATATTGATTTTTATGCATAAAAGAATTTTTTTAATTATAAAAGTGTTACTTTCATCAAAAAAAAAATTTTAATGCATAAAAGGATTTTTCTTATATATAAAAGTTTCATTTCCAAAGAAGTTGGATTTTATGCATAAATAGATGCATACAGAATTTTTATATCAAAATAGGAGTTCTCTTTAATCCTATGTTTAGATCCCATGAATATTGGAAAATAAATAAGTAAATACTCAGTGAAGGAAAATTATACCATTTTATATTCTCTAAGATGGTAATGAGAAAATTCAAAAAAACTATCGCAGTCGAAATTTTAGATAAATGATTAATTTATTCCTCATCGAAATTCGTGACTAGTTTTGAATTCAGTTAAGCAAAATAGTCAATGAATGAAATTGAGTAAAGTAGTAATTGAAATATTACCCTTCGAGAAAGATAGTTCAGGGAGAACCTTTCCAGACTCAAACCCTGAATCAGACTATGACCAAGACGTAACTCCTTCGTCAGTTTCAAGAAAAGACGATGTGACCAGTTCAGTAATCTATACTCAAATCACCCATCGAATCTGAAACTAAGTTGAGAGCTTTGATTTTGATGTGAGGATCAAGAATTCAGAATTCGAGCTTGGGAATCTAGACCTATGATTTAGAAGTCTTGGGATACGGAATTAAGATATACTCATTGTATTCAAAAGAAAATCAAAACTCAAAACTTGCAGAGAAACCCTGCTTTCTTAAAGGACTGTCTTACGCCAGAATGCTGGAGAGAGCATTTGGTATATGTGTTTTCTAAGGGAAGTTTGGTTGCAAAACAACAGCTAGCACGTGGGGAGTGTTCAAAGGATGACTCACGCGGTAAAAACCTGCCTCTTGACCAGCCTGGGTATGGTGTAAAATGGTGTGCTTCCGATACGATGGGCGAGGGCCGACAAAGCAGTCCCTGAGTGAAGTGCCAAGACGCCTAAGGAGGATCCTGGTGGAGGGTTCTGACTAGATCAACGGCTGTGCCTGATTCAATTAGGAAAAAAGCGTTAATTCCTTCAAGTTAAGTCTGTAATAGTTTCCCTTCTATCTGGTTTGTTCAAATCAAGGTTAGCTCAGTATCTTGACCTCGTTAGAAAAATTTGTTAAGAAATTCAAAATGGTGGAATCATCCCCGTTTTTTGGGCATGGGATTTTTTCCCGGTTTCGGTATGACCACCAGCTTAGTCTCATGCCCGAACATTCGAGGGCGAGGCCCCGAGTGGGAAACCCTACCCCGCGCAAGAGGGAGCTGCTTCTGCTCTACCAGCAATCGGGAATCCGGTGCACGAAGGGGACAGTGGGATCTCAGAAAAAGACATAAACTCAACTCAACCAGTCGCGTAGCATAGACCAATGTCATGCTTATACACTCTCATGTGTGAAGTGTGGTGTCGATCATTTAAACAAAGACTACCCATACCGTGCCAATAGTTTCGCTTCTACATCTAACCACACCACTATCAGGATTATAAGTGTGCAACCTAGGAATATCATGTTGCTGAATGTCCTGACTCGAGCGCAAGCGAAACAAGGAGTTAAAGGGGAAAACTAGGGAGAGGTGTTACAACCTCTAAGGCTGGGAGAAGGAGAAGAGTAAAAAAAGTGGGGAAGGGAGATACCATGGTCATAATCCATGATGGATCGGAAGAAGATACCATTGACACCCGGATCCACCCAATCAAGGGAAGAGGGTGACCAAGTGCCAAAATAGGATGGAAGACCCAAGAAATTGCAAAGGAGAGACCAGGTACCCCTAAGGGGATTGGAGAATATCCAAATGCTAAAGAAGAAATAAGGAAGCTGGAAGAAGCAAAAGCCCTGGTTGAGGAGTGTCAATGCAATCACGAAGGCAAGTTAAGGGCCATCAGGGCTAGGGATACAGTGTATCCAAGAAATGAGATGTTAAGGGAAAGAAGATTGGACGTGCCTACTCCGATCTCAAAGACTGTGAGGATGGGACTCACAGTGACCTCATGGCAAGAATGCTTGAGGAAGTGGATCAAGATATGCCAAACCATTCATTCCCTAGGATTGAATACATAACAAACACATGTAAGGATCCCTCACTCGCCAGAGAACCTAGAGACATAGGCAACTAGTCTCGCATCCATACATAACAAACACATGTAAGGATCCCTCACTCACCAGAGAACCTAGAGACATAGGCAACTAGTCTCGCATCCATACTGTCCACAACTTTCAAAATGCTGCTAGCACCATTGCTATGCAACACGCTTGCATTGTGGGTAGATGTCAAGGGGACTCGGTGTAACGAAAATTGAACCCAATGACCACTACAGAGGAAAATCAATATTAAGTGTTTATTATGCAAATTAAGCTTTTCTTAAGAGTTGTAATGAATAATTAAGAAAAGTTTACATTTATGCTTAATTAGGATGCTTTTTATGTTTATCTCTCTCTCCCCAAAAGAATGGTCAATCCTATGACCAATTCTCTATTCAAATGATGCTTCTCATTGATAGATTCTCAATTCACAAATCAAACTCTAGGATTGTGAAGCTAGAGGTTAAGAAAGTGGCTTTTTATACTTTTATGCTTCTAAAATTATGATAATCTTATGATTTAAAACCATAAATTGGATTTAAGTTTAGATAGTTATACTATCATAATTGTATTACTAAGTTTATTCTTTTCAAAAATATTAAAAATTATTAGTAATAGCAGCGGAGCTATGGCAAAAATTTTAAGAAATTGATACATAATTCATTCTTATGCATAAGGTGAAAAAAGGATTTCCTACCATATTCTAGGATTGGTCATCCTATGCTAAAAGAATGATTTTCATCACATTCAATGGAAAACTAATTTTTAAGGTTTATGCATAATTAAATAATTAAGAAAAGAGAAAATTATGGTAATTATATTTAAATGATAAAAGAGGAATTCCCATGACATTTGGAATTCAATCATTTAAAGAGAGAGAGAGAGAGAGAGAGAGAGGGGGGGGGGGTAGATGAGGGGTCAGTGGAGTGTGTGTGTGTGAGAGAGAGAGAGAGGTTGTACGGGTGTGCACGAGAGAGAGAGAGAGAGAGAGAGAGAGGTTGTGCGGGTGTGCACGAGAGAGAGAGGGGGGGTCAATGAGAGAGAGAGAAAAAAGGGGGGTGTCATAGAGGGTGTGAGAGAGAGAGAGAGAGCGAGAGAGGGGGGTGACGGTGAGGTGTGAGAGAGAAACATTTTTTGTTTTGGTTTTTGTTTGTTAAGTGTAATGGAAAAAATTGCTTAGAGGGGGATTTTTTTTAGAGGCAGAGACCCAATACGTGGCAATTCACAAACACCATAGTGAGTTAAGGTAGGTGTTCCTCTCGAACCACCACACTTGGCATGCCCTTTTTCCCACTGAAGTTAGAGAAGTCATCCAAAAAGATGCATAAGAAATCATTCAAATAGTCCTAGAAAATCTTGGTGGAGGTCCTCTGGAAGGAGGCTGGGGCATTAAGATTCCATACCCAGAAACAGAGGGTTTTATGTAACCATCTCGTTACATTCCAGCGTCACATGAAGAAGACATGCCAAGGATAAGTGCCATTGCAAAACCGCATAGCCCACACCAACCCCAAAGGGCAAGAGATTCCATACTCAGAAACAAAGGGTTTTACGTAACCATCTTCTTACATTCCATCGCCACGTGAATATGAAGAAGACATGCTAAGGATGGCATTTGAAATGGGAAGGGAGGTTGCTATTTTGTTATATTTATTATATTGCTTTTGTTAAATTACAAGTGTACATTTTGTATTGTTTTTGTCAAGTGACACATGTACATTTTGTATTGCTTTTGTCAAATGACATATGTACATTTTGTTGTATTCTCTTATAAATTAAAGGGTGCTCTCAAATGACATGTGTACATGTTGTTATTTTCTCTTATAAATTTTAAAATAAAATAGCATTCTTGTATTGTTTGGAACATTGAGGAACTTTACCTATCCCTTAGTATGCTAGACTAAAAAACTACACTAAAAGACATCTTTGGACAATAGTCAAAGTGCAAGATGAAAAGGCTTTATGGGGTTGTTTAGCAATATCTCCTTTGCCGCTCCTAAGTCTCATCAACTTAGTCTTTTAACTCTATAATTTTTAATAAAGTGTAAAGCAAAAGAGAATGGAAACACAAATACATAAGTGTATAGATATGGATCTTATGATCACAAATAAAAACCTCTTCACAACACTAGTAGACGTTTGCTACTCTCAAGTCGCATTAAATAACTTTTTCAAGTTTTTGATGCTTGATAAGGAGTATAGCAAAAGAGGATGACAACACAAATGCATATGTGTATAGATATAAACTTTATACTCATGAATGGTTAAAAACGTCTTCACACACTAGACCTAGTTAAGGTCCAAACTATCCATCAGCTCAACCATGAGAACATGCACTATAACAAGTCAAGTTATAATAAAACTTTGACTATAATTATCCCTCATGGACTAAATCCATGCATAGATAAGAAAGTATGTGGAAAACTTATTTTTTTAAACAACAATGTAGCCATAGTAATTCATGGAAACCTTCTCATCATGTCTTTGTAGCCATGGAGGTAAATTTGGAAAGTATATAAAGCGCACATTAGTCTCATATCTCTTTATAATAAGTTCAGTTATTTATATAACCTGCAATATTCCCATCACATCACCAAAAATGTAAGGTTTACCTTCTTCTTTCAGGATTCTCAAGGAGGCAATATTTATGTGCTCTTGGTTGTGATGAGCATAGATGTAATCAATTGTTGTAGAAATGTTTTGATCCAATGGTCTGCCAATGTAGTACATCAATAATTTTTTTATATTAAACATTTGAATGGATGAAAAAACCAAGACCATATAGTTGACATCCTTACGTCATCAAACTTGACACACTTGACCATAAAACTCTTCTAATAATATAAGGGATTAAATGTTGCTTTATCCACATTTCATCTAGTATCGAGTAAGTGTTAGTAGCATGCAATGATTTGGTTATTTGGAATGCAAAGTATCCATGTAAAAAAGTACGCATGTCCAGTAAATCAAGGTTCTCATATTGTAATGACAACATTTAAAGTTTGCTTTTGCAAACAAGTGAAACAGAACATAATAGTTATTTTCTCATGATTTGCTCTTATGGTTGAGATAAATGCATGCTCCTATGTGTATTGGCTAGTGGAATCTACCTTAATTTTACAAACCTTTTCTAGGACTCAAGTAAATTATAGGAGAATCGCATGAAGATCCTTCTATCTTCTTGATTGTTGTGTTTGGATCTGAATCCTTGATTTTATCATCACCAATATTCTTGTTGTATTTGTAAGATCCCTCTCACTGTACTGCCAGGGTATGTGCTAAACTAGTGTGTTTATTCTAATGAGAGAAATATGCATTACTAGAGATTTTGTTAGAACAAATCAAATGGGGGTAGTCCAAAGTTCTTGAAAGGTTTTTTTAAAAATAATTCTAGGAAATAAGAGTAAGAATTAGTTAATTGGAATAAATCAATTATGACAAATCTGCATAGATGCACAAGTGCATATTTGAACCTGAAAGCTTGACTTTGGTTAGAGGATATGAAATTCTTAAGAATGAAATAAATTATGATAGATGTGCATAAAAATTATTGAGACTGCTAGAGATTAATCCTTGCAAATTATGATAGATGTGCATAAAAATTATTGAGACTGCTAGAGATTAATCCTTGCAAATTAATGTGTGCATCATGTGCACATAGTGTGTATGCACACGACATGTGCATGTATGTACATGTGTCGATGAGTACACTCATCTTGACCATGGAAATGTGGGTGCCATGGTACAAATTTAATAAGACTTGTGCAATTGAGAACCTCAAAATATTTAAGAATTAATAACCCCATGTGAAGCCTAGCCATGAGAACTCATGTATCCATAGTGTATTAATTTAGGGCTAGTTAATAATAAATAAGTTGGACATTACTTTATGGTAAGATTGGGTTAAAAATATTAAATTTGTCAAGAAGAAATTAAATGGATGAAACTCTTTTGAAGAAATTGTTAAGGTTAAGTGTAAGATCTTGTAAAATTATTGATTAAACCTTGTGCATGGTCTAAGGCTAAGAGTCAAATTCTAATTATTAAAATGATACGATAATCAAGAGATTGGAATCATGCTAAAATTGAGTGGAATTAAGAACTAGTTAAACTCAATTTCATGCATCAAGCTAAGTGAAGTGGGATTGTGGGCTAACTTGAGACTTGGCAATTGGGTTGACACTAGTAAGATTAGGTGTGAATTTCGATGCTATTTTTGCATAGTTAATGCCTAGTTACAATACCGACAACGTACTAGTATCCTTGGCAGAGCCTTTTATGCTAGTCTAAATCATAATTGGGATACTTTGGGATGTAATTCCAAGAAAAAAAATATTGTGGCTTTTCAATATTGTGGGGGAGTGTACATCATATTCTTACGGGCCCTAACGATCAACACATTTAAGCTTATATCAAGGTTGGTTATCATCCCCTAAGCTAACATTTGAATTTTTGAAGTACAATTAGTAGTTTCCTCCTTTGAAATTTAAATTATTTTGGGCTTGTATTTAAATTCTCTCAATATTAATAGAGAAAAGATAATGGTCAATTAGTCTCTTTTGGCCTTAAATTGCCCTTAGTTAGGATATTAAATAATGGGGAGAAGGGCCTAGGTTTATTTTTTTAGATTAACTTAGTTTGTTGAAAATTCTTAGAGAATTTGCAAAGGAAAAGAAATGATGTTTTGGGAATATAATATTGTCAAATCAAGTGCATCCATTATGTGCATTCAACCTTTAAAGCGGACCCTTTGTTATTTATACCCTTTGGATTATTTATAGTAACCTATTTAAGGCTTAGGATATAAACATATTAATTTACCCCAAGATTAAGAGTATTGGATTTAATTTTGGGAGTAGACTAAGATTGTATATATAGATTAATAATGCATAATTTGAGCCTTTATAATGTAAAGTATAATTTGGTTTTAAATTATTACATATATTAAATTCATAAATTGATTTAGAATTATGAAGGAACCATATGTAGAGAAATTACACATCTATATGTGTATAGGAATTCATGGAAGTGAATGTGCATCTATGTGCACATAAGTTTAGAAGTTATGCCCTAGATTTTTATTAAGCTAGAGCTTAGATTAATTATTTAGTTAGACATGTTAAAAACCTAGTCATGGTTAAGAACTCAATAAATAGAGAAATTTTTGTTCTAGAATTATGATGATAAACCTAGGATAGAATTGAAATAGAAGTTCAAATATTTAAGAATTAATTTTCTAAGTTTATGCATTAGGATGTATGGCCTAGGGATGCACACAAATGTGCACATTTTTACATGAATGTGTAGAAATGGACCCTTCCTAAAGAAATTTGGCTAGAAGATTATTAATCAATGAGAAATTAGAATCCTTGAATAAGAATTAATTTTTGAAAAAGTCCTAACCCTAGCAAGAGAAAAAGCTAAGAATTACGGTTTGAGAGAAAAAGTTTTTTAGGAGGATAAGAAGGCCTTAGATCAATAAATTTTGATTAGTGAAATTCTTAGGATCTTAACATTAGTATAAAGAATTATAGAGAGAGAATATTTAATCCCTCAAATAGAATCCTTGAAAGAGAACTCACTTAAATAGAATTCTAGAGAGTTAGGGATTCAACCCGTATACCGGTGCACAAAAGCTTATCCACAAATGGAGAGAATGCTAAGAATACTACTACCATTGACATAGACTTAACACACACATAAGCTCAATCTTGCCATTGCTCACTCACTCATCATCCCACTCATTCATGCATCCAATACAAGAAGAAAGCTAAGCTAATGCATACACAAGCTCAAAGCATACTTCATTCTCAAGCACTTAATTCCCTAGCATGCACACAAACCTTGAAGCTATCAACAAAGAAACATGCACACTAGAGAATAGACATGAGAAGAGAGACAAACATCAACTCATTGAATTGAATTAAAAAAAAGAGTATTGCTCATACAATAATGTAGATGGGGAGAGAGAAGAGCTTGCACCTCTATGGAAAAAGGGGGAGAGCTAGTCTCAAGAGAGCTCAAACATGAGTTTAGCCCAATGTGTCCATAAGCTCTCAAATGAGCCACTTTTTATACAAAAATTCTAAAACTCCCAAAAGTTCCCATGTGGGATTATTGTCAAGCCCACTCCCACACTCATCTACAACTTGGAACTCTTTACAAGAGCCCTAAATAAGCCCGTCACGCAACACTCCCCCCTTCCTATTTTACGCACGTCCTCGAGCGCGGTAGAAGCAAAATCTGCAAAAAACAATGGATACAAGTAAAGCCTTTTATTGAAAAAAAAAACCAGCAATGACAATCTCACACGTGAGCATACAAGTGAAAGGCTGATTAGAGTTTTAAAGAGTGCTAAAAGAGGTGAGTAAAGACTAGTCAAAGTGAGACTAAGTTGTAGATAGTGCTATGCAAAGGCAAGTGTGCTTGCACACCACAGGTTATGACCGCAGTCTCAATGTCCTACAAGTATTTAAGTTATTCCTAAGTGGCAAACCTACTCCTAAATATGAGCAAAGGTGATTGGACCTCTCTTTTTTTTTTTTGGTGTGTGTATAAAAGATGAATAAAGAGGAAGGTTCCATCCCAATGAGACCCAAGCAATGGCCAAGAGACCTCCGCCAAGAGAATCTAAAGGCCGCTAAGTATCTCAAGGGCGAGACAGACCCTTTTCTTTCTTTTTGACATAAGGAGTATCCCATGAAGATGAGGGCATCGGTCTCAAAGGCCCATAATGTACCCCACAGAGTCCTACCAACATCTATCAAGGCGATAGAGTCCTTGAAGGTCTTTTTCTGAATCTGTTAGACGTCAGTGTTCACCCCATGGAAACCAAGGCATCGGCCCCAAGGTGCTAAGACAACCCCAAGTCCTACCAAGCATTCCACATGGCTGTAGACACGTCATGTCTCGATTCACTTGTATATATTTTTTAGGGCATATTTTTCGTAAATTTTTTATTAATCCTAGCATCTATCCCATACCTAAGAGGTAGCTACCACTAGGGATAACTAATATACTTTGAGAGCATAAGAACTTGGCATACTCCGTTGGTATATATCCTACACTGTCTTCAAATAGAAATACCTTCTACTAAGTCCTCTAAGAATCTAGAAATCACTCACCACATTTTAACAACGAATTTAAAACTTAAACCAGCCAACTGTGTGTGAACATGCAAACAATGTATCCAAAAGTTAAAAGCACATAAAGAACAAAAGATTATGATTTGAATACACCTGTTGTAGTGCTCGTTGATGTTGTGCAGATTGCTTCTCTTTGCTCTTTGTAGGCCTTGCATGTCTCCCCCCTTCTCTTTGCTCTTTGTAGGCCTTGCATGTCTCCCCCCTTCCTAATTTGTGTGCACGGTAGGTGGACTATTGGGGCGTGTTTGTATGCCCTTGTTTAGCTGAGATCTCTGCAAAATGTTTATTAACAAACAAGAAAAGAAAAGAAAGGAATAAAATTTGTTATTGGTGCCAATCACTGAATATAGCCGAGGGGAAAAACCCAGTGGGAGAAAAGTGCCTTGGCTTGTTGATCTTATTATGGAGTTGATAAGCTTACCCTTGTACTTGTGGTGGATCCGTGTCCACTTCTGTTGGAAAGATGGTATCAATCACTTCAGGATGCAAGGACAACCCTGTACAAAAACCGGCCTCTGGAGAAGGTGGTAGAGGAAGGAGTGCTTCCTCACTAAAATATGGCATTGGTTCTATGGGAAGATTAAGCAAACAATTCCGATTTTGGAACTACTCAATGTAGGTACTCATAGTGATCCAAAATTGACATGTTGAGGCTTGGGGAAGGAGGGCTTGCAAGATAGGTGGTTGCAAGTCATTTATGCATGTATCCCTCCATTATTGTGCTTGAACCTCCTCAAGTAATCTACGTTGATTTGGTCCTCGTTCTGGTATTCTCACATTAAGAAGGTTATGGCGTTGGGATGTAATTACCACAATTTGTTTCATTAAGTCCGTGCCATATCGTCGAAAGTAAGAGCGGCATATCCAACAAATGTGTGAAGCTTCTCCTAATACGAGTTGTGCACACTCTTGACAATGTGAAAATGGGTGATGCTGTTGATAGAATAAAGTGACAAAGTGATGCCCACAGTAATTTTCACCTAAGGGAGCATAAAAGTACCTAGAATGATTTTGAAAAGGAGGAGCACTATAACCCCCGTGATGTTCAGGTTGAGTACTATTAGGGTCAATGCATGGTGGACATGTATCTCGCCAAGTATCCATCAGGAGGTATCTGGTCGTAGAACAATGAAATTTAGAAACACTCATATCCATCATTACAATCCCAATCAAAAACATTGTAGATAAGATCATCTCAAAAAGAATACAATCCTCTAAAGGCATAAGGAACCACATTAGTAAATGTGAGACTATTCAAACACTGATCTACCAAAGAGCTTCAATTGTAGTGTTAATGCCTTACCTTTGGTTTTGGGTATGTCCTTCTTAAGAGGTGGGAAGGTTAGCAATTGTCGAGGAATTTGAGCAAGATAAGAGGATTTAGGCATTGAAGTTCTAGAATCTATGCTCAAAGGAGACTCATGTAAAGTTGGACTTGTCTTAGGTACACAAGTTGATGGTGTAATTGTGTAACCAGGAGAAATTGGGACAACTGGTGATTCAATACATGTTTAGGGAAGATCAACACAAGGAGATTTGTAGGTGCTATCATAACCACCTATCCTATCTTGAAGAGGTTGTGTTGATTTCTTTTGCACCCACCACTGATATGGAAAACCAAGGGTGGCTTTTGGAATCTTATTGATACACTCTTTTACCTCTAGCAAACCATGGCATTTGGGAAGCCAAAGTGCTGTTGAACCCTCATAATAGCCTTGTGCTTTAAGAACATGCTTTGGGACCCAACGAGTAACGATCTGAGGTTTAGGCTTGGAAATTATGTGCTTTTTAGGAGGCTTAGCAACTAAGCTAGATGGTACAAGTGTGTACGCATCTTTGGGTAGCCAAATTGATAATTTCTTCTTGCCTGGCCTTCTTTGAGCAGTGACTAGAGTAGTTGGAACATGCCAGCCATGGCCCTCACTTGAGGACTCATCGATTATCCACATCATTTGTGTTGGAGCTTCAAGAGCAGATTTTGAAAGTGGGTTGTGTAAGGTAGAAACACCACCCTTTTGACATGATAAAGCTCGTGGAGTAGCCCATCCCAATACGCAATCAGAATCAATTTGTAATTTGTATTGTCTATTCTTCCAATCTAAAGAACAATTGGTAGCACTTAACCATGATCGACCGAGAACAGCCTCTACCACTGCCTTGGACTTACTTGCCACATAAAAGGGAACTAACATCTGGTGATCCTGAATGTACATCATCATGACACATTTTTCCTCTATAGGGTTATCTTCACCTGAGAAGCTTCGTAAGTCAACAGGAATGTGCACAAGTGTTGGTTGTCCCAAGGCTATCCATGTGTCAAACGAGAGAACATTATAATCTGCACCAGAGTCAATTAAGGCAGAGACAAAGTAGGTAGTCTCATGAAGATGAAGACACACTTTAATATTGAAAGGATCGACATATGGTTCATCAGTAGCCAACTGTAAGGCCAACATAGAAGCTTTGCAATGCTCCTTGGCTTTTGCAACTCTAGCTTTAGCCTCTTCTTGAGCCTGACGTTTAAGTAGGTCATGTGCTTCTTTTCATGTGTGTGCAGCATACATTTGTTGAAGCATGGCTTCAGTTAATGGTTCATTGTATTTCTTGAGATGACTTCCATTAATGAAGTTAGGCATTTTCTCACCTTCTAGTGTCTCTAAACGCACTGCACCACTTGGAGTAAGCTCATTAATCACAAACGGTCCTAGGCCACGTTTCCTGAGCTTTCTCTTATGCTTCTTAAGTGTGTACAAGAGCACAAGGTCCCCTTTTTTGAATCGGCCAGTTGTTACATTTCTATCATACCATTGCTTTTGTCTCCTCTTCTCGGCATACATCCCCATTACCGCCAATAAGCGGGACTCATCTAGCTTTTCCAATTCATCAATGCGTTGTGAAAGCTCATGACCAGTCCAGTCCAATTGTTTAGCAACTCGTGGAGTAGGTACAAGAAATTCAATGGAAAGAAATGCATCTAGCCCAAAAGCAAGCTCAAATGGGGTTGGGCCCACAGATGTTTTATATGCTGTCCTATATGCCCAAAGAACTGAGTGCAACTTTTGCTCCCAATCAGTCCTATGTCCCTCAACAATCTTTGTGAGTGCTGTGTAGAGAATCTTGTTAGTGCTCTCAGCTTGACCATTGGTCTGGGGATGATAGGGTGCAGAACGCTTGTGAATTACCATAAATTCTTGAAGCAAAAACTCTTTGACCTCATTCACAAAGTGCACACCTTGATCACTAACGATTTCAATAGGTAAGCCATAGCGTGTAAACACGTACTCATACAAGAACTTGGCTGTGGTTCTGGCATCATTTTTAACTGTAGCCTTTGCCTCTACCCATTTGGTCAAATAGTCAGTTTTGCGACTATAATATATTCGGCATGCGTGTGACGAGCTAGAGGTTTAATGGGACCGACAAAATCAATACCCCATTTTGCAAAAGCACGTGTGCTCAACATAGGCCGCAATGGCATATTGTCCTTTGTGATGGGAGGTTTGGTCCTTTGACAATCGTCACAACGTTTTACATATTCTTCGGCATCCATTTGTAAGGTTGGCCACCAAAGCCCAGACTACCTAATCATCTTAGCTGTGGTATTGCCCGAAAAGTGTCCACCCCCAAAACCTGCATGTGCATGAGTCAAGATTTTCAAGTAGTCAGCTTCACATACACACATGCGTAAGTTGCCATCCTTGCCCCTCTTGTAGAGTTGGCCCTCTATCATCATATAGTTTGCTGCTTCAACTTCAATAGCATGCTTTCGATATTTAGGAATTTTTTGATCAGTATGACCATGCTGAAGATAGTCCACCATATACTTACTCCAACTTGGTGTAGTTGAAATTTGGAATAATGTGACACTATGAATTGGCTATTGAATTTGACATGAAGCACAGTTACGAACAAATTTTTCAGCATCCGCATGCATGGTAGGCCACAATTGCCCATCCTGAGATATACGTCGCACACAAGTAGTAGCTGATGCATGGATTCCATCGATACCCGCATGTGTCCATTCCAAGATCTCCTCATATTGGTGAGGGTTGGGTATAAGCCGCAACACTCCATCATTACCCTGACGATATAATCTCCCTGAGATTAACTTGAATGGTCGCCATAGGTCCACATTAGGACCCGCTAGTTGTATCTGCCCACTTTTCAAAATTTCTAAGATGGATTCAGACCATTTAGGAGCTGTCTCTACAAGGAAAAGTGTTGAATCTAACATATCATCATCCACACCCACAGGAGCTTCACTAGAGGTGATTCGAGACAAATGATCTACCCTAAGATGAGTTGTTCCTTTTCGGACTGCCACTTCAAAATCAAACTCAAGAAGGATGATAAACCACCTCACAATCCTTCCAGTTGCACAAGGCTTATTCACCAAGTATAGCAATGCTTGATGGTCCACAAAAAATATGAATTTGTTTGCCAAAAGGTAATGGCATATATCATGGACAAACCTTCTCTTTCTTTTGTGGTATAATTCTTCTCAACATTGTTCAACTGTCGACTAGCATATGAGATTGGAAAATCTTTATTATGTTCTCCCGATTGAGCCAAAATATATCCAATTGCAAAGTTTCAAGCATCAATATGGACATGAAAGATTTGGTTCCAATCTGGTGCCCATAAGATGGGTGCAGTCACTAATGCTTGCTTCAACTTTTCAAAGGATTCCTCACACTCATCAGTCCAATTAAACTTTACAAGAAGAGCATATAATGGTCTGGCTAGGACAGCGTACATGTAGATGAATCGACGATAATAGCCACAATGTCCCATGAATGTTTGTACCCCTTTAGGGTTGATAGGCCGAGGTAATGAGACAATGACATCAATTTTATCCATATCTGTTGAAATCCCATTGCGAGAAACAATATGGCCCAAAATTTTCCCTTGTCTTACCATGAATTTGCACTTGTCAGGATTCAAGCATATGCGATAAACTTGACACTTTTGAAACACAAGTCTGAGGTGTTCTATATGATCATCATGCTCTTGTGAGTGAACACATAAATCATCCATGAAGATCTCAAGAAATTACCTAAGGTACTCCTTGAATACATGACTCATTGACCGCTGAAAGGTTATTGGTGCATTTGTTAGACCAAACGGCATAACACGATAGGCAAAGATGCCATCTTCAGTAGCAAAGGCTATCTTGTGTTGATCCTTTGGATCAATTGACACTTGATTGTAACCAAAGAATCCATCTAAGAAACTATATGCCTTTTTCCCTGCAACTCGTTCCAGAACATGATCCGTGATTGGAAGTGGGTAATGATCACGTACAGTAGCTGCATTTACCTTCTTGAGGTTTACACATACTCGAAGTTTTCCATTTTTCTTGGTCACCACTACAATAGGGGAGACCCATTCAGTGTGTTCAATCTCATAGATAAATTCTGCCTCTAAGAGCTTGTCTATTTCTTCCTTTATCTTTCGTGCAAAATTCTCATTGTAAGTATAAGGACGTTGCTTGGAAGGCTTTGCATCCTCTCGCAATGGAATTGTATGCTGACATATGCTTGGATCAACTCCTTTGAGGTCTTTATAACTCCAAGCAAAAACATCGCGATACTCCTTTATTGTTTGAATTAATAACTTCTCCTCATCTAAGGACAAGTCTGTGGCAATCCACACATAGCGAATCTCTTCTCCTGGCTTAGGGATATCAATCTTTTTTGCATCTTCTGGACCATCATATGAAACCCCTAGCATGCTTGGTTTTTGTCGCATGGGTTGTTGAAGAACAATCTTCGGATCTTGAAGAGTGTACTATGTGAAGTTGGGGGGAACATTGAGACCTTGTTCTTGTCCACTTGAGTCGTCACTCATTGAAGACCATGCAGTTTTGAGCTCTCCTTTGCAATCTTGCATCAGATTTTTTTGTTCAACCGTTATCTTTGCACTTCCGACACTCTCTTTTGAATCGGTTTTAGACTTGAGTTTTGGTTTTTGTTTCTTCGTTTTTTTGTAATTTTTGCTAATAGTTTTTAGCTTTTCTCCTGGTTGGAATCCATATGATCATTTTACTTGGTCTTTGATACTATCTTGTGCTTGGACATAGTATAGATATCCATTCTTTCCTAAGAAGTGAGGTGGTGGTCGAGAGTGTTCATTCTTAAACTCCTCCTTTTCTTTTTGTAGTCTCTCACGTCGTTCCCTCTCATCTTGTTTACGGATTCTCTTGTGGCTCTTACAGCATTTACGTTTAGGTTGGCTTCGAGGGATCTCTACTTGAACCTCCCTTCCTCTCAAGAGTAGGCATGCCTTTCCTAACTCTTCCTCAGGGATTATCACATCATTATCAAAATCAGAGTCCCATCCATCTTCCTTATCAGCATCATTAGCAAATTCGAGTGTTAAATCCTCCACTGAGACTTCCTCTACATGCAGTGCTATTGTGGATGCATCCCCATAGTACAAAACATCTAGAAGATCACGTGGTTGTACCATTCGTATAGGAATAATGTCATATCCATCTAAGTCACAAAATTGAATTGGCTTAGGTAAAGCACATGTCGATAATGTTGCAAGGACATGACTCCATTCTAGTGGATCAATTAAGTGCTCAGGGAGGAAGGGTTGTGGAATGTATGCCTCATCTGATACACTTTGATTACCCTTAAGTCTCTCAGTGTTGAAATCCTTACATGAGGCTCTACACATCCACAGATCTTCTCGCCCATCTGACAATGTAACTTTTGAGCCCTCAGATGAAGCAGAATCAAACTCATCTATTGGAGACCTTGTTACATCACGATATGAGTGATTCTTTAGGTTGACCCTTGTGATGACAGAATCATGTCGGAGGTACAAATAATTGTATCCCCAATCTTGAATCATTTGAAATTGTTGCATGAATGGTCTACCCAATATCACTTCATAGTTTGGATGTTTTCCAAAATCCACTACTGCAAAGGTGTGCTCATATTCAATCCCACATGTGGTGACCAATATGTTCTCAAGCAGCCCAAGGGGATGTTCTAAGCTTCCATCTACTAGCTGCAAGCGCATCCTGGTACTCCTAATAGCTGGTTTGCTCCACTTTTCCCAAATGGACCTTGTCACAATGCCCACTCCTGCACCACTATCAAGTATTGCAGTTGAAGCTACTTTTCGCACTTCTAATGGGAGGGTAGCATTTCCCTGATCGTCCTCACAAAATTTTCCTACTTTGTTGATAGGAACTGGCATAACATGCTTTTTCTCAGGGTGTATAGTACAATGATGGTGACCCTTTTGTAGCAATACCTGCTCTGACAAACATGTGGCAATATCATTCCACAACTCAGGTCGAAGCTTTATCAAATCAAGCAAAGGTAAGGTACAAGCCACTGGTGCTGACAAAATAGCTTGCACGATACCCATATCCATCTCCTTTGTCAACCTTCTATGCATGGAGGGTATCCTCAAGGTTTGAGAACAGTTCTCATATTCTCCCAAATATGATGGTAAGGTTTTCATTGTATGCTTACTTCTAGGAGAAACAATTGTTTGAACTTCCTCCTCCTAGATGCTTGGGTGTCTAAAGTTGTTTTCTGTGCCCCTGGTAAAATCCACCTCAGAGAATGGAGGTGAAATAATAGAGGACATATTCTCATTAACTTTCTCATGAACTTCTGCCCACATCTCATTTGCCATGTCCTCATTAGCATCCATAACTTCATCGTTGCATGGGAAGGCAAGGCTAGGTGGTGGCAAAATACCTTCTTTCAATGGGGTGTCAATTGGTGCAGACTTCTCACTATGAGATTGTGAGATGAGCTCACTTTTCATTTCCCGACTTGATGACACTTCTGGTATGGTTTCTAATGTTGGCTTAAGAGAGGTTGGGCCCCGAGGAATAGGTGGAGGTGGTCCCTCAAGTATTGATTGAGCTTCCCTAATGAGTTGCTGATGTACAGCTAGATTGATCTTCTCCTCACGAGGGTTTGGGCCCCGAGGAATAGGTGGAGGTGGTCCCTCAAGTATTGATTGAGCTTCCCTAATGAGTTGCTGATGTACAGCTAGATTGATCTTCTCCTCACGAGGGTTTGGATATTCTTGAAGCTTCTTGGGTAGCTCAGATAAAGCTGCAATGCGACTTCTATGAGCATCAATGATGGCATCTAGAGTCTCGTTCACCTTATCCACAAAAACAGAACCCCCAGAACTATCCTCGGTCGTACTAGCCTCATCTTGTTTAGCACTAGGCCCAGGTTGAGGTTGATGCTCCTCATGCACTTCTTGGGATGTAAAAGTTTGATCCCTCATGTTTTGTTTAGAGACTTTTTGAGAACTAGTGGATGCACTTTTAGTTCGCTTGGTGCGGTTCTTTTTCCTCCTAGTGGCACTAGATTTGCCTTTGCATCCCTAGTTCGAGGTGTCTCATCAGTTTGCATTTTGACATTCCGTGTCTGTGATCTAGTCATGACTCTAAGTGGCACGACATCCTCATTCTCTGATGAAGGTGGCGATGGAACTTCCCCTACAAGGTTGAGTGAGACCTTTGGTTGAGAGGTACCTTCCTCATGTGGTTTCAGCAAACAATCCTTTGGGAAGTGTTCTACACAACACCCTAGACAATATCTTTCAATTGGTGGAAACTCTGGTACTGTTGTATTGGATCGAGCTGCTTGCCTTGAGCGGTGTGGACAATCACGAGCCCAATGGGGTTCTCCGCACTCATAACAGGGGCCCATTAGTTTGGCTTCTACTTTCCTTTGCTGCCATTGACCTGAGGGGCCTGGAGTCCTTGGTTGGTAGTCGCCTAGCAACATCAAAGAATTTTGTTCCCCTCCAGTGCTTGGCTTGGATATGCGGGACTTTCAAAGAGATTTTCCTTGGATGAATATGATGCATATTCCTCCTCCACATAGCCTGGGTTTACCAAGTCTCTACACATATTTGAATTGTCGTAGTCAACAACCCTCACAGGAGCAATCCCAGGAGCAGGAGGTTGAGCTCCAAGAACAGGTCGTGCTTGCTCTTGTGCCATCGGTGGCTTACGTTCAAAATTAGTATACTGTTGATGCATTTGTGGAGTCACTCCACCCCTTTGCTGCTCACGCTCCTATCTCATTCTTGCAATGCTAGTACATTCCTGTGTGGTGTGGGTAAAGTTCCAAGCACAGGCCTGGCACCACTTCTTTGTGGGTTGGTTTGTGACTAGAGGAGAAAAGGTATTACATTCTTCGGTTTTATGGTTACCGCCACATGCTCCACAAAGATGAGGACCTGTAGGCAGTACACTCCTCATTCGCTGCAGCTGCTGCTATTGTTGTGGCTGCATGGGTGGGCGATAGGTTTGTCCCAATCTCCTTAGTACTAGGTTAGCTATCTGGTCTGGATTTACTAGCGCACTAGACCCTGAACTTTGGTCATCATCCCACTGATCCCTAGGTTTCACCTCAGGGCTAGAACCATCTTGGAATTTGAAGTTATCTGTGAAATCCATAGCATCATGGCAACACTCATTGAAATTTGTATGCTTCTTTGCATTGAGATGTGTGTGTAGTGTTGAATTTTTGAGTCCTTTTAAGAAGAGAGAAATTAATCGACTCTGGGTGGGCTTCTCATCTTCTGGGCAACGATTAATATACTGCTTCATCCTATTTACACAATCTCTAACACTCTCAGTCTCGCCTTGCTTGAAAGAGTATATGTTTGCTACCGTGTCATGTTGAATCCCCATCAAGGAAAAAGCAGCAATGAATCTCTCTTCCAGAACTCGTAAAGAAGATTTGTCTGAAGCCTCTAGTGCCTGAAACCAAGCAAGGGCCTTTCCCTCAAGAGTGAGCCCAAATCCTTCAATTTGCGTATGCTTGTCAGTCACTTGCTCAGCTTGAACTGCTTGCCTAAATGCTGCTACATGGTCATATGGATCTCCTGACCCTTCGTACTTCTTTACCAGTTTCTGAAGAGTTGATGGCCTTACTTGTCTTGAATACTCATCATAGGGCCTACGGCCTCTCACTCTTAGTGGGAATTGTTCCTCTCTTTGGTAAGATGGTCCACATGCATCCCAAATTGGTGTGGGTCCCCTATTACATGCCTCACCAACCCCCTCCAAAGATCTTGCTACCCGCATTTCAGGAGGTGCATTTATGGGAGGCCAAGTTGGCTCCCCTACCCTCCGATTGTCATAGTGAGGGAAACGTTGTTGTGGTGTGATTTGTGGTCGTACTTTTGGTGTAGGATAATATCTTGGTGCTAGAGTTGGGCTACTTGTAGTGGTCCACTTTGATGTTGAGGGTCTCTCTCTAGTGAACTCTTGTAGGGGAGGAGCAGCAGTTTCTCCAAGAAAGGCTGTCTCTCCTGGTTTAGTTGTATTTGTTGTTGAGAACACTTCCATGAATAATGGTTGTCCTTTCCACGTGAGCTCCCGAATCTCCTTCCAATCTAAGGTTCGGTATTCATTGTCCCATTTATCAACGATTCGGTTCACGTGTCCTGCAAGCTTCTCGACTACCACCACAAGTGCTAGAGGAAGATCTAATTCTGGCAATCCAGTTGTGGCATAATATCCTTCTAAAGAGTCCTTATAGACCTCTTGAAGTGGGTCATCCTGTAAGACCTTTGTCACTGGAATTCGTCGTACAAACTCCCATTGGTTCTCATCCCCCTGATCCATTTTGCTCTTGCCTTTCCTATTTTCCAAATTTAGATCTACAAGAAGTAAATCATCTATGGATGGCTTTGAGGACTGGGCATTGGATGGTCCAAGCATGTCCGGCTCAATGAGCCAATCATCTCTAGACTCCCTTGCTCTGGAAAGCTTTGATAAGTCTAAGAACTCGCTTTTAGAGCTCCCCTAATTTGTCTAAATTCTCTAGATGATAGGTGACTTCGTAGCGAACACCATCTCCACCCATGTACATGTTACCCTGGTCATTGACTAGAGGTGCTCTATCAAGTTCTGAGAAAAAGTCTGCGATCTTAACAAGATACCGTTGTTGTGGATCCCTAAAGATCTCAGCTCCTTGAGCATTCGTGTAGACATATTGAAGTCTCACATTGAGTGGTAACCCCATGGTGTCGGCTTCAAATGGATTAAAAGATCTTGTGGGTGTCCTATTTGGGGCTAAGGGATGACTATTTGACGGCCCTAGATTGTCCATGGACAATGAGCTAGTTGTTCTGGAAAGGGTATCAGATTGGGATTCGGAAAAGGTTTCAGCAATATCTGCCAAATGTCCTACCGATTGGGTTCCACTTTCCTACGTAAGTACTCTAGAAGGTGCCCTAGGCCCTATGGCAGTGTCTATGTGACGTCCCGACGGCAAGTGCATATGGTCAAATTTTAAGGTTTGTTTGTTTTTTTTGTTTTTTTTTTAAATATATATATATATATATATATACATATATATTTAAACCATACCTAACCGCTAAATGCAACTATCAAGAATATGTGTGTAAATACCTATCCTATTTTTTTTTAATTTTTTTTTACTTTTTTACTAATTACACAAAAATACTAATTATGCACAAGATTACAAAAATTTAAAAAAAATGCAAGTTACACTAATTATGCAAAAAATTACAAAAATTTTAAAAATAAATTTATAAAATATGCAAAAAATGTGGACTCCTAAAAAAATGTGGACTCCTAAAATTACAGAAATTTTTTTAAAATTTATTTATTTCTTTCTTTCTTTCTTTTCTTTTCTTCTTTTTTCTTTTTTTTAAAAAAATACAAACAACATAAAAACTAACAAAAAATAATAATAAATAATAAATAACAAATTAAAAAAAAAGAAAAAATACTAATCTTTTTTTTTCTTCCTTATCGCGTCCGAATTCCTCGCCGTTCGCTCCTCCTTCACGTGCTTCGCCTTCACCGCCTTCACCTGCTTACTGTCAGCTACTACAGCCAGCTGCCCTCCACGCCAGCCAGTTACGACGCTAGCTGCTTTCGCTCTCAGTCAGCCGACAGCTGCAGCCAGTCGCCTGGCCCAACTTCTCCTTCGCTTCCTCCTTGCTACAGCCACCTAAGCTGCACAACATCGCCTTCCTTTCTCCTAGCCACCTTCGCCCGTCTGCTTGCGCTCTTCGCTAGCCAGCAGTCGACAGCCACACGGCTCGCCTTCTACTTCTTCTTTTTTTAAAAAAAATTTGGCGCCTCTCTCTACCGGCCTTCACTCAGCCGCCCATCTGCTATCTACTGCTGCCGACTTCTTGACTCCAAGCACCCCGCTTGCTTCCGCTTGTGACCCGGACAACTGAACCAGATAGAGCGTAGTCCGCACTCCTCCAACGAGACTCCGCCAGCGCACCTGCTAAGCCCAACGAGACCGACTTGTTAAAGCTGGAAAGAGGAAAACTCTACCGCTTTCTCAACTAAAGCGAGGTGGTGCTCTCGAGGTTGGCTACTACAGCCTTCGCAGCCACAGCGCGGCCACCCCACAGCCTCAAGCCTCACCCTCACCGGCCTTCACAGCGAGCTAGCCAACAGCGGCCTTCCCTCCTTTTATTATTTTTTACTAATTACATGTTAGCGAAAAGCATGAAAGCATGAAATGACAAAAAACAATGAAGGTAAGCATAATGAACGGTACTTGAAAAAGCATAAAAGCAATAACACATTAAAAAAAACAATGCGAGAGAAACCTCAACCGTTCAATGGATTTTTCTTATCCTAACCTTATCCACTCACACCGGGATCGCACACCCAAACTTAACCTAATCACTCAATGGTTTTGCAACCAAAAGAGGAAATAGTGGTGGTTTCCACACACTCTCAACCGGATTTGAGTCTTCTCCCCGACAGCGGCGCCAATGGAGAGACGGAAAACTCTCTCACTTCTTGTAGCAAGAGTAGCATGATCCACATGTAGCTGAATCCAATGGGATTGCATCCCTTTCGGAGCTAGGGATTCAACCCGTATCGGTGCACAAAAGCTTATCCACAAATGGAGAGAATGCTAAGAATACTACTACCATTGACATAGACTTAACACACACACAAGCTCAATCTTGCCATTGCTCACTCACTCATCATCCCACTCATTCATGCATCCAATACAAGAAGAAAGCTAAGCTAATGCATACACAAGCTCAAAGCATACTTCATTCTCAAGCACTTACTTCCCTAGCATGCACACAAACCTTGAAGCTATCAACAAAGAAACATGCACACTAGAGAATAGACATGAGAAGAGAGACAAACATCAACTCATTGCATTGAATTAAAAAAAAGAGTATTGCTCATACAATAATGTAGATGGGGAGAGAGAAGAGCTTGCACCTCTATGGAAAAAGAGGGAGAGCTAGTCTCAAGAGAGCTCAAACATGAGTTTAGCCCAATGTGTCCATAAGCTCTCAAATGAGCCACTTTTTATACAAAAACTCTAAAACTCCCAAAAGTTCCCATGTGGGATTATTGTCAAGCCCACTCCCACACTCATCTACAACTTGGAACTCTTTACAAGAGCCCTAAATAAGCCCGTCACGCAACATTGAGCTTGACCGATTTTTTCTTTGTCTAACTCCTTCTTTTGTTTCAAAAGATGCTCTTGTGCGAGCATTTCTTGGGTTACCCCGGGTCCATAATACTTTTTGACTTTGCTTCCCTTGATGTATCCTTCCGTTTCTACTCCCTCGATGGTTTCAATTCAAATGAACCCTTGAGAGGTGATTTTAGACACTCTAAAAGTTCCTAACCCTCTATATTTGAGTTTCTTTTTCTTAGTGCTTCTAACACCATACATGAGGACGAGGTCCCTCATTTCCAATTTCTTGTGTTGCAAGTTATGGTCAAACCAATATTTTCTTCGTAGTTTCTCGACCATAAGCCCATGTGATGCAATTAGCCTGGTTGCATCAAGTTTTTCCAAATCAACCAATCTCTCGACTAATTCATTTTTAGTAAGTCTTTCCTATAGTGGAATTCATAGGCTTGGAAATATAATTCCATAGGAATTACCGCATCAACACCATAGGCATTATTACATCAACACCATAAGCTAGACGAAAGGGAGTATATCACGTCGCTATCTTATACAATGTAGGATAAGCCCATAGAGCTGCAACCACTTCTGTTCCCAATCCATGCGATTGGCTTCTAAGGTTTGCATCAAGATAGCACATAAAATCTTGTTGGTGCTCTCTACCTAACCATTTGCTTGTGGGTAATAAATTGATGATTTGCGATGTACTACAAGGAATCCTATAAGTAACTGTTCAACCACCTCATTAATGAAATGTGAACCCCGATTAGCCAAATCTAGAAATGATATTTTTATATATATAAGAACTTGGTTGTGGTTTAAGCATCGGCTTGCTTAGAGGCTATTACCTATGCCCACTTCGTGAAATAATCTATGGCCACGATCACATATCGGGCTTGTGAACGGATGCGTTGCTGGACTAATGGGTCTAATAAATTCAATCTCCCATTTTTCAAAGGGTTGTCTTACAATAACAAGGGTGAGTGGAATCATATCATTTTGATGTGGAATAGGAAATCTCCAACATTCCTCGCATATTTTCACAAACTCTATGCCATCCCCAGATAACGTAGGCCACCATAGTCCCGCTTAAGGCACATTGCGAGCTGTAGCTTCTCCACCAAAGTGTCCTTCAGCTATTCCTGAGTGTGCTTCTTCTAATATCATTACAAATTCATCTTCTCGCACACATCTTCTTAGGATATCATCCTTACCTAGCTTATATGACTCTCCAACAATAAATTGATAAGGTGCGGCCAGCTTAATAAGCCAATGCATTTTATCCTTGTTCAAAGGTCTATCTTGCCAAAAACCATAAGCTAGATAGTTTGAAATCTTATCACTCCACTCAGGCACCATGTCAAGTTTGAACAGGAAAGCATCAGGGAGGTCATCAATGCCAGTTGTTGATTCTTCGTTTGGGATTCTAGACACATGGTCGGCCAAAACATGTTATGTTCCTTTTCTTATCTAGACCATAAAGTCAAATTTGAGGAGTAGTAGCAACCAGCATGTGATTCTTCCTTGTTCACCAAATATAATAGGTCCTGATGGTCCAAAAAGAATACAAATTTGTTGGCCAATAGGTAATGATGATATTTCTTTACATCATAAACCATGGCCAACCGTTCATGCTCCATGGTGGTGTAGTTTATCTATGCATCATTTATTTAACGATTGGTGAAGCAAACTGGATAAGCCAATTCAAATTTCCCAAGTTTTGCCAATACGTATCCTATCACAAAATTTAATGCATCGATGTGCATATGGAGTATAAGTTCCTAGTTGGGTGGCCTCATAATAGGTGCACTTTCCAATGCTTTCTTCAACTTATCGTCTGCTTCTTGGCATTCCTCCTCAGTCCATTCAAAGACAATGAGTAGTCTATACAATGCCCTTGAAACTTCAACATAGAATACGATTAAGCATTGGTAATACCCAATATGTCCCATAAACCGTTGTACACCTTTGTAGTTGGTTGGTGGTGGTAATTCCAAGACCAATTTTACCTTGCTCTCAGTGGAAATACCATTTTTTGACACAATGTGCCCTAAGATTACACCATTCTTGACCTAGAATTGACATTTTAAAGGGTTTAAGGATATATGACATAATCGACATCTTTCAAACACCTTTATTAAGAAAGAAAAATGCTCCATCTAGCATGAGTGTGCATACAGATTGTCAATGAATACCTCCATCCACTTTTGCAAGTATTCCTTGAAGGCCGTGCACATTAGTCATTTGAAAAGTTGTCGGAGAATTGGTGAGGCCAAAAGGCATAACCTTATAAGAATACGTTCCCCACATCGTTATTGAAGGCTATTTTGTGATGGTTTTTGGGTTCTATGGACACTTGATTATAGCCCGAAACTCCATCTAAGAAGTTATAAGCTTCTTCACGTAACCTCAATTTCCCATTTTTTTAACACAATCATGATTGGTGAAATCCAATTTGTGTGCTCGATTTCATAGATGAAATCTGTGGCAATGAGTTTATCAAAATCTTCCTTTATAATTGCTGCATATTTCGGATGCATCTACCAGTTTTTGCCTGGATGGTCTCGATCCTTCCATGATTAGAATGGTGTGTTGAACCACCTCAGGTGGTACACCCTTCATCTCTATGTATTTCCAAGAAAAATAATCTTTGAATTCTTTCAAGAGAGGAATGAGCTCTGCTTCTTCAAACCGCAGTTAAGTCTTTAGCAATGTAGACAGGTTTGCAGTCCTCCCCTGTCTCTACAATATCCATCTCCCTAACTTCAGCTAGTGGATTGGCCATCTTCCTTCACTCTCTTAGCCATTAAGTGGACAACCTTTTGTTATTCAATGATGTATGTTTTGAAATGGTGTGGCACAGAGAGTAGGTACGACTTCTCATCCTCCTCATCTTTCGTCCGGGCTAGTGCCTTTTTTTCCTTGCATTTGGCTTTTCGGCCAAAGCCTTATTTCATTTTCTACATCTGGCCTTAGTGAGTTCAGGTGTTTCCAGCTCCTATGGCATAGTCCTTTCCCCTCATTTTCCTTCTAGGTTATCTTACTCAACTCCTCACCCCAGTTCCTAGAAAATTCCTCCTGCGCACCTTAGTGACCTCGAGATATCTTAGCCAATCAGCATCTGTGGGTTTACTTTGTAATAGGTCATTTCATCGAGAAATATACCTCTTTTGTTTTTGGTGGCATCTCTTGAGGCGTTGGGTGCTGTTGTTGTGTGACTGTTGCGGCTTTACGAGCTAGACCCTTCTATGCTGGAGGCTTCATCCTCTATTTCCTTTTCTCTTGGTTGCACATCTACCATGCGCACTGAGGTGGTAGGAAGAATTCCCAATTCAACATACTAGGTTCCTATAGGGAAGAACACATCTATAGTGGCAAGTATATGCATCCAGTTTTTGCTAAAATCTAGAGGTGGGAGTGATGCATGCATTGCGGCCTCTTCCTCTTCTGATGAATTGTCCTCAATTGGTTGAAAAACTTGTAAGGATGTGGTCCGCTCTATGGTGAGCTAATCATTTTCAAACAATTGCCCTTCCATGGGATGTGCCTTCCACATATATAGATCAATTTTTAGAATCTGCAAATCCTTTCAAACATACACTTGATCCAACGTTGAATCATGCACCAATTTGGCTTCCATCATGAAGGGTTTTCCCAAGATAATGTCATATGAGTTTGGCTAGCATAGAAAGTCCATTACAACAATTGTATAATGGTAGTGGAACGAAAAGAACTTAAGCCTCGAGGGGTGCACTACTAAGAAACCCTATGTATCAAAAGTGCGTTCAAGGGGTATTTTAAAAACCCCTTACCTATGAAGTTTTCATGAATAAAATGACCCCTTTTTCTTTATAGACTTACGGGTTTTTAAAAAAAATTAATTAAAAAAACCCCTTTTATAAATATATTTTTATAAATTTACATTACATTTTTGAATTTAAAAACCCATTCATTTAAACTCGTGGTATACTTACATATTTTTATGTGAAACCCCCAAGACTTAAGCCTAAAAGTTTTCAACAGCCCCATCAGGTCTTGAAGAAGTTTTGTCTGCCATCTTGACAATTAGATCTCCTTTTTCCAATTCTGGTTTTCCCCGATTCTCCCAACACCTTTTGGTAATAATGCTCACACCTGTGCCTCCATCCAGCATAGCCAGTGCTTGGTACTCGTTATGGTGGATTAGAATTGAGGAATTCATATCATCGTTCTCATAATACCAACCTAATTTATTGAAAGGTATTTTGACGAATCTAGGTGTTCCCTCTTCCTCATGCACTAGGTTTTTCCCCAAGGAGGCGTGGGACACCTTGGTAAAACTCTATGAAACAAATACCAAGGCACAAAAAAAACAGTTGAAGAATGAACTTCATACTGTGGACAAAAAGAGTATGTTTGTGAATGACTATGCATTGAAGATAAAGGTATTGTGGAATCCCTTACATCTATTGGTGTTTTAGTAGATGATGATGATAAGGTGGAAGTCTGTCTACGTGGTCGCAATACAAGGCGTTCAAGACGTCTATTCAGACTCGGAAAAACATTCCCAATTTCACAGATTTGGTGTCTATGTTGATTATAGAAGATAAGAGCTTGGGTGAAGACCAACAATCTTCACAAAACAAAACAGTTCAGAACAACAGGTCTTCTACACAAGTTTAGGAAGAGGACGAGGTAGAGGAGGCCGTGGACACGGCCAAGGAGGTGTCCGAACAGATAATCAAAATTCTGGCGAGCAACAGCAACAACAATAGTCCTAGAATTCACAACAACAACACGCAGGTGGAAGAGGCCAATTCAGAGGCAGAGGGAGTCAAAGAGGTTGTGGAAATTGGCAAAGGCAGTATAATGATACATGTGGATGCTTTTATTGTGGTAAGCCTGGACATGTGTAGGCAGGCTGACATGCAAAATGGAAAATTGCAGCAAAATAACTATGCATCCTCAAGCAGAGAAAAATGAGGTTAATGAAAGGTTGTTTGTTATGCAGCATGTCATGAATGCCATGTCTGAAAATGTTGAAGCAGCACATAAAGATGATGTATGGTACATTGATTCAGGTGCTTCGAACCACATGACAAGTCATGGGGAGTGGTTCAAGGAGATGAAGAACCTTGAAAGACCAGGTTTTGACACTGCTCATCCAATTTCCCATGTTGGAGATGTGCCATTGTCTATGCAGGATGGCAAAGTGAAGTGCCTTGCAGATGTACTTCATGTTCTGAACATAACAAAGAATTTGGTTTCAGTTGGCCAGATGATTGAGCAAGGTTTGCAGGTTTGGTTTAATTCTGATGGTTGTTATGTTGAAGACTTTAAAGACAAGTACAAGTTGGTTGCAAAAGGTAACAGAGTGGGCAGAATGTTTATATTGAATGTAAACATGCCTGAAGTGAGTGCTGCAATGTTTGCAAATGGTTCAGGAATTGTTGCAAACACAGACATTTGGCATAAAAGAATTGGACATGTGAATGTGCAGAGAATGAAGTCTATGCAGACTAAAGGAATTGTGACAAGGCTGCCAAAGTTTAAAGTTGAAGGTATGCAGAAAATATGTGAAGCATGCCAATTTGGAAAGAAAACAAAGCATGTATTTCCACGTAACAAAAATGTGAGCAGAAATGCACTAGATGTTGTGCATTCAGATGTATGGGGTCCTACGAAGACCATGTCTATGGGAGGCTGCATGTACTATGTCACATTTATTGATGACCACATTAGGAAAGTGTGGGTATACTTCATGAAGGAGAAGAGTGAGGTGTTCACTCATTTTCAGAATTTCAGAGTTATGGTTGAAAAGCAAATAGGAAAATATGTAAAGTGCCTAAGGTTAGATGGAGGGGGAGAGTACTTCTCCAATGAGTTCTCTGAATTTTTGAAGAAGAATGGTATTCGGAGATAGTTTACATGCAAATACACTCCGCAATGGAGTTGCTGAGCGGAAAAACAGGCACATTGCTGAGATTGCGCGAGCATTGATGGAAGAGAAGAATATGCCGCATAGCTATTGGGCTGAGGCTGTTTCTACAGCAGTTTACATCATGAACACGACTCCAACTGCAGCCATACTACATGATGTAACTCTAGAGGAGAGGTTTACTGGGAGAAAACCTGATTTATCTCATCTAAAAGTTTTTGGATGCATTGCATATGTGCACGTGCCAAATGAGCTGAGAACTAAGCTGGATCCAAAAGCTGAAAAATGTGTGTTTATTGGATATTCCCTTCAGCAAAAGGGATACAGGTGTTATAACCTGTAAGATTCCTCCCCAGCCTCTCAGGATGTCCAGTATCTTTCCCTAGAGTCAAATCTCTCTTCAAAAATATAAAAGATCTTGTTTTTACCTGTTTTGGCCTAGAGAGAGAAAATATTCTAGAGAGAGGTTATTCAGATTTTGGATATTTTTGGATGGAAAAATATCTCTTTGTATTTAAATAAGTTCCCCCAAAACAGAAGTTCAAAAAGATTTTCAGAAGGTGCATTAGAAATCAAGTTCAAGAGGCCTTATCCTAAGAGTCAAGATTTTTTTGAAATTTTAAATTAAGGTTACTATGGACCAATAAGATTCATCCAAATCTAGGGAGGAGATAAATGAAAGAATAACAGGAAAATCCCCCAAAAATGAGTAAATACTCACATAAGATGAAGAGTTGACTAAGGACAAGGTTAATAATTAAAAAAGAGAGATATTTAGAAGAAATGATGCATTGTTGACACCTCAGTATGGGGGAATTCCCCTCATGAAGGAGGTGCCTATTTCACATGTGTGGGAGAGTTTTAAACTCCCAAATAATGAGATATTTTTATCTCTCCTCTCTCCTGTTTCAACTAGATCCAAAAAGTGGACTAAATTGACCCAAAAATGGTCAAAAATTGACCAAACTGATGTAGAAAATTCTAGAATCAGTTTGCTTGGTTACAGGCTCACTTTTTCCTATAAATAGAAGCCTTCCCCTTTGTTGAAGCTTAATAGTGTTTTTTCACTGTTACTCTACTTCTCCCACGAGCCAGAAACTGTGAATTTACTCATAATTCATTAGTTTTTGACCTTTCCCTCTTCTAAAGATTGGTGGCCACTCTTGTTTCAAACAAGAGTAGATCCCTCAAACCATCAAGCGCCAAAGGAAAGCTCTCAAATTCTCCTTGTAAGTTGGAGATTCTTCTCTTTTCTATTTCATTTTATGGTTTTTATGATTTTTGTCTTCTCTAAAATGAATATGATATGCCTCATTGAAAAAAGGCATTCCCCTCTCTTCTTTAGTAAATCCAACCATTCTTTATCCTAGATGAATGATTAATGGATAAAATCAAGTTTTTTATAATGTTTCTCTTAAATAAGTAGAAAATGTTTACATTAGAATGATTTAAATACTCTTGGTGAAATTCTAATTAATTTTAGAGAGTTAAAAACTGGAAAACGGTCAGCCATACAAAGGAGGTTATGGCAAAATTTTCTAAAATTGTGTAAAATAAGTTTTACTTTTTTTAAAAAGAGTAATTCCCATCGTATATGTATTCTTAAAGTGTTATTTTTCATCCTAAGTGTAGAAAAATGCATACTAAAAATATTTTATTAAAAAAGTGTTACTTTCTTTAGAATTAAATTCTATGCATAGAAGGAAGCATATTGAAATTGTTATTTTGATTATAAAAGTGTTATTTTTTATCATAAATGATTTTTATGCATAAATGGATGCATAAAAGAAATTCTTTTCTATTAAAAGAGTGATTTTCATCATAAATAATTTGTATGCATAAACATATGCATAAAAGATTTTTTTATATATTAAAAGTGTGATTTTCATCATAAATGATTTTTATGCATAAGTGGATGCATAAAAGAAATTCTTTTATATTAAAAGAGTTATTTTCATCATAAATGATTTGTATGCATAAAAAAAATTTAAAATTAAAAGTGTGATTTTCATCATAAATGATTTTAATGCATAAAAGAAGTTTTTTTTAATAAAAGCGTGACTTTCATCAGAATTGAATTTATGCATAAATAGATGCATAAAAGAGAGTTATTTTTCATTGGATTTAGTTTTATGCATGGAAAGATGCTTAAGAGAAATTCTTTTATTCTAAAAGTGTAATTCCTACTAAATTGGATTTATGCATGGAAAGATGCATAAAGAATTTACTTTAATCCAAAAGTGTTATTCTCATCAATTTTGATTTTATGCATAGAAAGATGCATAAAGAAATCTATTTTTATTTCAAAAGAGTTATTTTTATCAATTTTGATTTTATGTATAAATAGATGCATAAAGAATTTTAATTTTAACTCAAAAGAGTTATTTTCATTAATTTTGATTTTATGCATAAATAGATGCATAAAGAATTTTATTTTTCATTCAAAAGAGTTATTTTCATCAATTTTGATTTTATGCATAAATAGATGCATAAAGAATTTTAATTTTAATTCAAAAGAGTTATTTTCATCTCATCAATTTTGATTTTATGCATAAATACATGCATAAAGAATTTTATTTTTAATTCAAAAGAGTTCTTTTCATCAATTTTGATTTTATCCATAAATAGATGCATAAAGAATTTTATTTTTAATTCAAAAGAATTATTTTCATCAATTTTGATTTTATGCATAAATAGATGCATAAAGAATTTTATTTTTAATTCAAAAGAGTTATTTTCATCAATTTTGATTTTATTCATAGAAAGATGCATAAAAGATTTTTTTTATTTCGAAAGTATTATTTTCATTGAAATTGAATTTATGCATAGATAGATGCATAAAAGATTTATTTTTATTTTGAAAGTGTTATTTTCATAAAAATGGAATTTATGCATAGTAAAATGCATAAAAGGTTTATTTTTAATTCGAAAGTGTTATTTTCCTTAAAATTGAATTCATGCCTAAATAAATGCATAAAAGGATTTTTAGAAAAGTGTTATTCCTACTAAAGTTGTCTTTATGCCTAATTAGATGCGTAAAGAATCTTTATATCAAAAAATTAGAATTCTCTTACATTCTATAAATAGATGTGATTAGATGTCATAGGAATCAGATAGATGTAAATGGATGGATGGAAGTGATATAAATCAGATAAATGAAAATGGATGAATAGATGTGATGTCCTGTGAATTAGGATGTGAAGGAATGTGATGGCATGTGAATCGTGATATGAATGAATGATAAGGGATGTGAATGTATGACGGCATGTGAATCGGATGTGAATGGATGATGTGGTTTGATGTGTGAATGATGTAGATTGATGTATGGATGATGTGGTTTGATGTGTCAATGATGTAGATTAATGTATGGATGATGTGGTTTGATGTGTGAATGATGTAGATTAATGTAGATTGATGTATGGATGATGTGGTTTGATGTGTGAATGATGTGGGTTGATGTAGATGGATGAATGGATGATGTGGATGTGCATGTATGAATGTGGATGTGGATGTGGATGTGAAAATGGATGTATGGATGTGGATATGGATGTGGATGTATGAGTGTGGATGTGGATGTATGGATGTGGATATGGACATGTATGTATGAATGCGGATGTGGAAGTGGATGTATGGATGTGGATGTACAAATGTGGATGTGTATGTGGAATAATGAATGCGAATGTGTATGTGAAATGATGTGACGTCGATATGAGTGAATGGATGAGATGTGATGACATGTGAATTGGGATGTGAGTAGGAAGCTTGATTTACATGATGATCACCAGGCCAGATTTGAGCTATGCTGTTGGGTCGGTGAGTCAGTATATGCAGGTTCCTCGAAAACCACATTTGGATGCATTGAGATGCATACTGAGATATGTGAGGTCTACTTTGCATTGTGGAATATTTCATGAAACTGGGATAGGGTACACAGATGCTGATTGGGCTAGTAGTATCTCAGATAGAAGATCTACTAGTGGCTTCATGTTTTCTTTGGGGAGTGCTGCTGTGACTTGGAGCAGCAAGAAGCAGCCTACGGTTGCTCTATCCCAGTACTACAGAGGCCGAGTATAGAGGTGCTGCTATGGCAGCATGTGAGGTAGCTTGGTTGAAAAAGCTACTTGCAGATTTGGGTCTATCAGTGGATAGACAAGTTATCATTTTCTGTGATAACATTAGCAGTATACAGTTCGTCAGGAACCCAATATTTCATGCTCGCACGAAGCATATAGAGGTCCACTACCATTTTGTCACAGAGAAGGTCTTAGCAGGAGATGTTGACCTTGTTTATGTCAGCACACAAGATCAGGTAGCTGACATCTTCACCAAAGCATTGGGTACAGAGAAGCTCCGCAGATTCATGGCTTTGCTTGGTGTACATGAGATGGAGTTGAGCTCGAGGGGGAGTGTTGAGATATCGAGCTCTTCTAGTGAGGTAGTGGACACTGATGACCCGCCTGGGGGATAAGCCCCACACTTACACCACTGGCATGGTTGGTGAGATCATGGGTGATATGCGGCCAGTGGGATGACAGGCTGTGTGAGCCATTCTAGAGACTCGTATAGTTATAGCGCCAGCTCATTTTAGTTGGGTTCACACTATAGAGAACCCGAGTATGTATTTGGTTGATTACCTTTCATATTGTGTGTGCTCTTATCTTTGTATATGGTGTGTTGAGTGTTGAGTGAAGAAGAAGAAGATTTTTAACCTCTCACCTTGTGTGTTCTCTATTAGGGTTTTGTGAGTGTGTGTGTGCTTGCAAGAGCTCAAGCTCTCTTCTTCCGTGCATCTTTTCATCAACAACTTAAATTCAAGGAGCATTGTAATAGATATAATAATAAAGAATTTAGGTCCTAAGCTTCTTAATATTTAGAAAGTGAGAATTGGGATTTTAAAAAATTTCGTAATATGGTCTTCCTCCCTCCTCCTTTTTTACAAGACTCATGTTACCAATATTTCCCTACAAATAATTTCTTTGAGAAGTTATAGTTTCAAAAACACACAAAATTTTTTTAACATAATTCTCTAAACACCACAAAAATGGCTTTTTTAACAAGACTAGTGTTAACACTAAGAATGGTTATCCACAAGGTTTTTTCGCTTTAGCACTATGTAACAAATTCAAGGCTAACCTCTAAAATTTTTACATGTACTCATTTACACACGCAATACCCCACCACTTTATGGAATTGTCCACCTTGTTAATGTTCTCAAGATTGCAACATTTGATTAAGTAGTTTATCTACCTAAGAATTATAAGCTTCTAAACGTGCATGCAAAATGTACCAATGCTATGAATGAAGTTTTCTATTTCTTCAAAGAGAACATTGACCACAAATGACTATTTTTGACATATTTAGACAAAGAATTTCATTAATCAACAGTGTAAGAAGTTAGAGGGCCTATAGTGTAAGGAATTAGAAGGCCTGACAATTGTTGGATCTAGTGAAGACATTGAAGCTCAAATCCAAAGTAAATAAAGATTGATCAATAATATTGAAATTGCTACTAAGAGGGGATTACAATTACAATAGATAGCTTGTGCTTTCCACTGTGCTTTTGTGAAGGGAGATTCTACGATAAAAAATACACGGCTTGTGCTATGCACCTTGCAGCCAAACGAAGTTTTTGTGTGAAGAAGGCCCACGTCTCTAGATGTTTGTCAAACTTTACGAGGTGCATAGCTACCTATTCTATTCTAATCCGAGGTATGCGGGTACTCAATGTTTTGCTGGTGGGCACAGAAAGAGTGGGGCAACATGATCCGTTCATCTTGCGCTTGGGCCGCCCGCCGTGATGTGTAACGGCTGGTAGCTATATTTTGCCGGAACAGAAGCCATACAGAATCGAGGTGTAGAGCGGCAAGAAAGAGCTGCACGGGTCGGAGCATGATGAGCTTGTGTAGAAGAAGAAGAAGAAGAAGAAGAAGAAGAAGATCGATAGCCTTGCTGTTGGTGGAGGAAGCAGTTGCAATTGCGGTGATAAGGGCGATGCTCCCACTGGCACATAGTCAGACAGGATGCTGCGAGGACAGAACCCAACAAATAATCGTGGGGGAGACCCATGATTTGCAGCTCGAAATAGGTGACGATATGGAGTAGACGAAGCTTCAGCTTCTGTTCTGCATATAGCAAGAACGTGCAGCGTGCAATTTTAAAGGGGTTCCGCGTGCCAACAACTTGAGTAATTGCATCCGCGTTGTGCACGATGCCGTGTTAAAATTTGTTTCCTCCACCGTCCCTTGACGGTAGTGGCAACTATGTTCCAACTTCTAGCCAACAAGGCGGCATTATTCCTCCTCTACAAATGCAAGTTGATTTGACTCACCCACCCCATTATTCCTCCCCTACAAATGCAAGTTTTTTTTTTCACATAGTTACCGATCATTAGTATAGGGAAGGTGCGTTTTTAAGGGAAAAGGGAAAATTATTAGTCTTTTTTCACATAGTTACCGATCATTATGTGGTTTCTTTTCACATTCAATTCAACATTCAAGATTACATGTCTTTAATAAAAGGTGGGACTAGCATAGAAGTTTTCTTAGGTATGTTAAGAGTCTCTGACTTGTTACTAAGTATATCAAATTTTATTGGCAAAAGAAAAAGGACCTATAGGAATCTCAAGTTTCTAGAAGTCTTCACATTAATTTGCCTTCAAAGTCACTTAATTTTTTTTCAAAATCCTAAAGGATGTCGTCTCTTTAAAAACTAATTTTAAGTCTTTTAACTCAATGCTAAAGCAACATTGTGAATAGCTTTGCAATTATCTTAGTGTTTTTACTAGCAAGCATGAATATTAATTGTTTCATGTACACTTAACTTGAGATTCCTCTTATGTGGAGTATAAATTGATATTTATCTATGTTAATGTATGGATTTACTAGATTAGTTTAAAGTATATGATGCATATTTTTGTTTCTATAAGGTTTATACAAATTTGTTAATTTACAACATTCTTATGCATGTAGATAGAAGATTGATGCGGGAATGGATCTTTAATGTTGAAGGGGATCCTACATTTCACCTCCTATTGATAAGGATTATCCTTGTAGATAACATTATGGGCCAAAGGTTCATAACGTATCTTTGGAGCCCTCACCATTATAGTCTCACATCCATGATTGAGGGTTATCCTTGTAGATAACATCATGGGCCAAAGGTTCATAAGTATATTTGGAGCCCTCACCATTATAATCTCACATCCATGATTGAGGGTTATCCTTGTAACTATGGGCCAAAGGTTCATAAAGTATCTTTGGAGCCCTCACCATTATAGTCTCACATCCATGATTGAGGGTTTTGTATAGACTCCAACACAGGAATTTTGTGGCATGGTGTTTGAGGTACCTCATACATATAATGGGTATTCAAATGGTAGCCCCTGATCAAAAATCCAAGTTTTTTTAGGGCATATTTTATTGCATGGAAGTTTTGATGTTTGCATTGTCCAACTTCCTTTACTTTAGTATATCTCATGCATAAAATGCTTAGAACTTCTGTATATCCAAAGTCCAATGATCATCCCAATTCACACATTGAAAGAATGCTTTGCATAGAGCGTAACCTGATTTTTTGGAAATTTTTTAAGGTGTTTATCAATTTGTTAAAAAATATTTTTCTCCGATTAATTTTATAAAATAACAAGTGATTTTCTATTCAAGATATTGGCAAATGTGAAGCTCATCATTGAAAATCCAATGATGAGAAGTTGGACAAATAGTTTAGAATCTGGCCATATGGTCAATTTACAATTTTAAAGGTTGAATTTCTTTTGATCTTCTGTAAAAAATTCACTCAGTCAATTAGTTAATAATTTAATTATATGAATTTAATACAACCCTCATTGTACTCCAATCTCTTGTGGAGAAAAGTAGTTGTTATATGATGAATTTCTTGTGGATCAAAGTAGGTGTCATGATCAATTTAACAAAAAACATTTGAGTGAATTTGACTCAGGGGGGATACCCATTTTTCATTCATCTTAATCAAAATTTCCCTCTCTGTCTGGCCAAAGTCTAAAACAAAGGCTACCTATTAGGCTTGGTACTTCACCAAACCCGGGGAGTATGCCATTTGTCAAGCGATTGAGCTATGGTAACATAGTCTTAATCCTACATATACATGCCACATCATATGGAGGAGAGGTCAAACAAGCATCTTGCCATCTCATCATGCCCTATCATCATGCCACCTCAAGAAGATCAACAAGGTTAAGTCACTAAAGCCTACATGGCACATCACATCACATGCATGCATGTCATTGCCATATAACGAAGAATGTCCGTCTCATCTTACCACCTCAACACAATCAACTTGGTTAACTGCCTCTGGCTACATGGGATGCCACATCATATACAAGCATGACATTGCCACATCACCTTTGAGCATGAACAATGTTCATATGGAGATTCCATGTCAGCAAATATTTGCCACGTGACAAAGCACCCGCCATTTCAACATCATTTTTTGAGTTTTTTATTTTAAAAATAAAAAATATTATTTAAAAAATAAAAAATAATATTAAATAAATAAAAACATACTTATTATTAAATAAGTAGATCTTAGTTTTTAAATTTTTAAATATTATTTATTTATTAAATAAATTCTATTTATTTAAAATAAATCATTAATTTATCAATTTTTAAAATTATCATTATCTTTCAAAAGATTATATAAATTAGTAGAGATCTAGATTTTATCTATAATCTATGAAATTCTTACTAGCTTAGTATATATACCCTAATTTTTTGAGTCAACCCCCATTCTTGGAGCTTTACCAATTTTGGAATTGGCTCCATTCCAAGCATATGTTAATCTTAAATTATCCTTAAATTAAAGTTTAATGTCTTTGTACCTACCTCTTAGCGTGCGTTCACAAAGTCGTAGGATTAGAAGGAGAACGATCTTGCAGAGTGGGGTTGAGGGTGTGATGTATGGGCTAGTAGTGGTTGTGCACTTAGATGCACTCGGTTATTATTGGACACTGAGTTGAGGGAAATGATAGAGAGGTTTTGGTAGGGGCACTATCATGCATCACTAAAGTACGAGATGGCATTGTAGCATAGGGTTCGTTATGCGGAGTACATAGAGCAAGGGGCTTACTTTCTTGAGTTAACACTATTGGGGCCAAACGGACAGCCGAACAGGATGGAACAGTATAGGCATGGTCAGTTGTTGGCGCTTGTAACGAATTCATCATCTTAGCCATGATTGATGCAACTTAGTCGTTGCTCATATCATGGAAACTTCTTTTTGTAATTACGCCTTTAGCAGTATAAACTTAATGGAAATCTAAATAATGGCTATTGGTTGTTAGCCAGTTTCTAATCAATCAAGTGTCTACTGTGTATATCAGTCTCTTCTATTTCTTTTCATGTGGTAATACATAAGTGCCAATGCATCTCTTGTAAATGGTATTTTATCTCTTGTGATTTAAGTTATACTTTATCTTTTGTATCGATGCTACATTGGTGTATACTTTATCTTTTGTATCTGTCTGTGTATTTGTCTTCTACATTTGTTTGTGTATTTGTTCGATGCTACATTGGTGTATGCTTTGTGTGCATAACCATATAGCACTCTCAGTAGGTTACCAAATAGCGGTCACACCGATAACACTTTGGCGATCACGATGCGTCTTGCTATTTTTGCATGTTTTGATGTCTGTGTAATTTTCCTTGATTTTGAGTCTATCATTCCTTGCATGGACAAGAGAACACATGCTAGCACGTGAGCAGTGCTATTTAGGGTGTATACAGGCTTAAGCACTTCCATTGGCTAAATCAATCTAGCTCGGAATCATCACACGAGGAGGGGGACGAAGAGTCTATAACTCGTTCCTCCTCTCCGAAAGTTGGGAGCAACCCACCACCACATCCCCTGCCCCTATCACCCCCTCCTCAATTTCATCACTACAACATGCTTCCACGACCAGCTGTCATGTTGAAGTATCCAAAATTCTTTGGGAAATCTTTGGAGGATGCATTAGGACCTCAATGGAAGGCTTCTTGGGCCCTTTTATTTGGCAGTTTAAGGGAGTCAAACCTTTTCTCTTAAGAAGAAACGTTTTCTAATTAGAAGCTTCAAAATGGCTACTTTATTCAAATTTGAATTTTGCGGGGAAAATGGAATTTAAAATCTAGCGGATAAAACCATATCATGTAACATATCTATGGAAAGCTCTTGATGCGTAGATCACGGATCTATAATCTCCGCTCAAATCAGAGCTTGTATGTAGAAGTTATGGAGGTCCGAAAATTGTAAAATTGCCCCCCCTCCTTTGGGGAAAAAGTGCACCCTTTGACCACTCTTACACCTCTCTTAAAAACCCAACATTTCAGTCCACATGGCAACCCCCCATTTGGCTATTCCTTAATCACCTTGATTAGGCTTGGGCAAATTAAAGGGCCCAAGAAGACCCCATTCACTTCCTAATGCAGATGCAGGCTTTCTTCTTTTTGACAGTGCTTGGCGTGTGAATTTCCCCAGGACGATTGACCAGAACCTGAAGAAAACAACTTTGGTAGTACCAACCTTCCAAAAGAGCGTAGCACTCTAGGTTTCTCACTTCCGACATACGACACAATCAGGCATGCATTTCTCCAAAGGATCGTGCTTTATTACCACCGGCTTTCGATGTCTTCCAGGATACATGCACATCACTTTCGAAGACATAGTGGATACCGGATTCTAGAGATCACATTCGGCTTTTCGATGTGTACACTCAAGAAGCTCCAATTTAGGAGAAACTTTTACCGACATGAGTTCGGTGACCAGGTCTTCCAACCTCGATAACAGGTTCTGCAGACAGAACCTACATCAAGAAGGGGGGATGTTAATCCCATTTTCGATTAACAAACATGATCCTCAATTGAGGACATTAATAAGTGTCATGAAAACGCACTATAAAAGTTGTACATTATGAGATATTGGCCACCCAAGGCCTAGAAAGTGAGATATTGGCCACCCAAGGCCTAGTAAGTGAGTTTTGGGTGCCCAAGTGTAAATAAGGGCCAAATGTAGATAAGGCATTTTCTCATAATGAAAAGATATAATACCCTTTGTGCTATACAGAGATCTCCCTTGTGTCTTGAGAGATATTGAAGGAGTGAGAGAATTCTAGCATTGTGCCTCTTTCATGCTTGTGTGAGAGAGTGAGAGAGAGAGAGTGATTACCTTATGCGATGGTGTGAGTGACTCTACAGTGACAGCATGGAGGTGGATCTTGGAGCTTAGAGCTTAACAAGTGAGCTTGGAGGCCTCAAGGGACTCAAGTTCAAAGCATTGGTATGTACCCTACGATAGTTGTGATCTATTGCTCATCCTTTAAGTGAATGTGTAGAGTTCCCTCATGGAGGTGTGGTAGCCCATAACACACTCCTTGCAAAACACGAATGGACAATCGTTTTTGCGATGGCCATGTTCTCGAGCAAGTTGGAGTCAGACAAGTCTTGGATTTGTGACTGAATCCACCACATTTTGAACATTCGAGATCGTCTCAGGAGCGATGCTCCGGACTCTCACAATGTCGGCACTCCCACATATTAGCTATTGCTGAAAAGCACTTTTTGAACATTTTGTTTTTTTGTCCATTTTCCTCTTAGTTTTTGTTTTATCTATTTTCCCTTGTCTTACTTTGGCCCACGGCCTATTAATTTTACTTACAAATGATGAACCAGAGCTTACTTTTTTTTTTGAACAATGAAATCAGGAAATGCCCAGCTGATGCCCCTTTCTCTCAGGAGGTACACTACTAAGAAACCCTATTTATTGATATCACGTGTGTTCAAGGGGTATTAAAAAAACCCCTTACATGTCTATAATTTTTTCATGAATTAAATGACCCATTTTTCTTTATGGACTTACAGGTTTCTTTAAAAAATTTCATTAAAAATTCCGTTTTGTAAATGTATTTCTATAAATTTACCTTAAATTTTTGAAATAAAAAATCCCTTCATTTGAACTCATGTGGTATACTTACATATTTTTAGGTGAACCCCCCCAAGCCCTTTTTCAGGCTTCTGTGTTTAGGGCTTAATGACAAGCGTCCATGCTCCTTCCAATGCCATAGAGTGGTGGGTCTTTGGGCCAATTGGATATGGTGCTACTCAAGTACGTGGTGATGCTACACAAGGATGTGCCCCATGCTGCCAAGTTCTACATCGATAGTCTAGGCCTCACCTTCCAAGTGTGTACCAATAGGTGGGTAGAGCTTCAATCTAGGCCATTCAAGCTCGGCTTGATGCAATCTCCCAATGAATTTGAATTAATTAATTCCCCCCTTTTGGCCAGTAAGTCATGAAGCTAACGAGGTAAGGGATGTGCCCTTTAACCAACATCTGTACCCCAGAGAGTAGCAGTTGGTATGGTGTTCAATATGTCGACAAAATCACACCAGCATTGTGTCCTTAGTTAAGTACTTTCCCATTGATGCATTATGCACATTATATGTGACATGGAAACCATGACATCATCATGTGTAGGGTACCCACATCAATAACAACCACAATTATTACAACTATCTCAGCTGCCTCCTAGACGGAAACCACCATTAGCTTTACTAGCACCACCTGAACAAGGGCATGCTTCAAGGGCAAGCATGTCAAGTATGCAAAACCAAACAAGGGGAGTGCGTAGAGTACCTGAAGTACTTATATCACCACCTATCCTACCACATCGCCACCACCAGCACCAGCACCATAGAGTAAGACCAATGAATCAAATGATTATTGGAGAGGTTCTAGAAGAAGAAAGTTATGAACAAGAATGACAAACCATGTAGGAGTTAGATGACACTTTGGAGGTCACCCCGGAATATTTTCTAATGCAACAAGGGAACACACCACTACTAGTGTTCTAGACTACAAGACAATGGAAAAGGGAAAGGATATTAATGCCCCAAGAGAGAGAGCCCTCCTATAATGTTATCATTTCCAAGGATCTTAATAGGTGGCTAAGTGTCCACGCGCAAAGTCAATATAGAAAACCCAAGTTAGTACACACCCAAGGTTTAGTTATTTGAAATGCAAGATTGCCCACCTAATCAAGGAATATCCTTAATATAGAAGCATAGGAAGGACTCCAATAATGACCACTAACCAAAACATGGTACTTTGAATCATTGGGGTGTGATCAAGGGTGGTGCGATGCCACTTAACGTGATCCTAGAAAATGATGGAGAACCTCTAGTCTTCTACTTGTATGTGAGGAAGAAGAACAAGGGCTAAGAAAGTGGGACAAGGAGACTCTGTCATGGTGATACATGATAGTTTTAATGAGTGAATAATTGATACTGCATCCAAAGAGTCAAGCCAATAGAATGAGTTAACAAAATGAAAGGAAGTGGTGACATGAGAAGAAGTCAAGCCACCTATTAAACCCAAAACTCCAAGAGGGGTGATTGATTACATAGATACTCACAATAGAGAAACTAGAGGAGCCATACAAGACCTAGCTCACAAAAGCCAGAATAAGGTTTGAGGAATGGTTGCAAGCCAATTAGGGATAGAGTGACTCAAAGAGAGAGAATGAGGAAGAGAGTTACACCATATACACTCCCAAAAGACTAGTTCATATTGATTATGAGTTTGTATATATAGGTGAGATCTAGGTCAAGTTAGGGTGTGATATATATTGCTCCAACATTGTTGGAAATACACAAACACAAAGAGATAGGGATAGAGTGACTCAGAGAGAGAGAAGGAGGAAGAGAGTTACACCATATATGGTCCCAAAAAGGCTAGTTCATATTGGTTATGAGTTTGTATATATAGGTGAGATCCAGGTCAACTTAGGGTGTGATATATATAGCACTCAAACAAAGGCCTCTAGCTGCAAGTGAAAAAACTTGACTATAATGGATGTCCAAGATCAATAAGTAATTGATGAAGCCATACCAATTCACGAGCTGCTAAATATGCAGCTACATACTCATATTCGATTGTAGAGACTGCAACACAATGCTATTTTTTGCTAGCCCAAGAAATTAAGCAACCATTAACAAAGAAACAATTTCCACTTGTAGATCGCACATAGACAACTAAGAACTTGCCCAGTCAGCATTTGAAAAACCAAGAAGACATGAAGAATCCAAGGGAGAGGATTCTTGTTTAAACGAGATAGATGAGTACAAAGTCTTTAGTGCCTTTTAAATATTTAAGAGCACATTTGGTTGTAGTCCAATGCCCAACATAAGGAGAAGAAAAATGTTGCCCCAAGAAATTAGTCGCAAGAGAATATCTGGTCTAGTGTTTAAGCCAACAAATTGTAAACATCTAATGAGATTATCATAAGGTTGATTTGGGAATAATTCTTCGTCATGAGTCGTAGTTGTATACTTGGTGGAGCTTACAAGGTATGGAGTATTTGTAGAATGAGTATTGACCAGACCAAACTTTTCAATAATATCGTCACAATGAATTTTAATTGATGAAGAAACAAGATACCTTTCTAGCGATAGCACTGAACTTGAATACCAAGACAAGACTGAATCTCACCAAGATCCACCATCTCAAAAGCCCATGAAAAAATCTTCTTTATGAGTTGCATAAAGTCAAGATTATTGGAAACAGGTATGGTATCATCGATGTATAGGAGCAAGAATAACAAATAGAATATCTTCGTGCTTGACATATATATTAGGATAAGAGAAACAAGAGATAAACCCTTTTGATGTGAGGAAGCGATGAATTTTGATATACCAAGAACGTGATGCTTGCTTTAAACCATAAAGAGTGAGATGAAGACGACACATAAGATGTTCCTTGCCAGGAATTGAAAATCCTTTTGGTTGTTCCATATAAATCTCTTCCTTGAGATCACCGTTAAGAAATAGTAGTTTTCACATCCATCTGATGAATCTCCAAATCAAAATGAGTAGCAAATGACAAAAGCACACGTATGCTTGTCATGCAAACAACAAGGGAAAATGTATCATGATAATCAACACCTGCAAAAACATGTGAGTATTCTTTTGCAACCAAACGAGATTTGAACTTAACAAGAGATCCATTAGCCTTTGTCTTTGTTTTATATACCTATTTGCACTTGATAGGAACACAATCAAAAGGCCAATTAGTAAGAACCCATGTACCTTGGAAATAAAAGAATCATATTCGGCTTGCATAGCCTCCTGCCCAGTGATCCTTTTGTGGAGAAGAGATAGCTTTTGTATAAGTTGCCGTATCTTCATCATGAACTTTCGGGGATTTCTAATTTTTGAGCAAAACCATCTGAGCATTTGAGCAAATTGGATCAGAATGTAGTTTTTTTGTGTCAAAGTTTATGAAAACAATCCAAGTGTATGGACCCCTTTTGTGAATAAAGGGGTCATATTGCTGAAGAAAAGAAATGGATATCCTCATTTCTGACTAAACAAGTTTTCTAACTCTTGAAGTTCATGAAATGAGGCCATGATTATGAAACCGTTTTGTAAATGAAGGGTCCATATTGCTCAATAAAAGAAGCGGTTATCCTTGTAAACTAATAAACCACAACAACCAGTTTTGTGATTGTAAAATCATCCTACAAGGCGTCCCATCACAATTATCACAATTATCAAGTATCAAGTATAGAAATAGCCCAAAGTTTCCATAAGGAGTAATGAAAAAGACTCCAAAACACTATTTTGGTGGTTCAAAATCTACATCGCAAAAAGTATTATTATAATAGTCCTTTCAAATTTTGTTCAACATCCTGAAGGTGTGCAATCTACAAAAATCAGGCCTTGAGGCATGCAAGATAATGCTGTGAAGATCTCTTTTGTACTCAAGTTAGCTTGGTGACCAAAAATATTATCTTTTCTATTCATATAAGTAATATGTAAATAATATAGCCCAATTTTAAGTCAAATACACTCACAATATTTTCTATTTTGCTATTTGTTGTATATTCCAATACATGCTCATATTATTTCTCCTCATTCTGAATTGTGACAGATTTCATAAGAACGGAATGGTTGAGCTGTGCAATTCAATGAGATGAATTCCAAAGGGTGAGATCAAGAGCAGAGTGTTCGTTTCAAGAACTCATTTGAAACAAGAGTCTGCCGCCGCAAGAAAAAATGCTCACAAATGCTTTGCACACACTGCCCATTGTTTATACTCATAACTTTGTAAGATAGGTCTTGTGAAAGTCGGCACAAGTGTGACAATGGTACTGAACCATGATGTACATTTTAGCCATCATTTGTTAACAACAATACTATAATACCATGGACTCTTAGACCTTTTAATCCCCAACCTTTCTTTGACACGTATGGGAGTTATTGCAAGCCATTCTCGCTAGCAATGACATTTCATTATTGCTACATATTCATTCCGACAATTTGATATAAGTATTTTAAAGTTGATAGATAGATATAAGTTATAATTGTGGCGAACAAGAAATGGTTGGTCAGCACATCTCTAACCTTTTGAATATAAATTATGATGTTAAAAATATGCCGAAAGACTGTTTTATCGATTAAAGGGGTCTATTGGACTCTATCTTTCATCAATTATTAATGAAAGGTAGAGGCCAATAGACACCTTTCGTCGACGAAAGGGGTCTATGGGCCTCTATCTTTCATGAACCATTAATTAAATATAGAGGTTAATAGACCCCTTTCGTATATTTAATTATTCTCTCCAAAAGGGGTCTATTGGCCTCTATCATTAATTGAATATTAATCAAAAAGATATTTAATTGTATGTCGACCTCACACAGTAAAATTATCGACCTCACAATTATCAACCTCACAATTATGAAAAATTATCAACCTCACACAGTAATGATGTTTAATTAAATGATCACTCATCATTGCTACATTCTCATCAGCAATCGAATTCATATGATAATCGTTATAAGTCATGGTTCCTATTAACATCATAGTTTGGTAGCATTTCTATAGCCAGTATGTCATCCCGTTGTCATGGTGAATAAAATAAACGCATTGATTGTAATGATTTAAAATAATAAAAACGACAATGAAAGGTGTCTAAAATTAAAGCCAATAGACCCCTTTCGTCGACAAAAGGGGTCTATTGGCCATTCATTTTCATGAGAACCCTTGGATGAATTATGGATTGGATCGGCCATCGCCGCCTCTCGAGCTCTGCGGCGTGCCGCCCTCGCCCTCGTGACTCGCGACCCACCCGCACACCGCCCCCCTTTCCCGCGCCCTCGTGTCTCTCTCTAGTCTAGGCTCTCATGAAAATAAATGGCCAATAGACCCCTTTCGTCTACAAAAGGGGTCTATTGGCCTTTAAATTTTCTTAAGGGCTCATGAAAATGAAAAGCCAAAATACCCCTTTCATCGACGAAAGGGGTATTTTGGCCTTTCATTTTCATGAGGAAAAAGGGGCCTTTAAATTTTCTTAAGAAAATGAAAGGCCAAAATACCCCTTTCGTCGATGTGAAAGGGGTATTTTGGCCTTTCATTTTTTTGAGGAGGGGCCTTTAAATTTTCTTAAGAAAATGAAAGGCCAAAATACCCCTTTCGTCGACGAAAGGGGTATTTTGGCCTTTCATTTTCTTAAGAAAATTTGAGCAATTCATTTTCTTAAGAAGCCAAAATACCCCTTTCGTCGACGAAAGTGGTATTTTGGCCTTTCATTTTCAATCTTCAAATTTAGGCCTCCCGCTCTCTCTCGCTATCTCGCTCTGCCTCCCGCTCTCTCCCGCTCTGCCTCCCCTGCTCTGCCTCCTGCTCTCCCTCGCTCCCGCTCCCTCCCTCCCGCTCTGCCTCCCGCTCCCTCCCTCCCACTCTGCCTCCTTCGCCCTCGCTTCCTCCCGCTCTCCCTGCCTCCCGCTCTCCCTCGCTCTGCCTCCCCCGCTCTCCCTCCCTCGCTCCCGCTCTACCTCCCGCTCCCTCCCTCCCTCGCTCCCGCTTTGCCTCCCTCGCCCTCGCTCGCTCCCGCTCTCCCTCCCGCTCTGCCTCCCTCGCTCTCCCTCCCTCGCTCCCGCTCTGCCTCCCGCTCTCCCTCCCTCGCTCCCGCTCCCTCCCTCCCTCGCTCCCCATCTGCCTCCCTCGCCCTCGCTCTGCCTTTCTCCCTCCCTCCCTCCTGATCAGGCGTTCCCCTGGCCGTTCGGTGCATCATGAACTCCTCCCCATGTGCTTGGCGTGACGTCGAGAGGTGCTGACAGAAGGGGTCGTTGCATCTGTGGGACAACGTCTCGACCTGAAACACGTAGCGCTTGGGGTTACGTGAAATCACAAACGGGTGTCATGGCCACGCAAGTCTAAAGTCTGCACCACCACAAGCAATGAAAGGTATGCACACGTCGGAACTTGGCTATTGAAGCTAGATCATTAATTATGGATTCTTTCAATTTGTTTTGCATATCTTTATACGCGACCTCCAACAATGTGGTGCACATGGCATAATAGGATGGAATTATAGAGTTTTCACCATGATTGCAAGGATCTATGCCATGAAGGATAATGAAGAATATTAAATGATAACCTAGAGCAGCATACTATGTTTGTAGCATCAACTTGGATATTTTGAAGTTCGATACCTCTCAAGGCTTCTATGATTGTTGGTTGACTATTTTGAGTAGTAGAAGAGACTCAGTAGGAGTTTTATGATCAAGATTCTTTGTGCTTTCCCCCAATATCTCCCTTATAATATTAGGGAGGTTTTTAGTACGTATTTTTTGAATTAAAGATGTTTAAAATGTAAAAAAACATGTCTTTTCTAGTCAGTCATTGCAAATTGGTTGACTAGATTATTATTGCATAGTGAACATATATACCAAGCTGTATAAACAAAATACACTGTGTGGTTTAAGGGCACATCACGTTGTTTTCCTATACACACATGATATTGACATATGTACGCATAGTACTTGGAGATTTTTCGCTTCCCTTTTAGACACATGCACTATTATGAAAATAAGGCAAGCAGACGAGGAGGCCTTAGGAGACACAACACAGTATATTCGAGATATTGTACGCTTTTAAGGTTAATAACTTTTTCTTGTATGCTTAATAACTTTTTCTTGTATGCTTTTGTTGTCCACTAGTATCCTCAAGCCCCATCATCTCGTCAAGTGCAACTTCAATTAGCACAGCATCACGATCAAGCTTCAGGTATTTTCTATTTTGAAGCCTCTTGGGGTTTCTTTGTATGCTATTGAAGTAATGCTGGGACTTAATTGACCTTGTAAGTCTATTCTATGCCATGCGATGACTTCTTTTTTTAAATGCATCTTTGTCACATTGGCAGGATGGTAAAATTAAGAACTTCTGAGAGGAGGGGGAGAGGTGGAAGAGGAGAACGAGGAGGCAAGAGAGGTGGAAGGACAGGTAGCAAGAGAAGTTTGCAAGTGGAATCTACACCAAATTTAGAGATTCAAAAAGAGGTTGAAATTGAAGTTGAAGAGGATAAGGAGATGGAAGACTTTGAAGACACTACTATAATTGTGGAGGAATCTTCTAAGAAGAGAAAGAAAGAGGATAAACAACTGGATGAGGAGTTTGAGCAAGAGTTTCCTGCTGCACTTGATATTGGCCAAGGGAAGGATGTTATTGAATCTCTTGGAATCAATCCTGGAAAGATTGCTCCCTTGATCCCATTATGTTGTTGTGTTGTAAACACAAGAGTGAGAGGCCTACGAACTGATATGGATAGCCTAAAGCAAGCTCTAGAGGCAGAAAAATATATTCAACAGAAAGGAATGTTTATTTTATCTACAACACTTTCGGATGGTGTTTCACAAGAGGTGACAGATGAAATTGAACAATCATGGGATTCTTGTTGGAGGGATGTAAATGCAGAATTTGAGGCACACATTGTTGATGATTGGTCATTTTTGTCTCGAAAGATGTTTTTTGTGTGGGAGGGGAATCACCGTACCATTGCATGGATGTCTCTAATTGAGGAGAAATTCAAGACATCAAAGGCATGGCATATTCGAGTTTTAGCAAGTTTTATTACTCCAGAGAAAGAAACAGAAATGAAGCTAATAGCTGCTCTTCAAAGGTTCAATCTGTAAGTGCGAGTTCTTGCTTATATGTATTACCTTTTTTCGAGCTTTTAAAGGTTTTGTGAACAATTCTTAATATGTTTGAAGCTATGTATTTTTTATTTTTCAGCCTTAATGAAACAACAATTATTAAAACAAATCTCAAGGATTATTTGTACAACATGAAGACAATGTGTTCATGTGATGAGAATGAGTACTTATCACTTGTTTCTGAGGAAGAAAAAAAGACACTTGAAAAGCATAGGGCAAATGAAAGCAGTAAAGGATCAAGTACTTGGTATCCTTTGAAATCTCTGATGCTAGGGAGAATGGTATTTGCAGTAAGTTTCATACCATTTGTCATGGATGTCTTTTAAATTAGAACTAACTAATTCATTGTACTCATTCATCTCTTTGGAATATATTTTAGCCACTATACAAGCAAGATTATGAGGCAAAGCTAAAGGAACTTCAGCCAAATTTGAGTGTTGCTGATATGGAGAAAGCACTTAAAAGTATTCGAAAGGATGTGAATCTCAAGTATGGTCGAAAAATGATCAAGGTATGGTTAATTTAATGATTCTTAACATAAAGTTGACTTTTTAAAGTGTTCAAGTGTTTTTTGAGATTGGTCATATGATGTTTGTTTACAAAATGATCAAGGTATGGGATATGCATGTATTGTATGATTAAAAAATACAGTTGAGTGTGACGATTGCATGTATTGTTTATATGTAGATTCTGTCTATTATCAAACCAACAAATGGTGAAGATTGGTTTAATATCTTGTGGAGCCTCCCATTTGATGATAAATCATCCATTGTCACATTGGAAAAGTTGTATAACATCTCCATTGCAAAAGTCTCAAAGGAGACACAACTAGCAACCCTCAGAATCTTAGGGTCAGATTCAAATTTGAGAACAAGTTATGGGATGCCAAAAGCTGATAGAGAATTCATAAAGTGGATGGCGAAAGAGGCATGGATGGATCAATTGCTTTGTGAATCTGAGAGGTTACTCTCTCAGGTCTTGGCAACAAGCTAGCTTTGTGCTTCCTCAAGATCCTACGTTGAGAGAGTATTTTGGGGAAATACAAGCAATGAACAGACTTGAACTTTATGAAGATTTAAAGGATTCAATAACTATTGCTACAGCTGCAACAGGACAAATGGAGATGACGAGGGCATCTTGATGATTGGTATTTAGGTAAGCAATACATGTTTTTTCCTTTTCAATTAAAAATCCATCCTTAAGTATTTTGCTTTTGTACTAAGACTCTTATTGTATGCAGATTCTTGCAATCCTTAAAAGCTGTTGGTAAGATTGAAAAATTGTTGCCCATATGTCGAGTATGGACAAAAATTTAGGACTTAAAATTCTGTATGTACTCTCCAAACATGATAGAAAAAGAAGGGAAGCAAGTGCTGTCTGAGTGGGAGAGAAAGAACTGCCCGTGTGGTGGCTTGATATGAAAAAAGGATGTTGCATCGAGGAGGAGGTAGAGTTGTACACACATCATAAAAAGGGAGAGATGGGTTCATGAAGCTCAAATTCAGTCCATGAGGATGATGCAGTCATTGAGGTTCAAAAAACACTTGAGAAGATGACTAAAAAGGACAAAGATTCAAGTATGGAACTAAAGAAGGGTGCTAGGCCACCAAAAAATCCTAGTACTAATAATGGTAAGTTCTCTTGATCTTTTTTCAAGCTGTTATTTGTTTGTGTAACATATGTTGTTATCACTTTGTGTCTTTACATATGTGGTGTGGGTACAGATGTGCAGGTACTGCAGTCTACACCCATTTTGAAAGGATGTAAATGGAAAGATAGGTCTGTCCGCTTTTTGTACATTCCATTGACCTCTCTAACTTTGAATCAGAGTGGCACATGTGATGCTTCACATTGCAAGGTTTGGTGCTATGATTATGTCGAGTTTGGGAAGCAATTGTTTGTCTCAAACTTCACACAAGCCTATATAGACATGAAGGAATACTTTGTGGCTTTTGGAGGTGAAAGAAAAACAAGAAATGGTAAGAGTGTTGCTTGGGCTGTAGATTTTGTCATTATTGATCTGCCTACACAGCTAGAAGCTCTTGGAGTAGAGGATTCCACATCTCCATCTTGGAATTTATTAACAGAGGACCATGTATGCTACTCCTTGCTAGTAGCGGCCACAGTTGTTTCACATTCTGGCTGGATCCTAGTTATGTGTGCTCCTCATGTTCTTCATTTGGTTGAGCGTTATGCTAGGATCAGTAGATTGGAGTTTGCATGTCGAATGTACATGCAATGCTTGGATGCATATTGCACAATCAAAGTTGGTGGTATTGATCATAAGGTGAGACAATTGTCATACAATGACCTGTTGAAAGAATTTATGCTCTTGTATAATGAAATGGCTTGTACCAAGTATATGTTTAATTCTTTTCTTATCTTTAGGTGGATGTTGTGGTTTTATGCCTTCTTCATCAGGTTGGTATGTCTTGTGTTTGTAATCCTGGAAATGCTTCCGTGGTTGGTACCAAATTGGGCATTGCTTTTGGAAGTAGTTTGTTTCATCATTATTTACCAAGTGAGCAGACTATAAAACATGGAGAGAGTATTCCATGGAGAGGTGCATTGGAGAAGGCTCCATGCATGATGTTGTATTTCTTGGAGTTCTTGTGTCCAATTTCTGGACATGTGGTTCTATGCAAAAAGCATGCGTGCATTCTGGGAGAGCATGCTTATCTATTGAGAATGATCCTGACATTTGCAATTCTATATTGAAACCATTTTTGGATGGACAGAAAGGAAAGGGAAATGTGTTAAGCAACTATGGGACTCTAAATGATTCTGAAGATGTGGAAATGGTTGTTAATCTTCCAGACGACTAGTAAGTATGTTACTCTCGTGTTTTATCTTTTTAAACCTATTTGTTGGAGAATATTATTATCAATGAGGCATTGATATTGATTGATCTATTTTAGCTTTTTGCCTTCTTATGCAGGTGCTATGGCTGAGATGATGTGTAATGACATTGCATTCAATGCCCCCATCAAAGAGAGAAGGCATCGTCGCAATATCTATGTGGATGACATCAGTAAAGAAGATTGAGTCTAGTGATTTGACATGAGTTTTTCCCTTCAAGCAATTCATTTTGCTTGTGATGCCCTAGTATTGAACATGCATAACTTTTGTGGTGTCTTGCACCTATTTCATTTGCTAGAGATGTAGTAATCATATTGAAGAACTATTAGTACATCATGTGAGTACCCACCATGAATATTAATCTCAATATCGCATATTCAATTTTGAGCATGTTGGTTTCATAAAACTTTTTCTATTTGCTAGAGATGTGACAATCATGTCATATCTTAATTAAGGTTTGCATGTCAAAACTATGAGTTGTGTACAAATGATCATCATGGTGAATTGAATCTTGAAGTATCTCCTTGATGCAACTAATAAATGTTTCGGCATAGATGCATGCAAATTTGCACCCTAAATTCTTCACCATGTGACTTGCAATCATTTCATAATCACTATCTATCATGATAGTATGAATGATGGATGATGTAGGTGGAGGGTGTTGAAATGAAGTAGACATGAAAAGTATTTTTGTGAATAAAGGGATCTTATAAGCCCTAAATACTATTGGAAAGAAATGTAATTAAATGTATATAGCATCTTTGTAGGGTAGTTTTATGACTAAAGGGTGTGTGATGTTAGCGGCATCTTTGTGGGGTAGAAATGTATATAGTATCTTCTTGGGGTAGTTTTATGACTAAATGGTGTGTGATGTTATGATAAAATTGTCTACGAAATCACAATATAGGCCATGCTTAAAAAAATGTGCTCAGACCAAGACGCTCAGAGAAAAGACGTACCTTGAACTTTCATAGCATCATCAAGAGATTGTGTTTACCATTCAATTTGCATTAGATTGAATAATTTATGTGGTTTGTTATTTTGTAGGGCATCTAAACATGTAATAAGCACATTAGGAACACTCCATCCTGCACTTCTTAACAATAAAAACAACATCACTTTTTCATTTTGTGTGTAAGCTATAATAACATAAATGATAACTTTTAAGTTTGTAATAAAGCTTTAGTTAAAAGTCTAAACAAGGACTATCATTGCTATAGGTTCCATTACAAACTAATGGAAGCTCATGTGGATGGAGAGTGGTCGCAAACACATGGAGATATATGCAATCAAAATTTCCAGTAGACATATCAAAAAGAGTAGATGTGTGTTTTTGATAGACACATCAAAATGAGTTGTAAAAATTTGAAATATTTTCCTTAAACTTTTATATCCTAATATATACTAAGGTTTTGGTCATGATTACAATCATGTGAATCTTCTTGCAGATTCAAATCACTACAAGGGATCGGGCTCATACCCACACTCCTAGCCGCTAAAAATGACTTGTGAAAAAAAGTACCGGGCCCGTGTATCAGCGCATGTATAATCGCGGCCAGAGACATGCGTGTAAAAGCGCGTGTATAGGACTGTTCAGATGCGCTGATACACGGGTGTATACACGCATTCTGTGCGTGTAGACGCGCTGATACAAGGGTCTATACAGCGTTTTGTCAGTTTAGCTGCGCTTATACATGCGTATTTCACAGATTTGACGTGTCGATACACGCGTGTTTTACAGATTATCCATGTATATACACGTAAATTTTTGCAGATCCGACGCGTTTATACACGCGAACAGAGAGCAAAAAAAAAAATACAGAGAGTGCTATTTGGTAGCTGAATGCTGTTCCAGCATTCCAGCATCCAATAACACTCTCTAGAATTTTTTTTTGGGTGCATTGGACCATCCACGAGGAAGATTAAGACAAGAACGACATGAATGCATACATTGTCAATACACGATTCAAGACAGACATGAATGCAATACTATCGATTCAGGATTCAATATTACCATCAAAATTTTATGTGTACACATATATGCAAGGGAGTCTATATGTCGAAGTAGCCCATGGCTTTAGTTACAAAAATATATATACAACCACATCCTCAATATGGAATGTGATACTATAAGTCTGAGTACTACTCAGACCCAGATGATGACTCGGTGCTCCCTCCATGCTCAGATGAGCTCACATCGGTCGGAATGTATGATGAGTAGTGCTCACGTCCACCCTCTGCAGTGGCGGCGGGTGGATCATCAGCAGCTTGTGCATGTTCAAGTAATATATAGTATATAAGTATATATATATATGTAATTCAATAAACCAAAATCATTCGTTTAGAGTTTTCAAGTACCTGTCGACCGTATGGTCTCATGGCCATCTCAAACTGCACGTCCGTAATACGTCCCTTGGCTTTGAAGATGGCCCACGTGTCACGTCTGCTATGTCGGCGACCATACCCAGTATCGTGGGCTGTGGGCTTCCTCCCTGTAACCCGTCGCTGTATCATAATCAACATAATTTGTAAGATTAAAACAATCATAAAATCAATGAATTAAGTAAACAATCAAATAAAGTGGCAAGATACTTACGAACTCTGCCTCCCATGACTCGACGCCGCCAGATCCGAAATGCGAAGATCCTATGGTCTCCATCTGGATCTGTCGTGCCTCCACATGCTCTTCACGCCACCCTCTGCTCGTTTCTTTGCCTCCTTCCACTCGCGTTTGTGCGCAGTGGCAGGTTTCTCGGTAGGATAGCCACCCGCAGATACATTTAGCCCATCATCGTACGCGAGTTTTTTAAGGTGAGATCTTTTATTACTTAAGATCTCCCTTATTCACGTCCTTCCCCATACATCGGAGAATGTAGCGTGTGGGGGATTGGGGTACCGACTATGTACAACCTCTATCACCTGCCTAACTAATCGGCTATTTTGATCTTTAAATTTAATAAAATAATTTCTATACAAGTTTGATACTACCCCACGCATGTACTCCATTACCTCTTTCCCCCTCGCATCCATCACTATCCCGCCCCTATCCGTCACATCAGAGCAGATCACTCTCTCCACCTCTCTCATCTCCTCCTCTTCCGAACTGTCTCCTCTAACTCTTCTCCCTCTATCTCCTCTCTCACCGCGTGCCCTACTACCTCCCCCACCAAAGCACCTGCCGCATCCCCCACTTCCACTCTTCCTACTGCTGCGGGTGGAGTCACGACTGGGGGATTGTCTACGTGACGATGGCTGTGAGCCCTGACGTGACGGTGGCTCTGAGGGAGTACGTGATGGTGGCTGTGAGCCCTGACGTGATGGTGCTTGGGAGGGTGTGCGTGAGTGTGTCTGGGACGAGGTATGTCTCCTCGGTGGGCGTGGAAGAGGAGAAGCTGCATGCCGTCTCGTCGGACTCGTAGGCATAGACGGCAGTGGAGTGCCCTGGATACTCGCGGTAGGGGTATAGACACCAGGCATGGAAGGAGGGGGATGGGCATACATGTACTCTGTAAGCTCAACTGGACCAGGATGGTGCCCAAAATGATTTAGCATCTCCATCAGCCAATTGCTGTACGCAAATGGATCGGATGAAGAACCTGAAATATCCATAAAGAATCTGCAAAAAAAAAAAGTACATACATGATTGCATCAAAGCACAAATGCAAGCTAGGCGCACATATGATTTTCCACCATCAAACTGACATCACTATCTACAGAATTCACATCTTCAACAACACTCAGAACTATAGAGTTATCCTCCTACAACTCTTCAAAAACTACATCACTATCACCACATCATCCATCTTGTGTGGTTATCTTCAAAGGATGCACACACATTATTGCATGCATGACTATCACAATCCTCATGTACATCATGGGCTGTCTCTTGACTCACACAAATATCATCATCCAAGCCACCTATCAGCCTGAAAACCATAGAATGGGGAAACACAGTCTCGCGTATACACCCATCCAGAAACGTGTGTATACACCCGTCCAGAAACGCGTGTATATGCGCGTGAACAGTCTGTGCAGACAAGATACACGCGTTCCTACACACGACCTGCAAAAAAAAAAATTGAAAGTGATCGACCTGCAACAATGTGTCCTTATAAAAGGCCCACTGTCGCCCCTGTCAGAATCGTTCACCAGATGGCAACCAGAGAAAGAGAAGGACGGAGACAAACCCATAAAAGAAAGAGACAATAGCATAAACAAATCTAAGGAAAGAGACAGGGCAAAGGACAAACTGACTCACCTCTGAAAAAGTGAGTCTTCTTTTTGGTCGGTTTCCTTCACCCGTGTGTGCTCCTTGTCTGCTCCTTGCACTTAGGTTTAGTGCTCTGTTGGAAGAGGCGACAACGAAGGAGAGCAGATCTATTTTTTGAAAATATTAATTTGGGGAAGGCGGGTTATTTTTAGTATGAACAGGTCGTCGCGTGTAGAAACGCATGTATTTTCGCGTTTATGATAATACAACCGCGTTTATACGCGTGATTTTTAGTATCTAGCCGCGTTTATACACACAATTTTCAGGATGTAGCCGCTTTAATACACGCGATTTTTAGGATGTAGCCGCGTTAATACACGCGATTTTTAGGATGTAGCCGTGTTAATACACGCGATTTTTATACTTTCATTATGATTTTGTGTTTTCTGGTTTGTACATAGGATGTCATCAACCTCCTCAAGCAGTTCTGGTGAAGATGAGACAATGCATCATCGTAATTGCGATGTGTGGTTGGGACAAAGGATCAAGTGTATGTGTAATCGATGTCAAGGATGCATTGTACGAGCACGTCGAATTACCTTGAATCACATCTCCATGTATGGAGAATGGAATCAAACACGTTTAGAGGTGAGTAGATGTAAATTGATAGTATTCAAATGACTCATGGTATCCAAATTAAATTAGTGGAGTTGTAATATATATACTCTAATTGAAGCAGGATGCAGTACCACACCCTAAAATGGTGCCCTACGCACGGCGAGAGCACGCAAAGCGTCGACGAGATGATGCTGGAGCTTCTGGATCTATTGTCAAAGATGAGTGGGAAAGGGATGACAATAGCCCTGCACCCCACGAAGTTGTGGAAGAGGAAGTGTTTGATGATATGGTGCGGAATATTTTTAAGGATGATCCCAAAGGTATGGACGACGATGATATGGAACAAGAGCATCTTTACAAGGCTTCATCGACACCGGTTTTTGAAGGGTGCACATTCTCTATTTTACGTGCTTCACTTGAACTACTCAATATACAAACAGTTTATGGATGGAGCAATGCAAGTCTTGACACATTATTGAAGTAAGCATTCTAACTTGCAAATTTGAATTAGTGGTTTAAGGTTTCGGGTTTAGGACTAATTGATGATATTGGATGCAGGCTATTATCAAACATGCTTCCAAAGGGAAATAGACTACCCACCTCAAGAGACATAGCGAGGCGCTATGTGACATCTCTTGGAGGATTGGATTATGATCACATACATGCATGCGTCAATGATTGCATTCTCTTTCGTGGGATGCATAAGAAGGCTCGACATTGTCCCACTTGTGGTGAAGCAAGGTATAGAACAGATGTGAAGAGTTTTAATGTACCTCATAAAGTCTTGCGACACTTTCCTATAATTCCTCGCATCAAACACATGTTCAAGTGCAAATCCATAGCAGAGCTCATGTCATTGGCATTCCTCAAATTGATCGGATGATGGCATGTGGAGAATTCCCGCAGACACTCTTGCTTGGAAGCATATTGAAGATGAGTGGCCCAGCTTCAAAAAACAGAGCCCAGAAACTTGAGACTTGGCCTAGGTATGGATGGAGTGAATCCATTTGGTTTCAAAAGCACTGCATACAGCGTGTGGCCAGTTGTGTTGGTGAATTACAACCTTCCACCATCAATGGCGATCAAGAAGGGACATCTTATATTATCCCTTCTAATTCCAGGGAAACATAAATCAAGCATATGGATGTTTATATCGAACCGTTGATTGATGAGTTGGAGGAACTATGGAGAGGTGTTGCGGTGGTGGACATTAGTAGGCCTCCCTCCTCTCGACACTTCGACTTAAAAGTAGTGTTGATGTGGACAATGCATGACTTTCCAGGATACAGCGATTGTTTTGGTAAGAATTCTAATTACCTCCCTACTCTAATACTCATATTAATTATAAATATTGACTTTATTATTCTAACTTTTATTTATATTTTAACAGGTTTGAAAACATCGGGTAAACATGCATGTCCTGTTTGTGGCCCTTCGTTAGTACATGAGTATGCTGACGGTTTGTGTAAGACCATATTCGATAATCATCATCGATTTCTCCCCTCAGATCATCCTAAATATGTTGCTAGTAAGAGTAACATTCCTCCACAAACACTTCGTGCAAAAGATTGGAAGCGTATTTGGGAGTCTACAAATATTCTTCCTCCAGATGGCATGAACAGGTATAGTAATGTTTTTCAATCTTGTTTTGTGTAGTCTCTAATTGGATTAAAGGTCACATAGTGCAATCCCTTGTGTAGGTACTCCATTTTTTTCGGCTACCATATTGGACCCATCTTAAGATCAACCATCTTCTTGATCCCATGCACATCTTCAAGAATGTGGGATCTGGTATTTGGGAACATGTTAGTGGTAAACGAGACAATGTGAGCGTACGGGAGGACTTGCGGGTCACAGGACGTATGCACCAAGCTTGGCCACGAGAGGAGGGTGGGCACGTTCGTCTTCCGCCTGCACCATGGATTATATCAAAGAAAGAGGAGAAGCAGGTAAAGCAGGCCATCACCACTTTACGTACTCCCACTGGATGCATGAGATCATTGAAGGGAGCCTTTACAACCACTAAGAAAAGAGGCGTTGAGCAACTATATGGGTTGAAGTCCCACAATTGGCACAAGATGCTCCAAGTAAGTGTTTTCCAAGTCTTGTATGTTGAAATTGAATTTTGTAATGCCATAAACCATATATACATGTGCTCTTATGTGCGCAGTTCATACTACCTACTAGCATCGACCATTGTGCAAATAAGAGTTTGAAAAAATATATTTATAAGATGGGCGAGCTTGTGAGGTATGTAAAACCCATGTCAGATCACCCTTCATTATACCTCACAAAATGAATGTGCATAAGGTATAACGTACTATTTATTTATTTTTCAGATATGTTAGTTCTAAAGCAGTTGATCCAGCCACGTTGGATGATGCGCGTGTTATGGCAGTGGAGGTGGTTTGTTTGGTAGAGGAGACTTTTCCGCGAACCATTCTCACAAGTCAACTACATCTCATTGTGCATTTAGTGGACGAAATTGCTTTATGTGGCACTGTGCATGCACGTTGGATGTTCTTCCTAGAGCGCTTCATGAAGACCTTAAAGGACTTTGTGAGGCAAAGTACAAGGCCTAAAGGAAGCATGGCCGAGGGTTGGTTGATACAAGAGTCTCTTGTATATATTTCAAAATTTCTTGGTCAGGTGGACAGCTCTTTGCCACGACTATGGAGCAATGAAGAGGACTTCAGGATGACCTCTATTGTGCCTCAAGGAAAAGGACAGAGTAAAGTAATTGACAGAACATTGATTGATGATCTCAATTTCACTTGCATCCTTAATAGTGATGTGATGAGCAGATGGGTTACAAGATATGAGGATGCAAAGACAAAAAGGCAAGCAGAAAGAGCTCTCTTTCGTAGGCAACATGGCTCTCGTAAGGCGTACCCTAAGCATCTAGCAACACTTCCGAATTATATCCATGTTGATTGGTTGCATGAGGAAATGGAGAGATTAGAGAGCGACGACGACGGGCTGCATATCACGGCGGAAGAATGGGAGTATGCACGAGGATGCATGTTAAAGGTACATAGAACTAATGTTTTGCATTAGTTGAAAGTGATTTGCTTTTAATATTTATCAACATTGCTTACACAAATATTGCTTCTATTTTGGTCCAGTGCACTATGTTCAATGCTATATGGTGTGAAGGCAAGCATTTTCGAACACAAAGAATTGATGAAAAGAGGAATACACAAGATTGCGGTGTCATTAGTAGATTTGAAGGAGCTAATGGAAAAATGGATGATTATTGTGGCACAATCCAAGACATATTTAGGCTTGACTTTCGTCGCTTCTTTGTGTATGTTTTGGATGTCAAATGGCAAATGAACGTGGTGGAAAAAGGGCCTAATGCAACGATAAAACGCCATGCAAGTGGCTATGTAACTATTGACTCTACAAAGTTTTGGCAAACAAAGAAAGATAGGCTCGTATTGCCTCAACAATGTGAGCAGGTATGCATTTTTTTACTAATGTGTTTCATGTACATATATATCTAAGCTCGCATACCCCTTGACTTTTGATATGCTAATTAATTACTGCAGTATGTGTATTTGAGTAGGTTATCTATCTGCCAATGGTGCATGACATTAAATGGTGGTACGTCATCCCTATTGCACCATGTTCCAAAGTGATGTATAATACATTCACTGATACAGAGCATAGGGAGGATGTAACAAGTCGCAATGAAGATGATGTCAAACATGCCAATGAAGATGTTATGATCGATAATCAAGAAATAAGAGATGATCATGATAATGAGGATGAGCGTGCCATTTCTCATGATCATGATCATGAGAATGACCCTACCATTGAGGATGATAGTGATGTTGATGAGGATGATCAAGACATCGATACCATTATCAATGGACAGAATATCGATAGTGGAATAAATTTAATTGTAGCCTTACAAATTGATCAAATGGATATTGATGTTGATCATTTAGCAAGGATGAATCTTATTGAAGATGAGATCGAACCCTAACCAATCCATCACTGAATCGTTCTAAATTGATGACATTTCTATTGTATGTGTTGTCTTTTAATTATCATCTCATGATTTATTTTTGTATGTAAATGCATGTAGTGGGATTGTGTAATGATATATACTGTAATGTACTATGAGATGGTTTAAAGAAAATAGTTTTTAATTTTGTAAAGGAATTTAGTTTTTCTTAATAAAGCGTGTATTGATGCATGTATTAATGCGTGTATATACATGCGCTTATACACGTGAATTTAAATGCCAATATACATGCGCCCGATACTATTCAAATACATGCGCGACCATACACACGCCCGTAATTTATCGCGTGTATGAAACGCGTGTATGGCAGCATTGTCTTGTAGTGAATTCACCAACCATCAATCCCACCATGATGGTAAAGAAGCCATAAAAAAGGAAAGGACCTATGATGTCTGTTGAAATTCAAGAAGAAGAAAATGAGAGACACGGAGAAGGAAAAGGCTTCTGGAAAAAGAAAAAAGAGGCCAAGTCAAAGAAAACATCCAAGAAAACAGAGTCCAAGCCGACCAAGGAAGGCAAAGAGGCAAAGGTTTCTATGGACACTAACCCTCCAAAGTAGATAGTTTTATGTTCTCACACATTGTAACCAACCACTTTTTATAGATACTACCATTGTAATAAATATATTTTTTCTCATTTTACATTGGTTATCTTGTCTTAATAATGTTGAATAATTATTTTACAAAATGAATTGATAAATAAGACGAGATAGATGGATGCAAAATTATAGTGTTAAGAAAACTTCAAGATTACAAGGAGCAAACATTTCATGCAACTAGAAGTATTTTCAGACCTTCTTCCCACCAGAATACCATCTACCTTAAATTTGTAGTTTGATGGTATGGCATCTAATAGAAATTCCAAGGACGTAAGCACGTCCCTCAATGTCTATTTTGTATTTATAAAGGATGACTCTATTGTCATCATCACTCAAGCTGACTGTTAGGTCATACTACATAAAATGTTCCTCTGAATCCAATGGTATCCAAGTCCCTCTACTCTTTTTCCATCGTCTGTACTCTAAGCTAATGTACAAGGTTTGCGAGAGAGATATTGTATTCCATCACCATAGATTTAATGCAAGCATTACATTTTATAATATCACCCCTATGGATGACTTCATTCACTTTCCATTCTTCTCCAACTGCATTATCCAAGTCAGACTCAGATATATGTGTAGATAGCCACATTGCTTTTGTCCTCTTCATGTTTGCTTCTCAAAAACATGCCAAAAATACATGAAGAGGTATAAACCATGATAGCATAATCCTCTTAGAAATCCTTTATACTTTCAGGTATAAACCATGATAGCATAATCCTCTTAGAAATCCTTTATACTTTCATAGACTTTTGAATATCCAAGATAATCCTGGATTTAAATACTAATAGAGTACCTTTGTCTGGAAAATCTCAATCGAATGAATTTAGGCTTAGTATAGACAAACTCTCCAGTCTTCCATAAGCTTCTGGTCTTATAGGGATAATATACTTAACATTGTACAAAAATATTTGTTTATTAATGAAAAAAGCATATGGTTGATCAAAAAATAATACTTTCCTAAGATCAACATCCATGGCTTCAAAAGTCTGTGAATGACTCCACAAGTTTCCACTCAATTCTTGTTGATGAATAAACATCTATCACATAGACAACACATGTGAATAATCCATATAATTATAAAGAACATAATTAAAATTACAAAAAATATCTTACAATAAGCTTCCAATGTAGATGTTGGAGTAGAAGAATGCATGTGCATCTCTCTTGTTGTGTACACATGTTGCACCTTTTCCTTCCACATCCATATTTTGCTATCTTGAATTCCGATATATGTCCCTTCCAATGGTATTTTACTAAGCCTCTTCTTTGCCTTTTTATCCGATGAGGACCTTTTCATGATGGTTGCATAGTCACTCAATCATTTAATTTGATGTTTATACCATTCCACACACCCTGATTATCTTTAACATTACGAAGAATGCATGATGAAATGGCATTAGGAGTGTGCCTCACGTTATACTATTGTCTCGACATTATTAGATGATGAATATAGGAGACGATGATGTAAAAAGACAACTAGAAAGAGGTGCAATCATGGTAGATTAGGGAATTCAAATGTATTTACTCATTTTGGGGAGAACTTAAATTTCAAATTTTAACTTTTTGAAGTACTGACATTTGGCACGTGAGGACATGCCCTTGAAGTCGGAACCCACTAAAGTGATTGAAATAGCGACGTTGTATCACATTAAAGTGGTGATAACCCACTAAAATGGCCAAAGCTAGTGAAGTTAGTAAAAATTGGATATGATACCCAATGTCATATCTATGATTGAATGTCACATTTCTATCGGTCCAAAACTTAATCCAAATCCAGTATGCAAGTGATTAAAATGCGACACAACAATAATGACACCAGAAGACCATTTACAAGAAGACAGTCTGGTTCTAAAGTTACTACCAGTCATAGTAACACAGAGGAACGTGCAAACACAAGGGCTCTTATTCAAGGATCATGGGCAACTCCTCTACTTCCCATCTCTGTGCTCCTATCCAATATAGTTGGGATATCATTAGAAGAGGCAGAGCCATCCTCACCTTAGAGCATCACTTTGCCCTCGAAAGTAAGTGGTGAAGTTAGGAAAGCAGCAAAAGTAGCGGAGTGGAGACACCCCCACAAAACCTGCCAGCACGACACCTATCAATATAGGAGGGCTACACAGCTATTGGAAGTCACTGAGGATTATTCCACTACTCTCTAGAAGAACTATGACTAGCTGCATGATCGGATAATCAACATGATAATTCCAGACAAATACCAATAACAAATCGACAACCACGGTACCGCCAAGATCCTTGCTCACATCAAGGAACTCAAGGAAAGTACGCTTGGAAGAAGTAACTACTACCCTAGAATTCTTCTTCTAGAAGACTGCTTCCGCGAAGTAGTCCCCAAAATTCATCTTGTGGAAAACGTTCATTATCCTCTGCCTTCCGGGTCCTCTCTTCCAAGATGTGCATGCTACCACAACATTCAGGATCCGGCCTCTAAAAAGCATTAAACCAGAGGTCATCACTAACATCTCCATTAGTTGTGATCAGAACTTGCCTAGAGGCTAAAAGACATCTAACAATCCAGAAGACAACAACATTGTGGGTTTAAGTCATAACACTATTTATTAAGCGGTCAGCCTAGTAGTGTAAAGTGATTTTTATGTTATGTCTTTTTTTGCATTAGATTCGTATTTTTCTAGTGTATGTTACATGCATAACCAGTGAACCTCAGTAGGTTGCAACGGGAATAAGCGGTCATATTCCCCTGTCAACACCTAAGTACACCACACGTGCTAGATTAAAGTTACATAGAGAGGGAGAGACAAAACTCCACTTTTATTTCACAAATGGGAGAAGGAGTTACAAACAAGATAAATTGGCCTTTATAGTTCCAATCCTTTTCCCACTAGATCGCTGAGGAGTAAGTGACTTGCGGCGCCCAAAACATAGTTACACGACTTTTCTATATGGTCTGGCTAACTGACCAACATCCTTTTGTCTTTCCTTCTAAGCTCAATACTTGGGACCGTATTTAGGAAATTTCGCTTATCCAATGATGGTATTTACAATATAGTATATGTGCCCATTACATAAGTGTGCAGACATAATTGTTGTAGGAATGTGTTAACTAATATGTGGTTTTAACAGTAAAATATTGGTCTTAGCAATTGTAAATGGGAATGTGTATAATAAATTGCCTAACGTTAAATGGGTAAGGTCAAAAGGCTAAGGTTAAAACTTGAGGCCAAGGAAGTTAAATGAACAGAGAGATAAGGGTAAATTGAATGACTATGTATATAGTTAGCTCTTGTGCATGAGATATGGGGGGGGGCTACCATGAGATAACTAAGGGAGTATGTGTGTGGAGTGCCCAACCATCATTTTCACTAATAAAAATATCACCTCTCACTCTAGAAATACACAAATATTTTCATAGGAGGAGAGAGAGTACTCTGTATCAATTTCAATGCATGCACTTCATTTTTACCTAGTACTACAATCATTATTTCCACTTTGGGTACCACGATTACACATCTACAAGGACTTGGGAAATATTGTAGCACCTAGGGAGTCTATAGAAAAACTTGTATACTTATAGGGAGATGAGAAAAATATTTATTTCATCTTAGTGATGTACTCTAACCACCAAAGCTACGCCAAGAGGAGGAGAGGGAGTACTCCATATCAATTTCACTGCTTGCACCTCATTTTTACCTAGTACTACAATCATTACTTTCCATTTTGGGTACCTCAACAATTGCACATTTACAAGGTCCTGCAGAAATATGATTACACCTAGGGAGTCTATAGCAAAAATCATGTACTTCTAGGGAGCTATGTAGCAAATCTATTTCATCTTAGTGATCTACTCTTACTCCCAAAGCTATGCCAAGAGGTACAATCAATATCCACATTTAAATATTTACTATTTCTTGTCAATTCTTGCATATGAATTAAGTTTGATCATGTTAATATAGATAGATAAACTATTTTTAGTTAAATCAATACACAACACCGTGGTAAGTCTATTAATCGCTTAGGATATTCAATTTTCTCAAGGTTGTGTGATGACCAAAGAGGCTTAAATAGTCCAAATAAATCCTTTTTCTTAAGGGGATATAAATTAAATTAAAGTTTAGTACTTATTATTTTCTTATAAGTGAGAACTTCTCTACACAAATCCCAAAAATAGAGAATTAATTAATATTTTTTTAGCACATTAGCCTTATGATTATTAAAGATTTATTATTTTTAGGGCCACATAAAATAATGTGTTTTTTTCACTTAGAATAACCCAGTATGGTTAGCCTAAGATGAATTATTCCAACCTTAGGATTGGGGTTAGTAATCTAGCTTTGAACCTATAATTGTAGAGAGAGAGAATCCTAATACACAAGCTACACATGTAAAGGGTTCAAAAAAAATAGATTAATATTTTAGAGTAAATTACACCTTAAAGTGGCTTGAAATAGTTGACTTTTAATTGGTAAAATAGATTAATAATTATGCTAGATTTTAGAGAGAGAAATCTATTATCTCATTAATCAAGGGCATAAATGCACAAAATATTATCCAAAAGATATGAACATCATGTCAGGCCTTAAGTTTTTGAATGAAATGAGGAGAAGAGCACCTTGACACTAGGGGTAGGTATAAACATTTGAGAATAAATGAAACTTTTGTCATGATTTCTAGCATAATCATGCCCATGATTCCCGATCACGTCCCTGATTCTACATAAATATGGTAATTATAGACTTGAGTAATCCAACTCAATATTTTTGCTAGTTAAAACCATTTCATGCACTTAAGGTTAAGAATTCTTGTTGGTGTTAGCATTGCCCAAGTGACAATAGTGCATCTAACCAACCGGGATCCTTCTAAAGAGAGAACCCTAGGGTCAGCTCACTTGACTAGCTCACAAAGGAGTGTGTTTGCTTTGTAGAGACTGAATTCTAGTGAGGAAACCATGGAGAATCCTTTTAACAAGGAATTGGTAGGGGAGAAGGGTACTTCTTCTCTAAAATTACCTAGTGGGCTAGAGTTGTTTTCTGAACTCGGGCATGCATCTAGTTGATTGGCCTTGCTGGTCCCTTAACGGATGAGTCCATGGCTCTTTTATATGGATCTGTTGGTTGATCTTGCTGATCTTCAATGGAGAGTCCATTTGGATTTTCTTATGTGATTATATTTTTGGGTACTATGAGCTAGGGAAAAAGGGAGCTCATTTTGGGGCCCTGTAAGAAATTCACTATTTTTTGATTTATTTCTCTCCTAAAAGACCTCAAAAATAATAAAATATGGAAACGTGGCTCAGAACTATTAGTAAGGACTACCAAGCTGTCAGTTCAAAAAGGAATAAGATAATCTTTTGTCTAACTAACACGATTTTGCATTAAATATCTCCTTAGTAAGGACTACCGAGCCGTCAGTTCAGAAAGGAATAAGATAATCTTTTGTCTAACTAACACGATTTTGCATTAAATATCTCCTTAGTTTTTTTTTTGTTTTTCAAAGATTCCGCATCTCTTTTGACGACGTGTGCAGGCCTCTCATAAAGAATCCATCACTGAACTTAATGATTGCATGGATACTGCCACACTTCCACGATTCATGTTACAAAAAGACTATGAGATTGACAAGCAAACTTTGCAACCTTAGAAGCACAAAAAATGGCCGATACTAGTGAGTCACAATCTCAGAAGAAGCGATTACACCATCTTCACATCGACTTAGAAGAACAATATGCTCCAGCACCAAAAAGACGAAAGGATACGGTGCTGAATGCTCAACAACTGGAAAATATGAGAAGAGAAGGGCTTCAACATATTGACTTATGGTGTGATGGAAGCATATATCCAAAATGTCTAGTAAAAAACTCTACACCTCCATTTGTCAATCCAACCACACTACTGAGGTTTGCGGGCGATGGACAAAATGGACTTCTTGGTTATATTTCAGCACAGTCTGCATTTGCAGAAACATATAAAACTATGTACCTACAAGAAAAGGGGGCCAGGATGCAAGAGATAGCCAAGAGATAGCCATTCGTGCAAAATTGGAGCAGTACTTGTAGAATGAAATTGAAGGCATTCAAAGAGTAAAAAAGAGTTGACAAGAGCAAGAAGGAAGAGAACCGTGCTTGGACACAGACAACAAAGCAGGAAGATTAAAAACATTGTAAACTTGAAGGCTGGGACTGGTGGATGCAAGCAAAGAATTCAGAAAGCAAGGCTAGTTTGAAATTTTTCATTTTTTATACTCAAAAAGACTCTCAAATGACTATATCTATTTTGTCTATTAACGCAAAACAAGATTGGAGGTGTTGAATAATATAGGCATATTGTGTTGTTACTTTAGGAAACTATTGGAGCCTGCAAAAGAAAATGTGGAACCCAACCTTCTTCCTGTTAAACAAATGAAAGGATTGCTTTCTTGTGGTGTAGCAAAAGGTTTGATTGAAGAAAAAAAATACAAAACAATCAAACGCAATGTTGTAGAGGACTTTATATCCAATAATCAAGTTGATGGTACTACAATCCAAGAGGCTCTTGATGTTAGTGGAGTTAGCAGGAAGGGATATAGTTCAATTTTCCATGCGATATCCTCAACTTTGAGAGATCAAAGGATTAAATGAGTTTTACTGCCAAATCCAGCAACCGTGTGGAGGATAAGAGGTCATTTGAATGAAAGTATAGATAAGTTTATTGGGCAATATATCCATATTGAAGAAATATTTCATGGTGGTAAAGGAACCACTATGTGTGACCCTTGGAATAATATATTTGTAGATCTACAACAACTTCAAAGAAGAATGGTCGAGTTTTATGGAATAACATTTGAGGAGTGCAAAGGCATTTTGAAATTTGTTATCAAACTGGATGAGTGTGAGGTTGTAAAGGAAAAGAAAATGGAAAGGATTACTATTACATTGATGAATGGAGCACTTGCTATATCATTGACTGAAGCGAGTTTGAAGTATTTTAGTGTGCAGTCGGAGAAACACTTATGGTGGTTAGGCTCGTTCCAGGTATGATCATTTTTTCTTTCGTACTTGATTTTAGTCATTGTTTTCAAATCTTTTATAATAAGACTTTTGTTTTCTATAATCACAGGTGAAGACAGAAGACCATGAAACACTAGATTGGGTGTTTCACCACACGGAAATACCAAGAATAATTAAAAGACAAGTGCAAGGAGAGAATCTCCATGTTGCAGCAGGAAAAGGTGATTTTCAAGTAGAGTGGCACATGGCGGGGAATCTTAAAACACTTAAGTGCATGTATAGCGTTAGAGTAACTCAAAGTCTCCTTGTCTTTACTGCAAAGAATCAGGTCAAGTAATGGATTCCAAATGGTGGAAGAGAGCACCAAATAGAGATAAAGTTGACCCTGACTTCAAGGTCATTCTTGACATTCCACTATGTAATGTTCACATATGCACATTGCATGCTCTATGTCGAATTATTGAGAAATTGGTATTTTTGTATATTGGATTTGCTTGGAAACTCCGTCCTGAAAAAAATAGAAAGGATGCTCTTCAAGCATTGGAAAAAGTGTTATCCGATATAGGTCTGCATGGAGGTGATGTTCATATCACAAAGGATTTTAAAAAGTCTACCAATGGCAAGGAGGTACCAATCAAGCCCTCTATTGGTGGTGTTAAGGCAAGAAGATTCAAGTAAGGCAAGGTAGAACAGTTTCAAGGATTAATTATGGATTGTGGAAGCAAGTCCATAATGCCGTGAAAGATCATGAGGCAGATGGGGAAGCACGAAATGTGAAGGCAGAGGTGTGGAGGTCTCTTGATCAACGCTTCATGTTCTATGACAATGTAACATGGACAAAGAGTGATTACAAGAACTTTGAAGAGGCAATTAAACATTTTGGGAAGTCAATGAAAGACGCGTGGACAGCCTGCAATATAACTCACTACATGGTAAAGTTCTGTCTTCTTCTTTTACTTAAGTGTGATCCTCTTTTTTTTATAACTTACTATGCATTCTTATGTCTCTGTGAAAACAGCCTGCAATATAACTCACTACATGGTAAAGTTCTGTCTTCTTCTTTTACTTAACTGTGATTCTCTTTTTTTTATAACTTACTATGCATTCTTATGTCTCTGTGAAAACAGCATATCATCTACAACCACCTTCCCTATTTTGTCAAAAAGTATGGATGCCAAGCAATTTGGTCTACCCAAGGCATGGAGAAGTTTCACTACATGGCATGTAATGCCTTTTTCAGACACACACAACACTACGGAGGGAGTCAAAAGGCAAATAGTCTGAAGGAAGTCTTCCAATGGTTTTACCGAGGGATTCTATAGAGGCTGCATGCTAAAAGAAAAGTTGCTAGTTCCAAAGTCAAGCTTGCTTTTATTTTAGTCCAAAAGCAAAGACGAAGACAAACTTTGGACAATTCAATGGCAGCACAGAGACATAGACAATGGAGGGATTCGAAGATATTTAGAAACCATAAATGGACAAGTGAACATGAATAGCAGTTTGTAACTTATTGGTGTTATGTCCACATGTTTTCAAACTCAATCAATAGATTTTTATTATGTGGAACAAGTGACTCTTGGTGTTATGCCTATATGTTTTGAGACTCCATCAAAAGTATTTCTTTTGTGAAACATGTGATCTATATTAACAAGCATCAAAAGTATTTCTTTTGTGAAACATGTGATCTATATTAACAAGCATCAATACATCCATGAGCTACACACAAAAAAATCAATCAATACTACTTAATTATGCTAGACACACTATTGATCCTTACCAATAAGGTACTGAGTGTCAAACGCTTTTAGAAGCTACTGAGTGTGGGAAGAGTACTGAAGTGTTGTACGGTGATGGGACAAATGCAAAAGGCTATTGATCGTCCGTACGGACAAGGAACTGATGAGGATAAAAGACTTTGTACAAATCAGTTCAACTTCAACATAATGTTTGTGCTATATTTGATGACTAAATCCTATTACTCCCAGGGCCTGCCAGTCGGAACTCTCTTTTTGAACTTGATTGGACTCTTTTTCTTCCTTGTTGGCTTGATGTCGACTGTCTGTTTATCAATGCTTGCCTCTGTTGCTTGTCTGGGAGGGGTATCCTTGTCTTCAGCTATCTCCACGTGTTCTTCTTCTTGGATTGTGTGGCCTGATACAATCATGGGTGGCTCTCGAAACCTTATGAGCTTGTGTTTTCCATAGCCCTCCAAACATTTGGGCTCCTTAACACCACATGCTAATGCATAAGAAGTGTAAGACAAAAAGTAAGAGGCCCTAGAGGCCTGCTTATTCACATAATCCCGAACTATATCTATACAGACAACCTCTCTATTAAAATGATCTTTTTCTGTTGCCATGGAAGATCATGTCCACCTGAAACCCTAGACAAACATTTAAAGAAGTAAACAATGGCTTCTCCATTGTTGCTCAACTGCCTATGGTAAATCAAGATCTTAGCACTGCCTAGATCATGAATATAATGAGCTAGGCTTGACATTTTGCCAAACCTAGCCGGCCTGCTTCCACTTGTTCTCTGGAGGAATGTGTCATCCACAACTTGTAGCTGCCACATATCAAAAGATTGAAGTGAGACAATAATACACAACTACAAAACATTTAAACACAAGATAAAGTATTTGATTTAAAGTAACAAGATCATACCTTCTCATTTTCATCAGCAACAACAAGAAGTTCATCTTTCCAAAGATTTATTCCTCTCCCCTCCAGTCCAGCCTCTTCTTTAAGCTTTCCCTTGTATAGTGCTAAGAGATTCATAGCTTCCTGTGTGAGCTGGAAGGCTGCTTCATCTGGCTCTTGGAACTTTTCAAATTTCCCTTTTAAGAGGAAGATATACTCTCTACAAAAGAGTCATTCGAGACAGATTGCATGAATTATGCGGTTGATAAATCACGTGAAGAATTCGATAAATCCCTTATGAAATTAAAGCAGTCTTCCAAAATCTCATTTAGAGGAAAGCTCTTCTCTCATGGTGAAGCCAGCATAACATTAGCACTTGCACCTTTAACATGAAATTCTCCTCCCCACACATGGATTGATCTTATTGGCCCATAGGAACCTTAATTTAAAATTTCAAAAAAATCTTGACCCTCAGGATCTAATGTCATAAGTTTGAGGTACTTCCCAATTGACAATCTCGGCCACCCTAGCTAGATCAAATCGAATGCCTTCTGCACTAATTATATATCCAAGGTAATGAACCTCAAACAAATAAAATTTTGACTTCTTCTCATTTTGACGTAGAGCTCGTTGCTTTCTAGCAACTTCAGGACTTTCTCCACATCAGTGTCATGCTGCTAAACCGCTGAAAATACTAGTATGTCATCACTCAAGAAATATGAACACACACTTTCCAATCAATCCTCGAAACACACGCATCATCGTGCAATTGAATGTGGCTGGGATGTTCGTCAAGCCAAAAGGCATGACCACAAATTCATAGTAGGCCCGTTCTGTAGACGGAAGGCTATCTTGGAGATGTCCCCCTCCACAATGAATTATTGCAGTCTAGCTTCATCCATCCCAGCGTGACACCATTTGCAACACTGATCCTGTTTGTCAAGAAAAAAGATGGGTCTTCTCATTTGTGTGTCAATTATCATACACTCAATAAACTAACTATCAAGTGTAGATTCCTGATGCCTCGAATAGATTATGTTCTCAAGAGGCTAAATGGGGCTAAGGTGTTCTCGAAACTCGATTTAAAGAGTGGGTACCACCATATATCATGAGAAGTAGGAAGATTGCATCTAGCATAAGAGAATTATAAAAAGCAGATAAGATATATTGACGAGCAGCTTTATCACAATGGATCCAATTTGAGTAATTAGTTTTCCATTCCTCAAAAATAGGACCAATAGTAATAAGAGCATTAATATCTTGTTCTGCATCAACAAGCTGAGAAGGACAAAATCAGATTGAGGATGATCAGAGGAACTCAAATTCAAAGTTGTTTCCAACTTCTCGAAAACAAGTTTTCAAAATTCACTCTCTACATCCTCATTCACATTCACATACATCCACATCCACATTCCATATCTACATCCATATCCCCATGCACACATCCACATTCACAATCACATACATCCACATTCACATTCACATTCACATCCATACATCCATACCCACATTCCACATCTACATCATTTGTTTCACATACATATAACTACATCCATTCTTTCACATACATACATCTCCATCTATTCCTCGTTCATTTTCATCTATTTGATTCGTTTCACATCCTCATATCTATTTATAGAATACAAGAGAATTCTTATTTTTGATATAAGATTTCTTTACGCATCTATTTATGCATAAATTCCATTTTAAGGAGACTAACACTTTCGAAATAAAAATCAATCTTTTATGCATCTTCCTATGCATAAATTCATTTTAAATGAGAATGACATTTTTTAATTAAAAATCAATCTTTTATGCATCTTCCTATGCATAAAATTAAAATTGACAAAAATAACTCTTTTGAACTAAAAATAGATTTCTTTATGCATCTTTCTATGCATAAAATTAAAATTGATGAGAATAACACTTTTGGATTAAAATAAATTCTTTATGCATCTTTCCATTTATAAATCCAATTTAGTAGGAATTACACTTTTAGAATAAAAGATTTTTTCTTATGCATCTAATTTATGCATAAAATCATTCATGATGAAAATCACACTTTTAATATAAAATATCTTTTATGCACCCATTTATGCATAAAAATCAAATATAATAAAAGTAAAACTTTTACAATAAAATAATTATCTTTTATGCATACCTCTATGCATGAAAATCAAATATGATAAAAGTAAAACTTTTACAATAAAATAATAATCTTTTATGCATACCTCTATGTATGAAAATCAAATATGATAAAAGTAACACTTTTATAATTAAAAAAATCTTTTATGCATACTTTTATGCATAAAAATAAAATATGATAAAAGTAACACTTTTATATTTTAAAAAAAATCTTTTATGCATACTTTTATGCATAAAATCCAAATATAATAAAAGTAACACTTTTACAATAAAATAATTATCTTTTATGCATACCTCTATGCATGAAAATCAAATATGATAAAAGTAACACTTTTACAATAAAATAATTATCTTTTATGCATACCTCTATGCATGAAAATTAAATATGATAAAAGTAACACTTTTACAATAAAATAATAATCTTTTATGCGCATACCTCTATGTATGAAAATCAAATATGATAAAAGTAACACTTTTATATAAAAAAATCTTTTATGCATAAAAATCAAATATAATAAAAGTAACACTTTTACAATAAAATAATTATCTTTTATGCATACCTCTATGCATGAAAATCAAATATGATAAAAGTAACACTTTTACAGTAAAATAATTATCTTTTATGCATACCTCTATGCATGAAAATCAAATATGATAAAAGTAACACTTTTATAATAAAGAATTAATCTTTTATGCATACTTCTATGCATGAAAATCAAATATGATAAAAGTAACACTTTTATAATAAAAATTAATCTTTTATGCATACCTCTATGCATGAAAATCAAATATGATAAAAGTAACACTTTTATAATAAAGAATTAATCTTTTATGCATACTTTTATGCATAAAAATCAAATATGATAGAAATAACACTTTTATAATAAAAAATAATCTTTTATGCATACTTTTATGCATACTTTTATGCATAAAAATCAAATATAATGAAAGTAATACTTTTATAATAATACTAATTTTCTTTTATACAAATAATCAAAATGCATCTTCTCTGCATGAAAATGGTACTTTAGAATATAGAAACCATAAGGATTACTCTTTTAGAATAATAAAAGATTAAATTTATTTCACTAATGTCTAAAAATTTTACCATAACCTCCTTTGTATGGCTGACCATTTTTCAAATTTTAAGTCTCAAAAATTATTTAAAAGTGCACCAAGAGTATTGAAATTATTCTAAAGTAATCATTTTTCTACTTATTTAAAACAAACATTATAAAAACTTGACTTTAATTATTAATCATTCACCTAAGATAGAGAATGGTTGGATTTACTAGAGAAGAGAGGGGGAATGCCTTTTGCAATGAGGCATAACATTATTTGCAATTTTAGAGAAGACATAAAGCATAAAAATCCATAAAACCATAAAAACCATAAAATAAGTGGAAAAAGAGAAGAATCACCAACTTACTAATGACTTTGAGAGCTTTCCTTTGGCTTGATAGTTTGAGGGTTCAACTCTTGTTTGAGACAAGAGTGGCCACCAATCTTTTGGAAGAGGGAAGGTCAAAAACTAGTGAATTATGAGTAAAATTCATAGTCTTTGGCACTTGGGAGAGGCAGGGTAACAGTGCAAAAACACTATTAAGTTTTAACAAAGGGGAGGGCTTCTATTTATAGGAAAAAGTGAGCCTCTAACCAAGCAAACTGATTCTAGAATTTTCCAGATCAATTTGGTCAATTTTTGACCATTTTTAGTTCAATTTTGCTCATTTTTTGGATCTAGTTGAAATAGGAGAGAGGAGAGATGAAAATATCTCATTATTTGGGAGTTTAAAACTCATTCAAGCATGTGAAATAGGAGCCCTCTTCATGAGGGGAATTCCCCCATGCAGAGGTGTCAAAAATGCATCATTACTTCTAAATATCTCCCTTTTTTAACTATTAACCTTGTTCTTAGTCAACTCTTCATCTTATGTGAGTATTTACTTATTTTTGGGAGATTTTTCTTTTATTTCTTCTTCATTTATCTTCTCCCTACATTTGGATGAATCTTATTGGTCCATAGGAACCTTAATTTAAAATTTCAAAAAAATCTTCACTCCCAAGATAATGCCTCTTGAACAGATTATACTTAATTTCTAATGCACCTTCTCAAAATCTTTTTGAACTTCTTTTTCAGGGGAACTTATTTTAATAAGATGAGGTATTTTTCTATCAAAAAATATTTAAAATCTGAATATTCTCTTTCTAGAATATTTTCTCTCTCTAGGCCAAAACTGGTAGAAACAAGATCTTTTATATTTTTGAAGAGGGATTTGACTACAGGGGAAGATACTAGACATCATGAGGGACTGGGGGAGGAATCTTACAGCCTGGATGATGGCATTATGTATTATAATCGCAGACTATGCATTCCCAATGAGATGAGGGAACCAAGAGTCAAATTTTGAAGGAATCCCATGACAGCCTTATAGCAAGACATCCAGGTTTCATCAAAACCTACATGTCTATAAAGAAAAGCTTCTTTTGGCTTGGTCTGAAAAAGGATGTACTGAATCATGTACGTCAATGTCTGACATACCAGAAAGTCAAAGCTAAAAGAGTAAAAATGCCTGGGAGTATGGAGTTTATTACTGGATTACCTTCAGTGCAATCCGGTTACAACTCCATTTTTGTGGTAGTTGACAAACTAACCAAACTTGCCCATCTGATCCCAGTAAAAGAAACCTACACTGCAGTGGATGTGGCCAGAGTGTTCCTCAAAGAAATCTTCATATTGCATAGCCTACCTAGGAGAATAGTAAGTGATCGAGATCCCAAATTTACTTCAAGGTTCTGGACTGCATTTTTCAAAGCAGTGGGAACTTTCTTGGATCTCATCAACACAGCTTATCACCCTGAGACCGATGGTCAAACTAAAAGGGTAAACCAAGTAATCGAAGATATACTTCGGTCATGCTGTGGTGGCAGGGAACCCAAGAAGTGGCTAAGCTATTTGCACCTAGTCGAGTTCGCCTACAATGCTTCTTATCATCGAAGTATCGGGATGAGCCCTTTCAAAGCTCTGTATGGACAAGATTGCTTAACTCCATTAACTTGGTCCGATCCATTGATTAGGGTCGAGATGTCCAGACAGATGCTTGACGACATGGAGCAGCAGATGCAGTGAATTCGTAAAGATATTAAAGCTGCCGAGGATCGACAGAAGCAGTATGCAAATCAGAAGAGGACAGACAAAAAGTTTGAAGAAGCAGATATGGTCTTCATTAGAGTACGGCCCAAAAGAAGTTCTCTATCTCTTGGGAAGTACAAGAAGTTATCCCCCAGATATTGTGGGCCATATCTGATTACAAAGAAAGTAGGTGACTTAGCCTACGAGCTTCTTCTGCCTCCTCATCTTAAAATTCATAATGTATTTCATGTAAGCCTTTTAAAGAAATATGTACCAAGCCCAAGTCATGTACTTGATGATGAAATCCTAACCTCTTCAACCCAAGGGCAGATGGAACTCCAACCTGAAGAAATTCTTGATGTTTGAGAAAAGATTCTCAAGAACAGAATTCTCATAGAATTATTAGTAAAATAGAAGTTCTATCCTTTTGAAGATGCTACCTGGGAGAATGAAGCTGATCTGTTGTGGGATTACCCCCAGTTTGCGAGATGAGGACATCTCGCGTTTTTCAAGTGGGAGAGAATGTAAGATTCCTCCCCAGCCTCTCAAGATGTCCAGCATCTTCTCCTGTAATCAAATCCCTCTTCAGAAATATAAAAGATCTTGTTTCTACCAGTTTTGGCCTAGAGAGAGAAAATCTTCTAGAGAGTGATGATTCAGTTTTTAAATATTTTTTGGATAGAAAAATATCTCATCTTATTAAAATAAGTTCCCCTGAAACAGAAGTTCAAAAAGATTTCCAGAAGGTGCATTAGAAATTAAGTATAATCTGTTCAAGAGAAGGCATTATCCTGGGGGTGAAGATTTTTTCGAAATTTTAAATTAAGGTTCATATGGACCAATAAGATTTATCCAAATGTAGGGAAGAGATAAATAGAAGAATAAAAGAAAAATCCCCCAAAAATGAGTAAATACTCACATAAGATAAAGAGTTGACTAAGGACAAGGTTAATAGTTAAAAAAGAGAGATATTTAGGTGAAATGATGCATTTTTGACACCTCAGTATGGGGAAATTCCCCTCATGAAGGAGATGCCTATTTCACATGCTTGAATGAGTTTTAAACTCCCAAATAATGAGATATTTTTATCTCTCCTCTCTCATGTTTCAACTAGATCCAAAAAGTGAGCAAAACTGAATAAAAAATGGTCAAAAATTGACCAAACTGAGATCTGGCAAATTCTAGAATCAATTGGCTTGGTTAGAAGCTCACTTTTTCCTATAAATAGAAGCCTTCCCCTTTGTTGAAACTCAATAGTGTTTTTCACTATTACCCTACCTCTCCCAAGTGCCAAAAACAGTGAATTTTATTCTTAATTCATTAGTTTTTGACCTTCCCTCTTCCAAAAGATTGGTGGCCACTCTTGTTTCAAACAAGAGTACAACCCTCAAACCATCAAGCCAAAGGAAAGCTCTCAAATTATCTATATAAGTTGGAGATTCTTCTCTTTTCTAAATCTTTTATGGTTTTTTATGATTTTTGTCTTCTCTAAAATCAAATGATGTTATGCCTCATTGAAAAAAGGCATTCCCCTCTCTTCTTTAGTAAATCCAACCATTCTTTATCCTAGATGATTGATTATTGGATAATTATTGGATAAAATCAAGTTTTTCATAATGTTTCTCTTAAATAAGTAGAAAATGTTTACACTAGAATGATTTAAATACTCTTGGTGAACTTCTAATTAATTTTAGTGAGTAAAAAATTTAAAAAATGGTGAGCCATACAAAGGAGGTTATGGCAACATTTTCTGAAAATTTATGAAATAAATTTCACCTTTTATTAATCAAAAAGAGTAATCCCCATCGTTAGAGTATTCCAAAGGTGTCATTCTCATTCATGCATAGAAAGATGCATATTGATTAATTTTTATAAAAGAATGATTTTCAATAGAATTAAATTCTATGAAAGATACTTATTGATCATTTTTTTAATTATGAAAGTGTTACTTTCTTCATTATGGATTTTTATGCATAAAATAATGCATAAAAGAATATTTTTTTATTACAACAGAGTTACTTTCATCATATTGATTTTTATGCATAAAAGAATATTGTTTTAACTATAAAAGTGTTACTTTTATCATTATTGATTTCTATGCATAAAATATTAATTTTTATTATAAAAGTGTTACTTTTATCATTATTGATTTCTATGCATAAAAGTATGCATAAAAGAATATTTTTTTATGATAAAAGTGTTACTTTTATCATTATTGATTTCTATGCATAAAAGTATGCATAAAAGAATATGTTTTTTATTATAAAAATGTTACTTTTATCATTATTGATTTCTATGCATAAAAGAATATTTTTTTATTATAAAAGTGTTACTTTTATCATTATTGATTTCTATGCATAAAAGAAAATTTTTTATTATAAAAGTGTTACTTTTATCATTATTGATTTCTATGCATAAAAGTATGCATAAAAGAATATTTTTTAATTATAAAAGTGTTACTTTTATCATTATTGATTTTTATGCATAAACATAGGCATAAAAGATATTTTTTAATATTAAAAGTGTGGTTTTCATCATAAATGAAAATCACATTTTTATGCATAAATGATTTTTATGCATAAAAGATTTTTTTTATATTAAAAGTGTGATTTTCATCATAAATAAAAATCAAACTTTTATGCATAAATAATTTTTATGCATAAAAGATATTTTTTTATATTAAAAGTGTGATTTTCATCATGAATGATTTTTATGCATAAACATATGCATAAAAGATATTTTTTTATATTAAAAGTGTGATTTTCATCATAAATGATTTTTATGCATAAACATATGCATAGAAGATATTTCTTTAATATTAAAAGTGTGATTTTCATCATAAATGATTTTTATGCATAAACATATGCATAGAAGATATTTTTTTATATTAAAAGTGTGATTTTCATCATAATTGATCTTTATGCATAAACATATGCATAAAAGATATTTTTTTATATTAAAAGTGTGATTTTTATCATAAATGATATTTATGCATAAACATATGCATAAAAGATATTTTTTTAATATTAAAAGTGTGATTTTCATCATAAATGATTTTTATGATGATAAAAGTGTGACTTTCATCAGAATTAGATTATATGCATAAATAGATGCATATAGAATGATTATATTTAAATAAGGATTCTCATAATCCTCTGTTTAATTTCCGTAAAAATTAGAAAAAAAACGAATAAGTAGATAATTTGTAAGAAGAAATGCTACCGTTTCATATTCACTAAGATGGTAATGAGAAAATTCAATTAAACTATCGAAGTCGGAGATCGAGATAAATGATTATTTTATTCCTCATAAGAAATTCATGTTTTAGAAATCTTCAAGCAAATATTTGTCGAACGAAATTTAGAAAAAGAGAAATTGAAATAGTATCTTTCGAGAAAGATAATTTAGGAAGAACCTTTCGAGTCCCAAACCCTGATTCAGACTATTGACCAAGACCTAATTCCTTCGTCAGTTTCAATCAAGGACGATGTACCCATTTCAGGAAAAGTGTACTCAAAATCACCCACCGAATCTAAAACTAAGTTAAGACTTTTGATTTTGATCTGAGAATCAAGTTAATAGAATTCAAGGAATTCTGTTTGGAATTCAAACCTGGATCTAGAAGTATTGGGATACGGATTTAAGATTTATTCATGGTATTCGAACAAAATCAAAACTGTAAACTTGCATAGAAAACCTGTTTTCTTAAAGAATTGTCTTACGCCAGAATGCTGGGGGAGGGAGCATTTGGCATATATGTTTATCTAAGGGAAGTTCGACTGCAACAGCTGGCGGGGAGTGTTCGAGGGAGAGCTCACGCGGCAAAAACCTGCCCAGGTCTTGACCAGCCTGGGTATGGTGAAAAATGGTGTGCTTCTGGTACGATGGACGAGGGCCGACGAAGCGGTCCCTGAGTGAAGTACCAAGACACCTAAGGAGGATCCTGGAGGGTTCTGACCAGGCGATGCACGGGCTCGCGGTGCTTAAGGACACCCATTCGTATGTCGAGGAAGATACATATATGTATGTTGACGAAATGATTATTGTAATCTGTTATTACTCGATCTCGTTTTGCTGACTAGCTGGTCCCAAGGGAGAGTCCAGAGTGGTACTGTTTTTGTGAAACAAAGGATTGAATGGAAATTTTGAGTTATGATCCCCTATTCTAGGCCCATTTGGCCTTTAGTTGGTATCAGAGCTCGTGAGCCTGTAAGTCGCCTCTCCAGCCCATCACATACTCAATAATATTATGTTTACAACACATAGTCATCAACACCTTTGCTTTGCTAAAGCTTAGCATAAAACACCATTTGTGCTATTATTACTGCCATACTAGGGTCCTTGTTGACCACTCCAGGTCAAAGACTCACCTGATTGCTAGCTTCTATAGCACGACATCATTGTGCTCTTGTTGTTTGTTGGCTATCTCTGTGCCTTGTGCCTGTCTCACCTGTACTCAGCCAATGTCACATTTTCTTAGACCTACACAAAGCTCTTGCCACCATCACTTTTGCATAGTTTACCACGTGTCAACTTAAACTCTTATTAAAACTTAGTTTTCCTGGAGGGGTAAGATGAAAAATCTATTGTATGTAATGATTCAACTCTAAGCCACCAAATGAGTGGGAAAAGTTGGAATCAAGACTTCGAGGTGATGAAAAATGTGGTGCTACAAAGCACAATCTGTGTTTTCATGTGAGTGTCAAATTTGTGTGTGTTGTGTGTATGTGTGGGCTTATTAAAGTCCCAAATAAATGTTAGGTGATATTCAATTATGTGTTGTTTATTGATCAATTGTGAGTTGTGAGTTCTGTAAGTGGTCTAATCTCATGTGTAATCTACCCAAGGGACCCCTTACTGGCATGTGAAACTAAGATTCATGTGATTTATCCTTGACTAGGAAGATTAGCATGAGAAACCATGATCTAGATTTATCCTTGACACAGTATGAGGTAATCCCTTGAGGGGGGGATTTGGAAGAAAAAGGTGACAAGTTGATTGAGGGCAAAGGGATTTTGGTGATAATGTAGGAGAGGGAAGAGATGGTGATGGGATCCTTTAGAAAGATGCTATGTTGGAGTAGGTTAAGTTGGAGGGTGCGATAGTGGAGTTTAAGGATGGTGGGCAGGGTTTTGGGGTAGGTTAGTGTAGGGTCAGAAGCTTGGTGGAAACATCCATCAAGGTATCTACTTTACATTCTATGACTGATGCCTGCTTCAGAGTAGGGCTACTCTTGCTTGGCTCTCTCTTCAACGGCCCAGCTGCTCCTCTTTCCACGTAAACATTTGTTTTGTAACTTGCTTGTAGGCCTTGAAGGTGGCATGAGTGATGTGCTGCATCTTGTTGGCTTCCCTCCAAGCTAGGGAGCATTCTACCTTAGCTAACCTACACTCTTCCTTAGCTTCATGCAATTGAGCTTGTAGGTGATCAATGGCGTTCACGGATTTTGCTAAGCTAGTTTCTCGATCGATGTTCACAGCTTGTAGTTTGCCAATCAGAGCAACTTAGAGGTCCTATTGACACTGTATAAGGTGGGCTTTGGTGAGGAGCATGGTGGCTGACTGGGAAGCCGTGAGACGACCTACTTATTTTGCCTCTACATGTACTCAGTCATAGAAGTCACCCATTCCTTTGCTAAATTTAAGAAACCAATAAAATAATTTGGGATGGTTTCTTGTGAGGTATGGATGCCTTTTGAGAACGGGATGCTTGGGAGGGCAATGGAAAAGGACCTTCATCAGGGGACGGCAGGCTATGGTGGCAAGGGCAAGGGTAGTGGCTAGCCTCTAGGAGTGCTAGGTGATCAGTGTAAAAGGGTTTCCTCTAAGAATTGGGAGGTCTTACATAGCTCTTCCTCCTCTGTATCCCTGTGATGGTTTTCTTACTCATGCATTTTAATGTGCTAGCACTTGGAGGAGAGAGCATTGGCCATAAACGGATGGGGTTGGGCAATATGTCCCACCCTCTAGCGTGATACAAGACCTTTGTGATGAGGACATATAAGGCTACTAGTTTTCCTTTAGGGTTTGTGTAAATGGTGTGGAGTTCCTTGTAGATGCTCGGCCTAGTTTACTGCCACTCCTTGATGTACTCGGGGAGGGTGGAGAGAATGTAAGAGTTGAATCTATATGTGCCCAATGAGGAGGAAATAAAGCTCCCTTGCCGGCATGATCCACTCCTATCAAGTGATGTTATGCCACTCCACGCCATCCTTGGTCGTGGGTCCCTAAAATGTGTTGTGCACATGCTGCATGACATGGTGATTTCTATGGTGAACGTATGGCTGGTCAATCTTGGGGAGTTGCAAAGCTTCCTGTACCACATCCACACTTAGTTTCACCATGAGGGAGGCTCCTTATGAATCAATGATTTGCCATGTAGTGTGGTTGCATTATATGTCTCACATTAGGACCTCAATGGAGTCTTCTTGGGCCCTTTTATTTGGCAGTTTAAGGAGTCAAACCTTTTCTCTTAAGAAGAAACGTTTTCTAATTAGAAGCTTCAAAACGGCTACTTTATTCGAATTTGAATTTTGGAGGGAAAATGGAATTTAAAATCTAGCGGATAAAACCATGTCATGTAACATATCTATGGAAAGCTCTTGATGCGTAGATCACGGATCTATAATGTCCGCTCAAATCGGAGCTTGTATGTAGAAGTTATGGAGGTCCAAAAATTGTTAAATTGCCTCCCCCCCTTTTTGGGGGGAAAAGTGCACCCTTTGACCACTCTTACACCTCTCTTACAAACCCAACATTTCAGTCCACATGGCAACCCCCCATTTGGCTATTCCTTAATCACCTTGATTAGGCTTGGGCAAATTAAAGGGCCCAAGAAGACCCCATTCACTTCCTAATGAATTTGCTCCAGGCATTCTCCCACTGCTAATTTTGGCTACTGTGCGGTAGCACTGCTTGGTGTAGTACAAGAGCTTATGCTCTACTTTGTGGGTGTTCTTCATAAGGCTATGGATCGCATAGCCAAACGACCTGCTTCATGAGGGCTTCACGTAGATGGGAGAACTGGGTTGGGTGGATGCCATATTCCTTGCAAAACGATGGATAGCCTATTTTTTGTTCTTCTTGGGAGTGTGGGTGTCCATCTCAAGAGAATATTTGGAGTTCTCTGCAATAGCCATGGCTACGGGTGAGTAGGAGGTGAGATGAGGGCCAGATGCTGCTGAAATTTTAGAGAATAAATGACAAGAGTTTGGCTACGTAGCGAGAGGAAAAGTGAGAAAAATGAGAGGAGGTCGGCCCTTTTATAGATTTCCTAGGGAGGTATGTCCATGGCCTCGATGTTGTATGGCCATGGATCTGAAGTGGTATAGTCATGGTGGTTGCACAAAATGCGGGAGGAACGGTCATGGCAGCTTTATAGTGATATGGCCCTCGATAAGCAAGAGTGAACATTTATGGTTAAGGAAGAGTGAACGTCCATGTGGATAAGCAAGAGTGAACGACTGTGGATATGTAAGAGTGAACAGCCGTGGGTAAGCAAGAGTGTATGGCCATGGATATGCAAGATTGAACGGTTGTGGGTATGTAAGAGTGAACAACCGTGGGTAATAAAGAGTGAATGGCCATGGATATGCAAGATTGAACGACTGTTCTTCAGCCCTTAGAGTTATTTTTTTGGGGGGCAACCTATTTAGAGATTTTGTGCCACTTCCCTAAAAAGTGGTGAGCACCCCCATTGTGTCGGTTTTGTACTGACTCCTTGTCCAATTTGCAAATGTTGCAATTCATCTCCAATTGGACTTTAGTGAGGCTTTCAAGTCTTCCTCCATCCATGCCACAAACTGGTTAGGGGTGGCATGATAAGTGTTGCAGAAATGGGTTGTTTGGTAGAGGTGGAGCTTGGTATAATCATGTTAGGGGTGGCATGATAAGTGTTGCAGAAATGGGTTGTTTGGTAGAGGTGGAGTGTGAGATCCCTGTCCCTACCACGCAATGGATTCGGAGTGCTAGCAGCGGAAGTAGCACTTCTTACGCGGGGCAGGGTCCCACACTCGAGGCCTCGTCCACGGATATCCGCACAAGATACTAATCCGTCGGTTTTTCCAAAACCGAACCCGGAAAAACTTCCCTTACCCGGAAAGCACTGGCGATTCCACCAGAATAACTTTTTACTCTAACGTAGTCAAGACCATTACTGATCACGTTGATCCGACTGCACCTATAAAGATACTCGGTCGGATCAAGGAAGAAACTTGCACTTGAATCATTGGGATCAATGCTTTTTTCCCCATCAAGAGGCATAGCCGCTGATTCCTATCCATAGAACAATTACTATCCGGGATTTACTTTATCTATCGTAATAACAAAAATTGAGTCTCGATTTACGGATCCATCAGTCCAACCTAACCCCATCCAGTCCCATGGGTTAGCCAACTGCCCAACCACTGTAGTGATGGGATCCAATTAGGAATTTGGTTAGGTTTTGTCCCGGGTACCAGGGAAAAGAGTTCCCAGGCCCCCTAGCCTGAAGTTCATGCAACATAAAACTAGTCACACAACTTACACACCCAATATGAAATTGCCTTTTTCTCAGCATCAACTAACTTTAAAACAATCCTTTAATGAAACCATTATGTCACTGATGACAATCCTCAAAATCTCTGGTTGAATCCATATTTCCAATCATTCATTCATCGGTGTACTTATGGCATCATTGGCAACCAGAACGCTCACCACCTGTTCACTCAGGGGATATTTAAATAGTTCCTAGCTCATAGTACCCGACAATATTTTCACATATAAAAATCAAGATGGAATCCTTGTTGAAGATCAGCAAGATCAATCAACAAATCCATATAAGAGAGCCATGGACTCATCCGTTGAGGACCAGCAAGGTCAATCAACTAGATCCATGCCCGGTTTCAGAAAACAACTAGATCCATGCCCGGTTTCAGAAAACAACTCTTACTCCTTGTTCCAATATCTTTCACGACGTACGTGTGGGTATCTTCGGCGACCCAGAGCCCGAGCACCGTATGGTCAGCACCCTCTAGGATCCTTCGCACGTGACCTAGCGCTTCACTCATAGGCCGCTTCCTTGGTCCCTCATCCACCGTACCGGAAGCTCACCATTTAAATCGAACCGAGGCTGGTCAAGACCTTGGTCATACCTTGCTACGCGAGACATCCTCTATTGACTCTCTGTCAGTAGTTGCAACTTTATCAGTTAGGTCTCCATGACCTTAATCCACAAGAAGGTCAGAATGCTTCCCCAGTATTCTTGACATAAAACAGTCATTTACAAACAAGTCACAAAATACAGTTTCTATATCAAACTCTCGCCTTTCCACATTATCCCTCCTCAATCCACATTACTTATTCCACATTCCATTCATATGTGTACTCATTCTCATCCATTCACTCATATCGACGACACATTATTTCATATACACATTCACATTCATTATTCTACATACACATCCATGTACGTACATCCACATCATACATCCAATCCCATATCTGCATTCATACATACACATCCATATCCACATCCATACATCCACATCCACATCCACATTCACATCCATATGTCCACATCTACATGCATACATCCATTTTCACATCCTCATTCATACATCCACATCCACTTCCACTCTCACATGCATACATCAACATCTACATGCATACATCCATTTTCACATCCTCATTCATACATCCACATCCACATACATACATCCACATTCATACATACACATCTACATGCATACATCCATATCCGTATCTACATCCATACATCCACATCCATATCCACATTCACATTCATACATATACATCTACATGCATACATCCATTTTCACATCCTCATTCATACATCCACATCCACATACATACATCCACATTCGTATCTACATCCATACATCCACATCCACATCCATACATACACATCTACATGCATACATCTATTTCCACATTCCCATTCATATAACCACATACGCCTTCACATCTATTCTTTTACCTCACATCCATTCTCGCCCTATCACAACCCATATACATCTTATCCCATCACATACACTTCTTACCTCATCCCATACACATCTTATCACATCTTAACTCATCTTATCACATCCTAACTCATCTCATATGCATCTTATCACATCTCATACACCTCTTATCACATCCTATCACATCTCATACACATCTTATCACATCTTAACTCATCTTATCACATCCTAACTCATCTCATATGCATCTTTACACATCTTATCACATCTCATACACCTCTTATCACATCCTATCACATCTCATACACATCTTATCACATCCTATCACATCTCATATGCATCTTATCACATCCTAACTCATCTTATCACATCCTAACTCATTCCATACTCATTCTTATCACATCTCATATAACTCTTAACTCATCCTATCACATCTCATACGCATCTTATCACATTTTAATATCTATTTATAGATATTAAAATGCATCTCATATGAATCTTATCACATCCTAACTCATTCCATACTCATTCTTATCACATCTCATATAACTCTTAACTCATCCTATCACATCTCATACGCATCTTATCACATTTTAATATCTATTTATAGAATACAAGAGAATTCTTATTTTTGATATAAGATTTCTTTACGCATCCATCTTTTCAAAAGGTGGAGACCATCACCACTATGATAGAGACAACCTCAAAAGATCCAATGATTTGGGTGAATAATGACAATGACAATACTCAAGGATGGCATGTGCCAACATCTCTCTTATATACACAAGGCTACGGAAGGGGGGAAGCACTTAGAATTCAAATCTGGTTACCTAAAGCAGCTCGCAAGGCAAGACCCAATGCTACCAAGGAACATCCAAGGAATACAAAGCTAAAGAGGAGGTGCACCAAAACTAACAGTTCCACCTCCAACAAGACCACTCAACAACGGTGGATCCCAAAGAAGGTTCTGCAAGCACAAGGCTACTACGAGAGTGCTACTACCTTGTGGTTACCAAAGAAGAATGCAGGAAAAGGCTACTACGAGGGTGCTACTACCTTGTGGCTACCAAAGAAGAATGCAGCAAAACACTACATTCATACATCCACATTCACATCTACATCCATACATCGATTTTCACATCCACATCCATATCCACATTCATACATCCACATCCATACATCCACATCTATATCTACATCCATACATCCATTTTCACACCCACATTCATACATCCACATCCACATCCATACATCCATACATCCATACATCCACATCCACATCCACATTCATACATCCACATCCACATCCACATCCATACATCCACATCCATATCTACATCCATACATCCATTTTCACATCCACATTCATACATCCACATCCACATCCACATTCATACATCTACATCCACATCCACATCCATACATCCACATTCACATCTACATCCATACATCCATTTTCACATCCACATTCATATATCCACATTCACATCTACATCCATACATCCATTTTCACATCCACATTCACATTCATACATCCACATTTACATCTACATCCATACATCCATTTTCACATCCACATTCATACATCCACATCCACATCCACATCCACATCCACATCCATACACCATACATCCATTTTCACATCCACATTCACATTCATACATCCACATTCACATCTACATCCATACATCCATTTTCACATCCACATTCACATTCATACATCCACATCCACATCCACATTCATACATCCACATCCATATTCATACATCCACATCCCCATTCACATTCATTCATTCACATCTCGATTCACATGCTAACACATTCATTCACGTTCCTTATCGTACACTCACATCCCGATTCATGTGTTATCATATTCATTCAAACCTTATATCATTCATTCACATCCCTTATCATTCCTATCTATCCAATTTACATTACAAATTTACATCACATCTCATCGCCTCTAATCTCGTTCGTATCCATCACATTCACATCCACATATATTCTTCCACATACATCCACATCCATACTTATCACATACACATACATCTTTCCTTTCACATACATCCTTCACATACATACATCTACATCTATTCTTTCACATACATATATCTACATCCATTCTTTTACATACATACATCTCCATCTATTCTTCGTTCATTTTCATCTATCTGATTCATTTCACATCCTCATATCTATTTATAGAATACAAGAGAATTCTTATTTTTAATATAAGATTTCTTTACCCATCTATTTATGCATAAATTCCATTTTAAGGAGAATAACACTTTCGAAATAAAAATCAATCTTTTATGCATCTTCCCATGCATAAATTCATTTTAAATGAGAATGACACTTTTGAATTAAAAATCAATCTTTTATGCCTCTTCCTATGTATAAAATTAAAATTGATGAAAATAACTCTTTTGAACTAAAAATAGATTTCTTTATGCATCTTTCTATGCATAAAATAAAAATTGATGAGAATAACACTTTTGGATTAAAATAAATTCTTTATGCATCTTTCCATGCATAAATCCAATTTAGTAGGAATTACACTTTTAGAATAAAAGAATTTCTCTTATGCATCTAATTTATGCGTAAAATCCATTTATGATGAAAATCACACTTTTAATATAAAAAAATCTTTTATGCATATGTTTATGCATTCAAATCATTTATGATAAAAATCACTCTTTTAATATAAAAGAATTTCCTTTATGCATCTAATTTATGCATAAAATCCATTTATGATGAAAATCACACTTTTAATATAAAAAAATCTTTTATGCATACAAATCATTTATGATGAAAATCACTCTTTTAATATAAAAGAATTTCTTCTATGCATAAAATCCAATTATGATGAAGATCACATTTTTAATATAAAAAAATCTTTTATGCATATGTTTATGCATACAAATCATTTATGATGAAAATCACTCTTTTAATATAAAAGAATTTCTTTTATGCATCTAATTTATGCATAAAATCCAATTATGATGAAAATCACACTTTTAATATAAAAAAATCTTTTATGCATACAAATAATTTATGATGAAAATCACTCTTTTAATATAAAAGAATTTCTTTATGCATCCATTTATGCATAAAAATCATTTATGAAGAAAATAACACTTTTATAATCAAAATAACAATTTCAATATTCTTCCTTTTATGCATAGAATTTAATTCTAAAGAAAGTAACACTTTTTTAATAAAATATTTTTAGTAAGCATTTTTCTATACCTAGGATGAAAAATAACACTTTAAGAATACATATACGATGGGAATTACTCTTTTTGAATTAAAAAAATTAAAACTTATTCTACAAAAATTTTGCCGTAACCTCCTTTGTATGGCTGACCATTTTTCAATCTTTAACTCTCTAAAATTAATTAGAATTTCACCAAGAGTATTTAAATCATTCTAATGTAAACATTTTCTACTTATTTAAGAGGAACATTATGAAAAACTTGATTTTATCCATTAATCATTAATCTAGGATAAAGAATGGTTGGATTTACTAAAGAAGAGAGGGGAATGCCTTTTTTCAATGAGGCATAACATCATATTCATAGAAGACAAAAATCATAAAAACCATTAAAATTAAGCATAAATGGAAATTTATGTATTTCCTTACTACCATTCATCAATTAACTTCAATAGCATTAAAAAGCTATTCCAATTAAGCTTCTCAAGCTTGAGAGGGGTTGAGAAGAGAGAAACATTGAGAAATTATAGAAAAAGATCAAAATTCATCCTTTACCTTACAAATTGCTTGATTCTTTGATCACGGTAGAGGCCCCCAACCAATCAATTGGTTTGGTCTGTTGATGGAGCCACCAATGGAGATTGAAGAAGGAGAGAAGCTCCAATTTCTTTAATTTGGAGAGAATTTTAGAGAATAGCAAAAATTATCATTATTTCAGCATAATTCTGGCATAGTATAATTCTCCTATTTTTTTACAAAGGGCTCAGGTTCTATTTATAGGAGAGGGAGGCTCTAACCAAGACCAACTGATTTCTAGAACTTTCCAGATTCAATTTGGTTGAATTTGGACCAGATTTGGACCTAGTTTGGTTCCTTTTTTATTCGGTTTGATCGAAGAGAGAGGAGAGATAAAAATATCACATTATTTTTTAGTTTAAACCTCATTCAAGCATGTGAAGTAGGCGTCTCCTTGAAGGGACTCCCATTCCTTACACAAGTGTCAAAAATGGAACCATTATACCCAAAATATCTCATTTTTTTAGTAATACACATAGTTTTTTACTAATAACCCTTGTACATAGTCAACTCTTCATCTTATGTGAACATTTACTCATTTTTGGGTATTTTTCTTTTACAAATTTGATCTATCTCCTCCCCACACATGGATTGATCTTATTGGCCCATAGGAACCTTAATTGGACCATAATCCAAAATTTTTTGAAAATCTAGACCCTTAGGCTAAGGTCCTTTATACCATTTCCAATTAATTCCAATTGCACATTGGAGAGTTCTTTTTGAATTTCTGTTTTCAGGGGAATTCATTCTAGACACTAGGAGAATTTTTATATCCAAAAATATCTCAATTTTGGACTGCCTCCCTCTAGATATTTTCTCTCTCTAGGTCAAAACAGGGTAAAACATAATCTTTATTTTATTTCAAAGAAGGGAATAATTATAAGATCAGAAGGGGAGGTTCTTACACCTACACACCTCAAAAAGCTGAAGGGAGGAATCTTACATCAGTCGGATAGAGCAACAACCTTCTAAGTGTTGTGCATCCACTCCATGTGCACACACCCTTATTAGGATGGTAGCATCCAATTACATTATCACTAAAGATAGAGTGGGATTACTTCATTAGGGGTAATTATCCATTTAAGAAAAGGGGTTTGCAAGCACGAGGAGTTGTTGGAGGTTACATGGGTGAAACCATGATAAGGTGGACTAAAAACATATATTCTAGACAATGGTTTACAACTAGTTGTGAAACACTTTTACACAAAGTTAGGGAATTAAAACATGGGTGTTTAATCTAGTTTCACATTTATTATATCTAAAAGGAACTAGATAAATTTCTAAATACATTTTATGATGATATTAAATCCACTAATATTGGTTGTCTTCAAGTGTGGTAGCAACCAATGCAACTAGTAGAAAGTGTACCACCTTATCATGCTTTCACCCACGTAGGACAGTGGGGAACACCCACATGCTTGGGGGGTTACACTAGAGAGTGGGCTAGTGGGATAGACCAAGAGTCACTCATCCATTGCTATATAAAGCACTCATCCATTGCTATATAAAGCACTCCACCCCATTGTATCTTTAATGAAGAGGGAGATGATAATTAAGTTCATTAAGCATGAGATGCTTAGGGGGTTATTATGTTCATGGGATGAAGCTTTAATGGAAATCTCTCTCTTTTTCTTTATTTTTATCTTTCTTTGTGAAGCAATGGAGATTTTGAAGAAATGAAATCAATGGCATCCTTTGTCTCCCTGTGCATCTCTTTTACATGTGCATTAACACTGCAATGTTCTTCAACATTGTAATATCTTGTGCTAATCATGTGTCTTGAGTCCATATGATTGTATCTCTCCTTTATTTTTAGACTTTGTGAAGGAATCATTCAATGAAATTACTCCCAATTGGTATATGAAAAGAGGCAATCACACTTTTTCCCTTATTGTGCTCCTTCTTGGTTAATACCCATGGTGCCTTTGGTAGGACCATGTTAGCACTCTCATCTACTTGGCCATGCTTTTTGAAGGCATCCAATATTTTGTAAGTTATCACTTGCAGCCTTAGTATCTCTTTTACTAATGGTCCCAAATATTTGTCACTACATTCTTGAAGATAGGCATGGGGTCTAAGAGATGATTGATCTTCAATTCACACCAATATGGAAGTCGAAAGAAGATTGAGTGGCTTGACATCCCATCGGGTAGTGGATTTGGGGTGATTCTCCATGCCTCAAACCAATCTCTACCTCTCATTATGTGGGCACATATTTGGGATATGAAAGAGGGAGAAATTGATGATGTTTGTGATACAAAAGCTTCTTTAACGTAGAGGATCTTTCCAAAACAAGTGATGGTCTACAACTTGGACATGCATGATGTTCAGAGATTGCCAAACTTATTTTAAAATTGAGATAATTGAGAGGTAGAGTAATACAAGTTTAAAGTTATAAAGTTTAATTATGTAGTTGAGAATTCTTAGAACCCGGGATAGTCATGCATTTTTGAAAGAAAAACTCCTTTCACCTCCATATCATGCCTATTTATTGACCTTGATACATTATGCACTTTGATACCTTGCCATTGTGTCTCAAGCTCCTCAATCAAAGGCTCAAGGTACACATCCATGATCACACCTTATACTTGCATGGTACAAGGAGAGGAAGCATGATATGACCTTTTTTTATTGTTGCCACCCATGGAGGGAGGTTGTAATTCACCAATACAAAAGGCTAGGTAGAACATGATGTGGACTTGAAGACAAATGGGTTAATACTATCCATGCTTAAGCCAAGACGTATGTGACGGGGCTCATCTTTAAACTCTGGCATTAATGCTGTACATGTTTCCACACCAGTGAATCAGCACGATCCTCATAATGCCATTAGTTGCGCGATGAGTTGCATGCCATGTCATGAGTTCTACAATCCCCTTAAATTTAATCATGTGTTAGATGTGAGGAATAGTAGGAAAGTGTCTCAACACCTTTCTAGAATTTTTTTCTCATTGTTGTAAATTATTTCAACACTTTTTGTTGTTTTTTCGTATATAAAGATTTGATTTTGGCACAATAAACTTTTCATAATTTGTAAATTGCTCTATTCTACATTGTAGATCTGGAATAGAACAGTACTTTGCACTAGAATCTTCAAGAAATCTTCACTGTTCTTCAACTCTGCACTTGAATCTGCACACTAACTGTATTCTGCAACTGAATTTTACACACTTCTTGAAATTTCACTAAGATTATATACAATAACCTTCAATTTACATCAAATTTTTACACATCAACTTTCTTCTTGCAATACTCCTTTAAGAACTTGAAGATTTGGCAAACTAGGGTTTCAATCTTGAAGAAATAAGGTCTCTAACCATTAATATTTGAAAAAGTATGCTCCCTAAGTGAGATAATGCAAAAAATCACTCAATACTTGTTTTGCTGAAATTTTTGTTAACCCTAATTTCGAAAGAAAAAAATGAAGAAATAAAGATCAAGAAAATTAAGAACTTCAAAAAATCAAGTGGTAAAATGGATTAGGATTTTAAAAATAGTGATTATTACAAATTTAAAAATAATTAACATAAATTTTCTTACTAATCTTTTTAAATAAAAAAATTAGCAAATATGAAAATTGTGTAAAGATTAATTTAAAAAATGATTAACACTAATCATGATCGAGAAAATACAACATGAAAAATTGAATTAATAGTAATTTGAAAAATTGAATTAATAGTAATTTGAAAATGATTACCACTAAAATCATGATCAAGAAAATGCATTCTAAAAAAGATTGGATTAATAGTAATTTAAAAATGATTAATCTCCTAATCAAATCATCAAGATCTAAGCCAACAAATAATCCATAAAATGGCTAAAAGTCCTAAATTTGGCAAGAAAATTAAAGAAAACAAAAAATTTTAAGGTTTTTAAAAATTTAGGATCTGACTTATTCGCGATTAGAAAAACCTAAACTAGGATCAGAGATCAGGCTCTGATAACAATGATATAAGGGAGGAAGAGGATGACTCGTTAGCGTGGAGTCGAGAACACGGGACATCGTTTACATGGAGTCTAATACATGGGTGAAGGTCACCATGGAAGCTTGGGCATGAGCACCAAGAAGACATAGATGTCTCTAGAGTAAAATATGATAAAAAAGGTATGTAATGTCTCTGAGCCCTATGCCTAATATAGCCCAAGGCCCCCAAAAGTACGCATGCAAATGACTCGAAGGCTAAGTGTCTAGGCCCTATCCCCCATTTGCATGTGCATACAAAATCTTCTTCATTACAAAATGAAAGAATGGAGGAAGAGGATGAGTGATTAGCATGGTGTCGAGAACATGGGATATCGTTTAATGGTGACTGATTAGCATGGTGTCGAGAACATGGGATATCGTTTACATGGAGTCCAATACTTGGGTGAAGGTCACCATGGAAGCTTGGGCATGAGCACAAAGAAGACATAGATGAAATCTGAGAGATGTCTATAGAGAAGAAAAATATGATAAAAAAAGGAATAGTGCCTATATTCCCTATGCCTAATATAGCCCAAGGCCACCAAAGATACACATGTAAATGACCCTACGCCCAAGTGTTCCCATGTGCATGTGCATACCAAATCTACTTCATTATAAACCATCCCCTCCTATAATTATTTTATCCTTGAAATCAAAGGGTGTGTGCACATGATGCTATTGACACATGCACATGATGATGATGTGTGATAGTGTTAGTGATGTGTGTAAGTTAGATCATGTGGGCATGATCTTGACGCAGTGATGGTGGTGGCGAACACATTGAGTATCGATTCCTCTATGTAGAGCATTTATTCCTCTTTGCCTATCTTATTGTGTATTAATTCCTATATGCCTATCTTGCTTCCTATGGATCATGTGGATACACAAGTTGATAGCGGGTTCATTTTAGAGGACAGTGTGCACTTATATTCCACATATGGATTCACAAGACACCTATGATTCCTAATATAGCCCAAGGTACAAAAGTACACATATAAATTACCCTAAAACCAAGTTCTCAGGCCCCATCCCCCATGTGCATGTGCATACCAAATCTACTTCATTACACTTTATGCATAGGCTCTATGCATAAGCCTATGTATAGAGCTTGCATGAAGCCTACGCATAAAGCTCTATACATAAATCCTTATGTGTAGGCTTGCAAAAGCTTTATGCATAGGCTCTATGCATAGAATTAAATAAAGCTTGCATAAAGCCTACACATGAAGCCTATGCATAAAGCTCTATGCATAAATCCTATGCAAAGTCTTCCAAGCTCTATCCATAGGCTTACATAAATCCTATGCATATGCTTTCTAGCTTTATGTATAGGCCTATGCATAGGCTTGCAAGCTTATATGTAAGCCTATGCATAGAGCTTGCATGAAGCCTACACATAAAGCCTACGCATAGACTTGCAAGCTTTATGCATAGGCTTTATGCCTAGGCTTTGTGCATAAGCTTATGCATAGATCTTCCATAAATCCTACACATAAATCTTTATGAATAGGCTTGCATAGATCTTGCCTTACATAAATCTTTATGTGTAGGATTCATGCAAGCGTTATTAAGTGTGCTACTAATCACTTTGTTTAATTTTATGTTTTGCAAGTCTTGCACTAATCCTCTCCTTTAACTTCGCAAAAAAGAGGTAAGCCCTGTTTTTCTTGAAACCCTCAATGCAAGATGTATATTTATTGCACCCTTGGGTGTTGGGTTTAGGTTAGCATAATGCATAAACCTTATGTATGTGAATAAGATTGCATAGGCTCTATGCAAAAATCTCTTATGCATAGGCTTTATGCATAGGTCCTATGCATACAACGTATGCATAGGCTCTATGCATAAAGCGTATGCATAAGAGCCTATGCAAGCCTTAGAGTGTATGCATAGAGTGCAATCAAGCTTATGTATAGAGACTATGTAAGCTTATGCATACAGCCTATTCAAGCTTATGCATAGAGTGCATGCAAGCTTATGTATAGAGACTATGTAAGCTTATGCGTATAGCCTATTCAAGCCTATGCATAAGAGCTTTATGCATAGAGTCTATGCAAGATTATGCATAGGCGCTATGCGTAGGCTCTATGCATAGAGTCTATGCAAGATTATGCATAGCTCTATGCGTAGGCTCTATGCAAAGCTTTATACGTAGGCTCTATGCATAAGCTTTATGCATAGTTATTCATGAATTTCGTATGCTTCCAGCCACCATTGACTCCTATGCATGTATTTGGTTTAGGTTATATGTATAGGCAATGTCTAACGACCCATCTCAGGACGCATGGACTCAATCTTCACAGACACAAGTATGTTTTGACATCCCTTTTCACATACAGAGAGTTTATCCTTTATGAATTTTGTAAGTCAATTCATGCATTCTTATATGCAAGCCAACACACTATCGGGCCAATCTACTCCATATGGCTAGTCGTCTCCATGGGGACAGTCTAGTCCATTGATAGGTGTATGTCCATGTGGTGCAGCCCGATCACGCTATGGTTGTGATGATAAACCTACACCTCCAATGACAACTAGAACCACCCCCACTCCCTTATGTCCATATTCACCCACCACGACATTGTAGGGAGTCTGCGGGGTCTAGTACATGTAGTAGGGGGGAGCACGGTGCTTTTTTTTTGAAAAAAGCTACAATAAGTCTCCAGAGTCATCTCCCCAATGGGGGGGTTCATCATCGGCTCACATTAGGCAAAATTTAGACTAAAAAAGGGACCTTCTAATAAGAATTGCCATGTCAGAGTTTTCTTAAAAAATGGGTAGATGGTTAAATTTTTACAAATCAAACCAAAATTTGTTGGAGATTATAGATTGAGAATCTACTTACCATGTCATCTCACCAATTTTGAAACTTCTTGAATATGCAAAATTGGCCATCATGCTATATATCATTGGAAAGATCTCGAAGAGAAAAAGCTAATATGGAAGTTCTTAGAGGGCCCCTTTTTGGGTCCAAATTTTGCCTAATGTTTTGAGCCACCCCCGAGGAGAACCATCCCACATCTTGATCCACAAACCATACCATGTATTGTAGATGTTGATGGGGCCCTCGTGTGATGGATGCTAAAGGAAAGCAAGTGATCAACCAGATGGGTGAAAGCATGAAAGGGTGTACATACTATTGGCCAAAATAGTACAAACTTCAAGCATTAAGAGTTTTCTTTCACAAAACATGAAAGGGTGAAAGCATGAAAGGGTGTACATACTATGTGAGAATATTTCTTTAAGAGTTTTCTTTCACAAACATTGCATCCAACATAGCCAAACCTAAAAAATACTCTAGTTTGACATGTAAAAAATCAAAGTACTTAGAAGCAAAGAATTAGTACCAATTTTTTTCTTGGTCAAAAGGAGTAATTTTTTAAACACCCTTTCATGCTTCCACCCGGATGCATATACTTGCTAACATGGAGTTCACAAAATCCTTTAAGAAGTGGAAAGCACAAGACGAGCTATCAAAACAACATGTTATTGATGTGCTTACGAATGAGTTTCCTATTCCACATCCGGGCCTTGCCTTCTTAGACTACTGGATGAAGAAGAGGAGAAGCTTTTGCTCTCTAATAATAAGAGAGAAAAAATTAAGAGAGAAAACATTAAGAGAGCAACAAAAACAACAAGGACAAGCCAAGTGTTTTGTCATGCAAGAGGAGTGGAAGCACACGCAGAGCTTTGGGAGGAAGCATCCCGATGCTTTTCAATAAGCTGTGGCAAGTGCTTCATGACTACGGAAGCGAGGAGCATCGCACTTTGGCTTGGGAGGAAAATACTCCTTTATTGCTCGCTTTACAAGTATCTATTCTACTAATTTTCTTTATTTAATCTAATTTTATTTTAAGCTATATTACTAATTATATCTTTTTTAAATTATTTTTTGTAGAGGGAGGTTGTTGGGCACGGCCTAACAAAAGAAGAGAACGATTATGGGTATAGATCCCCCCATCCACAATTATGGGCTTGGATGCATACACGCGAGGTGTACGGTTTGAACGAGTTCATTTTGGGGACTCAAGCTGACAAGCTAAGAAACACATAAGCCCTTCTCTTATCTATATGTTGTTTTTTATTGTTTTATACTTACATTACTCTTGTTTTCATGTATGTAGAATTAAGAGGAATAGGAACATGAAGATCGAGACTATGAGCTTGAAGTGGGTAAAGCAAGTGAACATGAAGAATGAACCAAAAGAATCCAATGAAGATTCTGATTAGCCATACCTTCCTTGATTTTTTTGTATATGGCCAAAGGCCTTACCAATCAATCAATATAAAATATATTTTGTTTACTTGCATTCTTTCCAGTTATTTTTTTTTCAAGTTTCTGTCTGTAAAAGAAAAAGAGCTAGGGAATAATGGGGAGTCGTACAAGATGATTCCCAACGTTAGCCCCAACGTTTTTTTCCACATAATGCAATTTCTCCTCATCAGTGAAATATAGTTGTTGAGCAGCAAAATTTTGATGCTATTGTTACTGAGCAGCAACCCCGTTACAACAAAAATGGCAGTGTGTCTAGCAGCGAAATAGGCCCATCATCTCCTTACCCTTGTAGTTATAAAAGCATTGCTATTTTTTCTCCTAGACCCTCATTGTGTTGTAGTTGAAGGCGACCTTGAGATAGAGCTTTCTCATCTCAAAGTTGGAATCTCGATTGAGGGAAAAACCATAAATCACATTGCTACGATTGACTCAGGAGTAAGTCACAACTTACACTCATATGCAATGTGGGTGAAACTAAACAATCCAAAACTAGAATTAACTATAGCCAAAGTATTTTGAGGTACATATGAGAGATAACATAATAAGTGTTATGAAACGATAGAATGGCTAGTCATGCCAAAGTCTAAGTAACTCTTGTAATCATTTGGTTCATCTCTTTTTAAGTTTTCGGTGCCCAAGTATGAATAAGGGCCAGTTGTATAAATACCAAATTCTTATAATGCAAAAACACAATAACCCTTTATGCCAATTGACTCTTGTTCTTATCTTCTTAATCTCTTATATGTCTATGGTGTGTGTGAGAGAGAGTTGAATGGAGAGCTCCTATATCTCCATGCCTTCACCAAATCTACAATCAATAAAAATACTCACTTAAAATTCTCTCTCTCTCTCTCTCTCTCTCTCTCTCTCTCTCTCTCTCTCTCTCTCTCTCTCTCTCTCTCTTTCTCTCTCTCTCTCTCGGTAAAGTACTTATGTAGGCCATGCTACCCTACACATTAGTGAAAATGGAGGAGTATGCGAGGGCTAGAAATGGAGATACAGGGTTGAAGCTGGGGGAAAGGTTCCCTTAAATGTGGTGGGAAACCAAGAAAGGTTGTGTCTACATGTTCAGGCTTGAGTTACTAGTATTTATAGATCATAGAATAGATGAATATATATATGTATGTGTGTATGTATGTATTTAAAACTGATAACATTATGTAAACATATGTAGACTTCTTATATTTATATGCTCTTAACTTAATGATTCAATAATACATTTAAATATCATATATCAAACATTATATTTATGTTCATATGATATATATTTTACACTTTTTATTTAAAAATTAGTAGATTACATTATGAGTATTTATTACCCTAAACTAGTATACCTATCACATCTATTTTTAGGTTCAAGTAGACACTAATATACCTTTCAATTATCCACTTAAACAAATTAATCGGCTACACTTAACCTATAATCAAATCACATACTTTAACACTAATTTGGTATCTCAACAAGACATAAATATGTCTTTTCACGAGTTTGCTAAAAAAATCATATCTTGTGCATGGTATCGGTATTTTAGTATTTATCTTCTAAGCATGAATTAATAAATGTAAAAAACTTAAGAAAATTATTAAAATGATAAAAATAACCTTAAATGTAATTGATAAATCACCATATGTAGAGATTGTCACAAGAACATAACACCCCGTATTTAAGCTTATAAGGATACCTTTAAAATGACTCTCACCCCTCTTCCTTATATCTATGTTTTTTCTCTAGTATTTTACTAAAGTATTAATGGTTAGTGGTTATAACCATTTTGACAAAAGTTTTAGATAAAAGTATACAAATTTTGAACCATAACTACTAAAATTTTGTCACCCCTTTCATTAAAGTATTTTACTTTGAACCTTATTGAGTGAACATAAGTACTTCATGCATGCTACCAAGAAATAGATGTTAGGTACTAGGAAATCATCACTGTAAATCACCACAACCTTATTGAATCATTATAAAGCATGTTGTGATCATTTCTTGATATCATTAGATCATTACCATACATGCACCATGAAAGGACTAACGAGGCCCCCTCCCCCTAACTTAAATTTAAGATTTGTGTTCACGTAAATACATGGTCTTACCCCTACCTTATAAAGGAGGGTATGCCTCATTTCAAAAAACCCATCTCTTGTACACTCACACGATATCATAAGTTTTATAAGAGAATCCCTCGGGATTCAAACATTTCAATTTAGTTAGAAGATAAGGTGATGGTCTCATCTTTTAAAACTCCATTGATAGAACAAAACAACATATATGAACCCTCGCTTATATTCGGATTGTCTAATGACAAAATTTATGAAAATAGTGTTCATTATTATATAAAATGACTAGATATTCCACTTAAAGCCTTATGAGATGTTTAAAAATGCATGAAGTAGTTATGGTTCAAAATTTGTATACTTTTGTCTAAAACAAAGTGCCTAAAAGAATAGGTGTATATGTGATTGGCTCTCACAAAATGCACTAACAAAGCATAACATTGTATAGAATATGTGTGCAAGATTTGGTTCTAGTCTTGTTTGATTAGCTATTAAATTCCTCAAAGTGATTTTTTTAAAAGACAACTAAATACCTTAGAATTTTCATTAAGACCTATATTTTAGAGTTCTAATTTAATTTTGAGCCTAAGATAGATTGTATTACATCGTATTCATGTTTATGAAGCATTGTATAACCAAAAACTTTGGAAAGCGATGGAAAATTGGCTAATTAAAGCCTTCATTAATCTAAATATAGTCTAAACAACTTTGCATTACGATTGTAATTTGTCCTTTAAATTCTAATGAAATGGAAAAGCCTAGAGGTAACTAATGTGATTCTAAAAAATCCCAATTTTACATCACTATATATCTGATGATATAAGAAAAGAAAAACTTTGATTTCACTATCCATGTGTTCTAAGTAATTCCATAAAGTTGGTCAGTAAAGAGGACATAAATATGTCCACGGACACTTTTTTATCCTATCACCAAACTAGTGTTAACAAATAGCTTTGAGACCTTTTACCTAGGTATCTCTTACACCATATAGGTAATTCGATAAATGGAATCCTCCAAAAACTTCTAATATATGGCTCTTTCTTCACACAAGAAATTGGATTATGGTCAAATATTTCCCTTTTATCCTATAAATGAAATACATTTTTAATACATGGCTAGCGCTCCTCCTTCATATAAGGAGAACCTTTTGGATTATAATATATATGTTCATCTTTTGTTCCCTTATTTTATTCTATCAATAAGAGTATCACTTATTTTCAACAATTAATTTGTTGCCTTGTGTGGGACTTTCTAAACATCTGTATTCAAGTTAGGTTTAAATAAAAATTAAGATACCTTTGACAAAAATGCCCTTAATTTTTATAAACCTACTCTCAACCTAAAATATCTTACGTACTTGGAAAGGAACTTTTAAGACCTTCTCTAATGTATGGTTTTTCTTACACCATAACATTGCACTTCACCATATAAATCAAATCCTCAATACACTTTCCACCTATATTGGTTATTTCTTCATAAAGAGAGTATTTATCTTTTATTTTCCATTTACATGCTACATCATTATCTCCAATCCAACCTTACCGAAAAAAACCTACAAAGTTGACACCACTGGCATTAAATATGAACAAGAAAGAGAGAAGCCATGTACTGAGCTATAGCTTCTCCCCATTTCCTTAGTAGTATTAGCTTTCAAAATGTAAACTTTTAGTGAAAGTCATCATTAAAAAATAGATAATCACTATGTACCACCTTTTGGTGGTAAAGGAAATTTTAAAGTTACCATTCCAATGTTTAGACATTGAAGATATCCTAATATGTTGAATCATTGATTGGAGAAGTTCAATGTTGAATACATTAACAAGGGCACACTTAAGAAAATCTTTAAAAGACTATTTCCTTTCAAATGAGGGATGTTTCTTATGATATTAAGAGTACATAATGAAGATATATATATATAACGAATATCCTTAAGATCCAACGTGAAAGATGTGAGTTTTGCTACAATATTGAGAGTACAAAACCAAGACATGTATAAAGATTGTTCTTAAGGTCCCTCCCTCTAATAATCACGGATGTAACTTGAAGGGATTACTTTTTTATGTATTACAAGTTGAACTTTCTAGAAAATAAATCCTAAACCCTTGTAGAAATAACTACTCTATATATAGCCTATATAGCCTATATACCCTACTAATACCTTACCCTATCCTTCATCTTTATTATAATAAATGTATTCCTTTATATTCTAAAAATGTAAAAAATATATGTAAATTCAAATCCTAACCCCCCATTGCCTTATTAAACTTTCAATTACGTCTATCGCTCTCAACATTATACCCCCTAGACTTTTCCAAATTTGTTCAAAATTGCACCAAACTTGCGAATATTGATTCACCCAAAAAACCAACCACCTATCTCTTGACATGCTAGCATGTAGCTACTCATAGACTACTAACAAAAGAATTGATACATGTGCCACTTATAGCCCATGTGGTAGAGTTTCATTTCCTTATAAATAGTAGAGATTTGAAAGCATATGTACCATTTTTTGATTATTACCTGGAGTTCATTTATTAACAAGTAGACCACATAGGAAAATGACATATGTACACATAACATTATGATATTGATTAAGGAGTTAAAACTTAGCATCTCACATGTGTTTTCTACCAAATTATCATAAAACATTCTGGGGCAATGTGATGGCTTGGTACTAGCTATAATTGCACAAGGGGTACATTGTGGGAAGTTCCATGCTCCATATTAGACTATGTGGACGTGTTTTTATTGTGCTATGAAGGACACAATTACTCTACAGTAGAAAGTATGAGATACAAAACAAATGTATTTTCTCTTCACAGCCTACCTACTTGTAAATGGATAGTAAACTCCATAATATCTAAGTCTATGATTATCACCCGATTTGGTTAGAAGCTAAATTTTTCCACACTAAGCTTAAATTGACGACAAGCGATAATATTTTTGAAGCATGAGTGGGGTGCAAAGTTTAGATGAGGCCACTAGGGTAGATTCAAACCCAAAACCCCCATGTTGCCACTAGGGTGGTAGATTCAAACCCAAAACCCCCATGATGATGAGCGGGGCGTGGGCAGCACTACCACTATGATATATGTGATATGGCATGTGTGGAGACACCACTTTTCCAAATAGTGTCCCTAAAGGGGCTATGTTGCTGGCGGTGTAGAAGTCACACCTAAGGTAGATGGTGGTTGAACAGTTTAGATTCTGAAGATATGATGTCGTGTGCAATTGAAACACGAAACCCTCAAGACCTATACAAAGTTGCAAGTAGTGCCTACTGTGGACTGTGTGTGCTGCATGCTCTTGTTAAATCTACCTACTTTGAGAGCTGCACAATAGACTGCAGCATATATGGCCCTTGCCGACAAGCATGTGTTGAGCTCTCTCCTCGCAACATCCTCTCTGTCCTTGCCGGTGGGAGCATCGCCCTTACCACCACAACTGCAACTGCTCCCTCCACCAAAAACACCATCAACATAATCAATCTTTTTCCTCTGCAAATAATTATCGTGAGCAGAGACCTGCATCTCTTGTTCTCCTCCGATTCCGTAGGGCGCAGAGCTATAAGTCCATTGCCTTGTGTTCTGGTAAAACAGCTAACAGCAAGAATCAACCACAAATTCTTCAGCCTACGCGTAAGCCATTATTGTAATTGTGGCCAAAAAGCAGTGGATGTCTAAGGAGAATGTGGACGGAAGATGTTTATCAATTTTTTTCTTTTCCAAAGAAAATTCCACCCACAAATGTTTAAAGGTAAGTCATCATAGTAGTAGGAGGAGGAGGAGGAGGAGGAGGAGGAGGTGGTGGTGGTCCTAGCGGGAGGAGGAGGAGAAGATGGTGGTGGTGGTGGTACTAGTCCAACAAGAAGTTTCGCACATACAAATATATAATGTCCTAAGTCATCTCCCTATACTATAGGTTTAAAAGTGTGACCATTATTTCAATAATGATAGCATAGAGTAAAATTAATTTTCAAGAAAACAAGGCTTGGTGTTTCCTTTTACTACTCGTCGGTAACCTTTTTTAGCTTTGCTTTGTTAGAGAATTTTTTTAAAAATATGCTTTAAATTTAGTATCTTTGGAAACATGTGGCTTGGTTGTGGGTTACCCCCACTAGTTATAGTATAGGAAGTAATAAGTAGCCAGGTCTACACCTTGTAACCCAGTGAAAATTGGCCACAAACATTTTGGAATATTTGCACTCTTTCGTGGTATACTCTTTTCATTAAAAGAACAAGAATGTGAAAGAGCTTCAAAAAATTTAATATCCTTATAGGCTGCAAGGCAAGATCCTTGATTCAATGCATGTATTAACATAGAAAAGAATTATAAGCATGCTTTGTGATATTTCGAAAGCACATGTGAGTCTTTGATAGTATAAGATATTGATCACAATGGTGGTATGTTCTTTAAATTTGTGTCATGTCATTGTGTATTATTATGCATTTCAAAATTTGTTGATTTTCTTAGCATACAAGCCCAAAATATTGGCATTGGTGCTTATATATAGAGAAATTCTCAAACAAGGTTTAGGGTTAAACAATTTCTTTAAGGGCCTTAATATGGGCATGCTTACATGATTATTTGAAGTTATCAACCTTTGGTGATAATTGAGCACACCACATCAAAATCAAAACTAAACACTTTGGATAAGAAGACTTTATCCAATTATCCTCCACATTAACCCTAGCCAAGTTCTTACACAAGTTGTACCTTTCAACCTTGGGTTTAATGATAAATTTTAAAAAAAATGCCTTTATATTTTGAAATTTGTAACCCATCAATAAATGATGTATGGTTTGTGGATTCGAGAGCCTCTAACCACATGACCTATCATGGTGAGTGGATTTGAATGCCTCTAACCACATGACCTATCATGGTGAGTGGTTTAAAGATGTCAAAAATTTAAAAAATCCAGGTTATGTAGAGACGAGGGTTGACGTAGCTCATCCTATTGGCTATGCAAGATGGAAAGATGAGGTACTTTGCTGATATACTTCATGTGCCTAACATAACAATGAATTTGGTTTTTGTTGGACAAATTATTAAGTAGGGTTTGCAGGTACGCTTTAACATAGAGGGTTGCTACATTGAGGACTTCAACAACAAATATTGTTTAGTTACAAAGGGAAAAGAGTGGGAAGAATGTTTACTTTGGATGTAATTATGCTTGAGGTGAAAGCTGCTATGTTTGCACAAGGTGTAGGTGTTGTGGATGATATACATATCTAGCATAAACGTATTGGTCATGTGAAAGAGTAGTGATTGAAGTCTATGCAAAATTCAAAAATTATTATAGGTTTGCCAAAGTTTAAGGTGGATGGAACACATAAAGTATGTGAAGCATGTCATTTTGGAAAGCAAACAAAGAATGTATTTCCACATGACATGAATGTAAGTAAGAGGGCACCTGATGTGGTGCACTCAGATGTATGGGGGGGGCGATGGCATCAATGGGAGGATGTCATTACTATGTATCTTTCATTGAGGACCATAAAAGGAAGGTGTGGGTCTATTTTATAAAAAAGAAAAATGAAGTGTTTACTTCCTTTTAGACTTTTTGAATGTTGGCTGAAAAGTAAACTGGTTTGTAGATTAAGTGCTTCAGGTCAAATGGAGGGGGAGAGTACTTGAGAAAGCATGGAATTCAGAGATTATTCACATGGAATTCAGAAACTTGATAAAACTGGATAAAATGTAGGAATCAGAGGGTGTTGCAACAAAATGGTATTGGTGAGATTCCTACATTTTGCTGTGGAGCACCCTGATCTTGCAACCACCCGGAAGAATATACACATTATAGAGGTTGCTCATGCATTGATAGCTGAGAAGAGGATGCCCCAACATTCTTGGGCTAAAATAGTTACTATAGTTCACATTATAAACATGACCTCCATAATAGTAATGCATGGTGTGACTCCAGAGGAGAAGTATGCTAGTGGAAAACAGATTTGTCACAATTAAAAGTGTTTGGATGCATTGCATATGTACATATTCCTGATGAGCTACATAGCAAGTTGGATCGAAATGCTGAAAAATGTGTGCTCATTGGCTACTTCCTTGAGCAAAAGGAATATAGATGTTATAACTTTGTCACACATGAGATGAGGGGTAAGTAGGGATGTGGTCTCTTATGAGATCAAAACTTGGTATGCTGATGCAAGAGACTCGATTGGGTCTGGTGCATAGGAGAGGTTTGCACATAATATAAATCAACAATCTCAATCATTGCGTGGACTGAGAGAGTCCTCTAACAATGGGTCTATTATAGACCATGGAGTGGTAGGTTGCATCAGAAAATCAGTCCTGTAGGTTTAGCAAGTGCATCACATAAAGGTAAAGAGAAGGTTTATAAGTATGCATGACATTTTAGATAGGGCATTCATATGTTGATGGAGAGTCTAGTGGCTCAAAGTAGAGCCTTGACGAAATTGAGATTCTAGCTATCAGGACACCTAGTGCAAGGAAGGCTAAGGCATTCTCAAGGACACCAAGGACAGTCAGGATCACATAGGTCGGGAAGGTTAAAATCCTATTCAAAGATTGGCATATGATGGTTATGTAGCTCATCATTATGCATACATCGAAAAGGTTGTGCAAGAGGATCAACCCACATGTTTTTTGAGGGTGTTTTTGGGCATGTACATTATTAGGATGAATCCATGGATAAAGAAATGGCTACATTGGATACAAATAAGACATGGGGATTGGTGCCTTTATCGAAGGGTAAAAAGGCTATTTGATGTAAGTGGTGCTAGTATATGTTTAATGCTCGCCTCTCAGCATGTACCTCACATTGATGTATGGTGCATATTTTTATGGCCAGCATTAGGAGGAGAAGACATTGGTGCACATATCTTTAGTGGGAACCCAGCTTAGATACTAGAAGGGATCGTAGTTGTGACCGTTGTTTGATGTTAGGAGACGATGAGGGATACAAGTGTTAGCTGGGGCCCATGTATAGGAAATATTCCTTGGAATATTCTCTCATATACTAATTTCATCTCATTAGTGCACCGTGGTTGGTTAGGATGCATTATGGATAGGTGGGTGGTGAGCTGTGTCAATACAATGTAGCCACCCACGTCTTAGACGCATCCACCGCACTGCTCACAGCACTATAACTAGACATAGTTGGCACAAACTAAAACATCCAATGCTTGTGAGCATATATTCCATATACTCTCCATACTCCCTCCATCAAAAGTCTATCTAGATCCCTATGCAATCTCTACACTAGAGCGCAAGGGTGGATAGCACCATCATATTATACCTATCTCCTGTTTCGTGTGTAATCAAAATTTTAAAATTATCTCCATTGTCTCTAGTGCATTGTCTAGTGCACTTTCTCTTGTTGTATCTCTCTTTGTTGTGCCATATTTTTACATGGTATCAGAGTTGTAGGTACTCTTAGCAACAATAGTACACAAAGGTACTCTTAGCAACAATAGTACACAAAGTCTAGTCTTTTTTCGCATAGAAGTGTTGGAGCTATATATATCACACCCTAACTTGACCTAGATCTCACATATATATACAAACTCATAACCAATATGAACTAGTCTTTTGGGAGCGTATATGGTGTAGCTCTCTTCCTCCTTCTCTCTCTCTGAGTCACTCTGTCTCTATCTCTTTGTATTCGTGTATTTCCAACATGGTATTAGAGCATCATCGATCTTGCTATTGTAAAGAGAAGAGAAAGGAAGTATCAATTGTGTTAATTCCAATCATGTGCATGTTCTATGTTTCCTTCAATCTCTTATTCATGTTTTGTAGAATTTGAGTGATTAATCACTGTTAACAAGTTTTTGCGGGTCCTTGGATGGTCGGTCTCTCGACCACCCAATCTTATCTTAATAATTAGAATTGTATTATAGAAACGCAATTGTATTTTTACTGTGTGCACGGTGTTGCAAGCTTTCTATAGATTCAATTGGTTTGTCAATCTGATATTCCTATCAAAAGTTATGTCATTTCAGATAAACAGCACTTAAAACGGGAAAATAGGTAATGTGCAGCTCGTGCGGTAAATTCTGAGTATTTACTCGGCTTCGTTGGACTTTGGAGTTGAAAGTTATGGTGTTTTTTGTGCAACAAACTTTTGCTCATTTTTTCGTGTGCTAGACACTTTTCATGTTTTAATCCAAAAATAGCCAATTTTTTGGCTCCTTTACGTCTAAAAATATCAGAGCTCCAACTATTTTTGGAGTTACTCTCTTATTGCATATCACGTTTCGTCTATTTTCGGGTTCTACTTTTCATCGTCTCGCCAGTTGCTTTTCATAACTCGTAAATCACGTTCCATATTTGACGAGTTCATTGCCACTCGCTTTTTGTGTACACATATCTCATATAACGTTCAGGGTCCTCCTTGTTTAAGTTCTCGTTTCATGGTCTACAAATTCTGTGATCTCGTTCTATACATATTCTCGCAATCCGAGATAGCAGCCTCTATTCTCGTTAATGGTTTTCCATCTGGTCAATGATCTGTTCCCCTATTTCAAGGCCAAGGATTTCTCAGATGGAAGGCCAAGATGATGTTGATACTTGAAGGTGACGATCTTTCTGATATTGTTTTGGGCAATCTTGTCTATCTGTCTCAACTTGTTGATGCAGAACAGGATATTAATGCTCTTATTACTATTGGTCCTATTTTTGAGCCATGGAAAACTTATTACTCGAATTGGATCCATTATGATAAAGCTGCTCGTCGGTATATCTTATCTGCTCTTCATGATTCTCTTATGCTGGATGTATTCAATCTTCCTACTTCTCATGATATATGGCAGTATCTTCTTACTACTTTTGAGAAGAAATCTATTACATAAATTCTTTATCTTCGTAATCTCCTCAACAATTTACAATAAAAAATACGTACTCCTATGACTTCGCATATTGAATCTCACATTGATGCTTAGATGGTGGTGGAAGAATCAACTTGTTGTTGGTGGTGCTCCTACTACACAAAATCAGTTGGTTACACATCTTTTTCATATGGTCAAGGATCCTTCATATGATAATATTTCCACTATTCTGTCTAACAAGGATGTCATTGATTTTGACATTGCTTATATTTCTCTCGTTGAATATTCTCAACAACATGAACGTCGTACAGAGAATTTTGACACTGTTTTGAATACACAAGAAGCTGCTAGAACTTAAATATCAATGCCATCCTTGATTCCAATGAGTTACTAGAGACCAGTCTAGGAACGGACCAAGAACCGATGGAAACCACCCTAACGATAACACAAGAATGATTCCACCAAATGCTTCTCTTCTTTGGGCATGTAAGTAGTGCAGTGTGGATGCAATTTTCGCCATTATTAACCATTGTAAGTGATTCTATTGTCACTCTGATTCAACACACAACCAAGGAATCCATGTGGCTTGGACCATATTGAGAAACTAGTAGGAGATCCATAATCATACCAGGATTCAAAACCTTGAGAATCAACTTAGTGCCAAAAGTTTGCTGAAGGAGATGCTACAAAAGCATTTATCTCTCAGAGAAAAACTCTACAAGACCAAATATGATGAAGACTAGTGTATAATTTGGATGCATTTTCAAGTATCTCACATTGATGCTTAGATATTGGAAGAAGGGGTTGTAGTTGTGACCGTTGATGTTAGGAGATGATGAGGGGTATAAGCAGACCTATAATCATTCCAGGATTCAAAACCTGGAGAATCAACTTGGTGCTGAGTAGTTTGCTGAAGGAGAGGCTGCAGAAGCATTTATCTCTCAGAGAAAAACTCTGAAAATATGATGAAGACTAGCGTAGAATTTGGATGCATCTTTCAAGTATCTCACATTGATGCTTAGATGTTGGAAGGGGTTGTAGTTGTGACCGTTGATGTTAGATAGTGATCTAGATAGACTTTGGATGGAGGGAGTACTGAGAGTATATGGAATATATACTCACAAGCATTGGATCTTTTAGCTTGTGCCAACTATGTCAAGTTATAGTGTAGTGGAGAGTGCGGTGGACGTGTTGATGTGGGTGGCTATGATGTATTAACACAACTCACCACCCACCTATCCATAATGCGTCGCCAACCACTGCCCACTTATGATGAAATTAGTATCTGAGGGAATATTCTAAGGAATATTTCCTATACCCAGCCCCCAGCTAACGCTTATACCCCTCATCATCTCCTGGGGGGTAACACTAGAGAGTGGGCTAATGGGGTAGCCCAAGAGTCACTCATCCATTGCTATATAAAGCACCCCACCCCATCGTATCTTGGATGAAGACAGAGATGGTAATATGATCCCATAGCCATTATTCAGATTTCCATTAAGTTTATACTGCTGAAGGCGTAATTACAAAAAGAAGTTCCCATGATATGAGCAACGACTAAGTTGCAACAATCATGGCTAAGATGATGAATTCGTTACAAGCGCCAACTGACCATGCCTATATTGTTCCATTCTGTTTGGCTGTCCGTTTTGGCCCCAATAGTGTTAACTCAAGAATGTAAGCCCCTTGCCCTATGTACTCCCCATAACGAGCCCTATGTTGCAATGCCATCTCGTACTTTGGTGATGCATGATAGTGCCCCTACCAAAACCTCTCTATCATTTCCCTCATCTCAGTGTCCACAACAACCACTACTAGCCCATACATCACACCCTCAATCCCACTCTCCAAGATCGTTCTCCTTCTAATCCTACGACTTTGTGAACCCACACTAAGAGGTAGGTACAAAGATATTAAGCTTAAATTTAAAGATAATTGAAGATTAACATATGCTTGGAATGGATCCAATTCCAAAATTGGTGAAGCTCCAAGAATGGGGGTTGACTCAAAAAATTAGGGTATATATACTAAGCTAGTAAGAATTTCATAGATTATAGATAAAATCTAGATCTCTACTAATTTATATAATCTTTTGAAAGATAATGATACTTTTAAAAATTAATAAATTAATGATTTATTTTAAATAAATAGAATTTATTTAATAAATAAATAATATTCACAATAAGATCTAAGATCTACTTATTTAATAATAAGTATGTATTTATTTATTTAATAATATTTATTTATTTTTTAAATAATATTTTTTATTTTTAAAATAAAAAACTCAAAAAATGATGTTGAAATGGCGGATGCTTTGTCACGTGGCAAATATTTGCTGACATGGAATCTCCATATGAACATTGTTCATGCTCAAAGGTGATGTGGCAATGTCATGCTTGTATATGATATGTGGCATCCCATGTAGCCAGAGGCAGTTAACCAAGTTGATTGTGTTGAGGTGGTAAGATGAGATGGACATTCTTCGTTATGTGGCAATGACATGCATGCATGTGATGTGATGTGCCATCATGTAGGCTTTAGTGACTTAACCTTGTTGATCTTCTTGAGGTGGCATGATGATAGGGCATGACGAGATGGCAAGATGCTTGTTTGGCCTCTCCTCCATATGATGTGGCATGTATATGTAGGATCGAGACTATGTCACCATAGCTCAATCGCTTGACAAATGGCATACTCCCCGGGTTTGGTGAAATACCAAGCCTAATAGGTAGCCTTTGTTTTAGACTTTGGCCAGATAGAGAGGGAAATTTTGATTAAGATGAACGAAAAATGGGTTTCCCTGAGTCAAATTCACTCAAATGTTTTTTGTTGTTAAATTGATCATGACACCTACTTTGATCCACAAGAAATTCATCATATAACAACTACTTTGCTTCACAAGAGATTGGAGTGCAATGAGGGTTGTATTAAATTCATATAATTAAATTATCAACTAATTGACTGAGTAAATTTTTTACAGAAGATCAAAAGAAATTCAACCTTTAAAATTGTAAATTGACCATATGGCCATATTCTAAACTATTTATCCAACTTCTCATCATTGGATTTTCAATTATGAGCTTCACATTTGCCAAGATCTTGAATAGAAAATCACTTGTTATTTTAAAAAATTAAGCGAAGAAAAAATATTTTTTAACAAATTGATAAACACCTTAAAAAATTCCCAAAAAATCAGGTTACGCTCTATGCAAAGCATTCTTTCAATGTGTGAATTGGGATGATCATTGGACTTTGGATACAGAAGTACTAAGCATTTTATGCATGAGATATACTAAAGTAAAGGAAGTTGGACAATGCAAACATCAAAACTTCCATGCGATAAAATATGCCCTAAAAAAACTTGGATTTTCGATCAAGGGCTGCCATTTGAATACCCATTATATGTATGAGGTGCCTCAAACACCATGCCCTAAAATTCCAAACGTAACCATGAGAGATTAGACCTTTAAGTTGTGGAGATGCATGTTTTTAGACTACCTTCACAGGGCAACCACAACTATCAAAAGTGGTGTCCCTTATCTTGCAATCACCCTTGTACTATAGGTGCTAGAAATTCAGTAAGCTCACATGTATCACATAACAAAAAGAAGAGGTTCAAGTGATATTTTAAAAACCCCTTATAATTTGAGTTTTTTTTTACCCTCCTTTTTTGAACTTAAAAGTTATAAGTTTTCCACTTATCACACCAAAAGTTTGGATATTTTTACTTTTTAAAATCTTAAAACTCCTTACATATATAAATATATTTGTTTGGGTAAGTTAATTGAAAAAGGGACTCTTATATGTATCTAATATATTTCTTTAGATAAGGTAATGAGAATACAAACCTGGTCTATTGAATATAAATATTTTTTTATGGGGTAAGTCAATTGAAAAAGAGACCTTATGCATATAATATATTTCTTTAGATAAGTTAATAAAAATACAAACCCCTTCTATTGAATTCACATGTGTTACCTTAGATACTTCTAGGTAAACTCCCTAAAAATGTGTGTTGGAGTCTATACAAAACCCTCAATCATGGATGTGAGACTATAATGGTGAGGGCTCCAAAGATACTTTATGAACCTTTGGCCCCCATAGTATTATCTACAAGGATAACCCTCAATCATGGATGTGAGATTATAATGGTGAGGGCTCCAAATATACTTATGAACCTTTGGCCCATAATGTTATCTACAAGGATAACCCTCAATCATGGATGTGAGACTATAATGGTGAGGGCTCCTCCGAAGATACGTTATGAAGCTTTGGCCCATAATGTTATCTACAAGGATAATCCTTATCAATAGGAGGTGAAATGTAGGATCCCCTTCAACATTAAAGATCCATTCCCGCATCAATCTTCTATCTACATGCATAAGAATGTTGTAAATTAACAAATTTCTATAAACCTTATAGAAACAAAAATATGCATCGTATACTTTAAACTAATCTAGTAAATCCATACATTAACATAGATCAATATCAATTTATACTCCACATAAGAGGAATCTCAAGTTAAGTGTACATGAAACAATAGATATTCATGCTTGCTAGTAAAAACACTAAGATAATTGCAAAGCTATTCACAACCTTGCTTTATCATTGAGTTAAAAGACTTAAAATTAGTTTTTAAAGAGACTACATCCTTTAGGATTTTGAAACAATTTTAAGTGACTTTGAAGGCAAATTAATGTGAAGACTTCTAGAAATTTGAGATTCCTATAGGTCCTTTTTCTTTTACCAATAAAATTTGATATACTTAGTAATAAGTCAAAGACTCTTAACATACCTAAGGCTTAATATTTTAGTTTCTAGAAACTTCTATGCTAGTCCCACCTTTTATTAAAGACATGTAATCTTGAATGTTGAATTGAATGTGAAAAGAAACCACATAATGATCGGTAACTATGTGAAAAAAGACTAATAATTTTCCCTTTTCCCTTAAAAACGCATTTTAATCACCTTCCCTATATTTAGATGTTTTTTTTCCCAAAGGCTAAGTCCAAGGACAAAGTCCATAACTATATCACCTCGTAGTGGCATAAATGAGTGTGTAAGGAGTAAAATGTGGAAAACTCTCATATTGCTCACTTATTTTAGGGCCTTTTCAGACCCCAAAAAATAAGACATTTCCACCCCAATTTTACTCATAGTTAATTACCTTCTCTGAGTGAAGATAAGTTCAACAACAAAACTAAGATTACAATTGACTAAACAACAAGAGGCACCCTCTTTTAGCGCATTATACATGTCCATACATGTCCATGATGGGCTCCGCTCAGACTTTTTCTAGCTAAAGTCATTTCGAGATAAGCAAATTTTTTGGTGCGTGAGGGGGTTCGCTTATTCTTCTTTGCATCATGCACCTTATGGTGTGTGAGAGGAAGGGAGTCAAATAAAACTTGCATTTTTGTCCCCAAGGCAGTAGCTTCGTGGATAAGACTTTGGACGTTCTACGCGAGGTCCTGGGCTCAAATCGTCTTGGCGATACCTTATACTAAGGGTGTGTTCACATGTAGGTGGGCACTGGGCACATAGGTTGCCATCTATCTTCTACCATCGTTCGATTGTCATGGTGCTTGCTTCCACCCTCCTATTTAGCAATATTGTGGCGACAAACAGTGTGCAATGCTTGCCCTTCAAGCTCACACTCTAGGTCAGGGACAATGGTTGCTATGGACATCAAAGATTGAGACTCAACTTATGACGTCCAATTTTACCAAAACCTATGTAGGGTGTTCACTCCAATTAGCCAAGCGACTAACTGGTGGGGCTTATCCTGTGGCTTGTTCACTGCTTACAAAAGTCACCAATATTTGGAAGGGTGGTACCCCCTTATGGTACTCGGGTGTGTGTGTAGCGTGGTGAAACTCCCATTTCACCATGTGCGATGTGACTAGGAATGGAATAAGACCTGATGAAAAAAAAACTTGCATTTGTAGGGGAGGAATAATGCTATGTGGGAGATTGTCCCGGGGGGGTGAGTCAAATCAACTTGCATTTGTAGAGGAGGAATAATGCCGCCTTGTAGTCCTGTGGCTTGTTCACTGCTTACAAAAGTCACCAATATTTGGAAGGGTGGTACCCCCTTATGGTACTCAGGTGTGTGTGTAGTGTGGTGAAACTCCCATTTCACCATGTGCGATGTGACTAGGAATGGAATAAGACCTGATGAAAAAAAAACTTGCATTTGTAGGGGAGGAATAATGCTATGTGGGAGATTGTCGGGGGGGGGGGGGGGGGGGGGGGGGGGTGAGTCAAATCAACTTGCATTTGTAGAGGAGGAATAATGCCGCCTTGTTGGCTAGAAGTTAGAACATAGTTGCAACTACCGTAAAGGGACGGTGGAAAGTGCGCAGGTGGAGGAAACAAATTTTAACACGGCATCGTGCACAACGCGGATCAAGTTGTTGGGACGCGGAACCCATTTAAAATTGTTTATATGCAGAACAGAAGCTGAAGCTTCGTCTACTCCATATCGTCACTTATTTCGAGCTGCAAATCATGGGACTCGCCCACGATTATGTGTTGGGTTCTGTCCTCGCAGCATCCTGCCTGACTATGTGCCAGTGGGAGCATCGCCCTTATCACCGCAATTGCAACTGCTTCCTCCACCAACAGCAAGCCTATCGATCTTCTTCTTCTTCTTCTACACAAGCTCATCATGCTCCGACCCCTGCAGCTCTTTCTTGCCGCTCTACACCTCGATTCTGTATGGCTTCTGTTCCCGCAAAATATAGCTACCACCCGTTACACATCACGGCGGGCGGCCCAAGCGCAAGATGAGAACGGATCATGTTGCCCCATTCTTTCTGTGCCCACCAGCAAAACATTGAGTACCCGCATACCTCTGATTAGAATAGATCTACAATAGGTAGCTATGCACCTCGTAAAGTTTGACAAACATCTAGAGACGTGGGCATTCGTCGCACAAAAACTTCGTTTGGCTACAAGGTGCATAGCACAAGCCGTGTATTTTTTATCGTAGAATCTCCCTTCACAGAAGAAAGCACAAGCTATGTTTTGTAATTGTAATCCCCTCTTAGTAGCAAATTCAATATTGTTGATCAATCTTTATTTACTTTGGATTTGAGCTTCAATGTCTTCACTAGATCTAACAATTGTCAGGCCTTCTAATTTCTTACACTTTAGGTCCTCTAACTTCTTACACTATGTTGATTAATGAAATTCTTTGTCTAACCTAGAATGAGTTTGAAAAGAAGGAGCACTATAACCCCCGCGATGTTCAGGTTGAGTACTATCAGGGTCAATGCATGGTGGACATGTATCTCGCCAAGTATCCATCAGGAGGTATCTGGGCGTAGAACAATGAAATTAAGAAACTTCAAACTTTATACACTTATATCCAGCATTATAATCCCTATCAAAAACAAGTAGATAAGATCATCTCAAAAAGAACACAATCCTGTAATGGCAGAAGGAACCACATTAGTAAAAGTGAGACTATTCAAACACTGATCTACCAAAGAGCTTCAATTGTAGTATTAATGCCTTACTTTTGGTTTTGGGTATGTCCTTCTTAAGAGGTGGGAAGGATAGCAATTATCGAGGAATTTGAGTAAGATAAGAGGATTTAGGTAGTGAAGTGCTAGAATCTATGCTCAAAGGAGACTCATGTAAAGTTGGATTTGTCTTAGGTACACAAGTGTGGAAGTGTGTAACAAGGAGAAGTTGGGACAACTAGTGATTCAATACATGTTTTGGGAAGGTCAACACAAGGAGATTTGTAGGTGCTATCACAACCACCTATCCTATCTTGAAGAGGTTATGTTGATTTCCTTTACACCCACTGATATGAAAAACCAAGAGTGGCTTTTGGAATCTTATTGATACACTCTTCTGGCTCTAGCAACTCATGGCATTTGGGAAGCCAAAGTGCTGTTGCACCCTCATAATAGCCTTGTGCTTTAAGAACATGCTTTGGGACCCAATGAGTAACAATCTGAGGCTTAGGCTTGGAAAAGATATTCTTTTTAGGAGATTTAGCAACTAGGCTAGATGGTACAAGTTTGTACGCATCTTTGGGTAGCCAAATTGACGATTCCTTCTTACCTGGCCTTCTTTGAGAAGTGACTAGAGTAGTTGGAACATGCCAGCCATGGCCCTCACTTGAGGACTCATCGATTATCCACATCATTTGTCTCGGAGCTTGAAGAGCAGATGTTGAAAGTGGGTTGTGTAAGGTAGAACTACCACCCTTTTGACATGATAAAACTCGTGGAGCAGCAGATCCCAAGATGCAATCATAATCAATTTGTAAAATTTTGTATTGTCTATTCTTCCAATCTAATGAACAATTGGTAGCACTAAACCATGATCGACCAAGAACAACCTCTACCACTGCCTTGGATTTACTAGCCACATAAAAGGGAACTGACATCTGGTGATCCTGAATGGATATCATAATGACACATTTTTTCTCTATAGGATTATCTTCACCTGAGAAGCTTCATAAGTCAATAGGAATGTGCACAAGTGTTGGTTGTCCCAAGACTACCCATGTGTCAAATGAGAGAACATTATAATCTGCACGAGAGTCAATTAAGGCAAAGACAAAGTAGGTAGTCTCATGAAGATGAAGACACACGTGAATATTGAAAGGATCGACATATTGTTCATCAGTAGCTAATTGTAAGGTCAACACAGAAGCCTTACGACGCTCCTTGGCTTTTGCAACTCTAGCTTTAGCTTCTTCTTGAGCCTGACGTTTAAGTAGGTCATGTGCTTCTTTCCGTGTGTGGGCGCATGCATTTGTTGAAGCATGGCTTCAGTTAATGGTTCATTGTATTTGAGACGACTTCCATTAATGAAGTTAGGCATTTACTCACCTTCTAGTGTCTCTAAACGCACTGCACCACTTGGAGTAAGCTCATTAATCACAAATGGTCCTACGCCACATTTCTTGAGCTTTCTCTTATGCTTCTTAAGTGTGTACAAGAGCACAAGGTCCCCTTTTTTGAATCGACTAGTTGTTATATTTCGATCATACCATTGCTTTTGTCTCCTCTTCTCGGCATACATCCCCATTACTGCCAATAAGCGGGTCTCATCAAGCTTTTCCAATTCATCAATACGTTGAGAAAGCTCATGACCAGTCCAGTCCAATTATTTAACAACTCGTAGAGTAGGTACAAGAAATTCAATGGGAAGAATTGCATCTAGCCCAAAAGCAAGCTCAAATGGGGTTGTGCCCACAGATGTTTTATAGGCTGTTCTATATGCCCAAAGAACTGAGTGCAACTTTTGCTCCCAATCAGTCCTATGTCCCTCAACAATCTTTGTGAGTGCTGTGTAGAGAATCTTGTTAGTACTCTCAGCTTGACCATTGGTCTGGGGATGATAGGGTGAAGAATGCTTGTGAACTACCATAAATTCTTGAAGTAAAAACTCTATGACCTCATTCACAAAGTGCACACCTTGATCACTAACGATTTCAATAGGTAAGCCATAGCATGTAAACACGTACTCATACAAGAACTTGGCTGTGGTTCTGGCATCATTTTTTACTGTAGCCTTTGCTTCTACCCATTTGGTCAAATAGTCAGTTGTTGCGACTATAATATATTCGGCATGCGTGTGACGAGCTGGAGGTTTAATGGGACCGACAAAATCAATACCCCATTTGGCAAACGCACGTGTGCTTAACATAGGCCGCAATGGCATATTGTCCTTTGTGATGGGAGGTTTGGTCCTTTGACAATCGTCAAAACGTTTCACATATTCTTTGGCATCCATTTGTAAGGTTGACCACCAAAGCCCAGACCACCTAATCAACTTAGCTGTGGTATTGCCCGAAAAGTGTCCACCCCCAACACCTGCATGTGCATGAGTCAAGATTTTCAAGTAGTTAGCTTCACATACACACATGCGCAAGTTGCCATCCTTGCCTCTCTTTTAGAGTTGGCCCTCTATCAGCATATAGTTGGCTGATTTAACTTCAATAGCATGCTTTCAATATTTAGGAATTGTTCGATCAGTATGACCATGCTGAAGATAGTCCACAATATACTTGCTCCAACTTGGTGTAGTTAAAATTTGGAATAATGTGACATTATGAATTGGTTGTTGAATTTGACATGAAGCACAGTTACGAACAAATTTTTCAGCATCCGCATGCATGGTAGGCCACATTGCCCATCCTGAGTTATACGTCGCACACAAGTAGTAGCTGATGCATGGATTCCACCAATACCCTCATGTGCCCATTCCAAGATCTCCTCATATTGGTCAGGGTTAGGTATAAGCCGCAACACTCCATCATTACCCTGACGATATAATCTCCCTGAGATTAACTTGAATGGTCACCATAGGTCCACATTAGGACCCGCTAGTTGTATCTGCCCACTTGTCAAAATTTCTAAGATGGCTTCAGACCATTTAGGAGCTGTCTCTACAAGGAAAAGTGTTGAACCTAACATATCATCATCCACACCCACAGGAGCTTTGCGAGAGGTGATTCGAGACAAATGATCTGCCCTAAGATGAGTTGTTCCTTTTTGGACTGCCACTTCAAAATCAAACTCAGGAAGAATGACAAACGACCTCACAATCCTTCCAGTTGCACAAGGCTTATTCACCAAATATAGCAGTGCTTGATGGTCCACAAAAAATATAAATTTGTTTGCCAAAAGGTAATGGCAAAACTTTCACTGCATATATCATGGACAAACCTTCTCTTTCTGTTGTGGTATATTCTTCTCACCAAATATAGCAGTGCTTGATGGTCCACAAAAAATATAAATTTGTTTGCCAAAAGGTAATGGTGGCGAAAGTTTTTCACTGCATATATCATGGATAAACCTTCTCTTTCTGTTGTGGTATAATTCTTCTCAGCATTGTTCAACTGTCGACTAGCATATGAGATTGGGAAATCCTTATTATGTTCTCCCGATTGAGCCAAAATACATCCAATTGCAAAGTTTGAAGCATCAATATGGACATGAAAGATTTGGTTTCAATCTGGTGCCCGTAAGATGGGTGCAGACACTAATGCTTGCTTCAACTTTTCAAAGGATTCCTCACACTCGTCAGTCCAATTAAACTTTACAAGAAGAGCATATAATGGTCTGGCTAGGACAGCATACATGTAGATGAATCGACGATAATAGCCACAATGTCCCATGAATATTTGTACCCCTTTAGGGTTGATAGGCTGAGGTAATGAGACAATGACATCAATTTTATCCATATCTATTGAAATACCATTGCGAGAAACAATATGGCCCAAAATCTTCCCTTGTCTTACTATGAATTTGCACTTGTCAGGATTCAAGCATATGCGATAAACTTGACACTTTTGAAACACAAGTCTAAGGTGTTCTATATGATCATCACGCTCTTGTGAGTGAACACATAAATCATCCATGAAGATCTCAAGAAATAGCCTAAGGTACTCCTTGAATACATGACTCATTAACCGCTGAAAGGTTGTAGGTGCATTTGTTAGACCAAATGGCATAACATGATAGGTAAAGATGCCATTTTCAGTTTGCAAAGGCTGTCTTGTGTTGATCCTTCGGATCAATTGACACTTGATTGTAATCGGAGAATCCATCCAAGAAACTATATGCCTTTTTCCCTGCAACACGTTCCAAAACATGATCCGTGATTGGAAGTGGGTAATGACCACGTACAGTAGCTGCATTTACCTTCTTGAGGTTTACACATACTCAAAGTTTTCCATTTTTCTTGGGCACCACTACAATAGGGGAGACCCATTCAGTGTGTTCAATCTCATAGATAAATTCTGCCTCTAAGAGCTTGTCTATTTCTTCTTTTATCTTTTGTGTAAAACTCTCATTGTAAGTATAAGGACGTTGCTTGAAAGGCTTTGCATCCTCTCGCAATGGAATTGTATGCTGACATATGCTTGGATCAACTCCTTTGAGGTCTTTATAACTCCAAGCAAAAACATCGCGATACTCCTTTATTGTTTGAATTAATAACTTCTCCTCATCTAAGGACAAGTCTGTGGCAATCCACACATAGCGAGGCTCTTCTCCTGGCTTAGTGATATCAATTTTTTTTGCATCTTCTGGACCATCATATGAAACCCCTGGCATGCTTGGCTTTTGTCGCATGGGCTGTTGAAGAACAATCTTCCGATCTTGAAGAGTGTACTGTGTGAAGTTGGGGGGAACATTGAGACCTTGTTCTTGTCCACTTGAGTCATCACTAATTGAAGACCATGCGGTTTTGAGCTCTCTTTTGCAATCTTGCATCAGAGTTTTTTGTTCAACCGTTATCTTTGCACTTCCGACACTCTCTTTTGAATCGGTTTGAGACTTGAGTTTTTGTTTTGGTCTCTTTGTTTTTTTACGATTTTTGCTAACAGTTTTTAGCTTTTCTCCTGGTTGGAATCCATCTGATCGTTTTACTTGGTCTTTGATACTATCTTGTGCTTGGACATAGTATAGATATCCATTCTTTCCTAAGAAGTGAGGTGGTGGTCGAGGGTGTTTATTCTTAAACTCCTTGTTTTCTTTTTGTATTCTCTCACGTCGTCCCCTCTCATCTTGTTTACGGATTCTCTTATGGCTCTTACAGCATTTACGTTTGTTGGGTCGGCTTCGAGGGATCTCTATTTGAACCTCCCTTCCTCTCAAGAGTAGGCATGCCTTTCCTAACTCTTCCTCGGGGATTATCACATTATCATCAAAATCAGAGTCCCATCCGTCTTCCTTATCAGCATCATTAGCCGATTCGAGTGTTAAATCCTCCACTGAGACTTCCTCTACATGTAGTGCTGTGGATGCAACCCCATAGTACAAATCATCTAGAAGGTCACGTGGTTGTACCATTCGTATAGGAATAATGTCATATCCATCTGAGTCACAAAATTGAATTGGCTTAGGTAAAGCACATATCGATAATGTTGTAAGGACATGACTCCATTCTAGGGGATCAATTAAATGCTCAAGGAAGGGTTATGGAATGTATGCCTCATTCGATACACTTCGATTACCCTTAAGTCTTTCAGTGTTGAAATCCTTCCATGAGGCTCCACACATCCACAAATCTTCTCGACCATCTGACAATGTAACTCTTGAGCCCTCAGATGAAGCAGAATCAAACTCATCTATTGGAGACCCCGTTACATCACGATATGAGTGATTCTTTAGGTTGACCCTTGTGATGACAGAATCATGTCGGAGGTACAAATAATTGTATCCCCAATCCTGAATCATTTGAAATTATCGCATGAATGGTCTACCCAATATCACTTCATAGTTTGTATGCTTTCCAAAATCCACTACTGCAAATGTGTGCTCATATTCAATCCCACATGTGGTGACCAATATCCCAATGGGATGTTCTAAGCTTCCATCTGCTAGCTGCAAGCGCATCCTTGTACTCTTAATAGAGCTGGTTTGCCCCACTTTTCCCAAATGGACCTTGTCTCACAATGCCCACTCCTGCACCACTATCAAGTATTGCAGTTGAAGCTACTTTTCGCACTTCTAATGGGAGGGTAGCATTTCCTTGATCGTCCTCACAAAATTTTCCTACTTTGTTGATAGAAACTAGCATAACATGCTTTGTCTCAGGGTGTATAGTACATTGATGGTGACCCTTTTGTAGCAATACCTGCTCTGACAAACATGTGGCAATATCATTCCACAACTCTAGTCGAAGCTTTATCAAATCAAGCAAATGTAAGGTACAAGCCACTGGTGCTGACAAAAATAGCTTGCACGATACCTTACATTTGCTTTATCAAATCAAGCAAATGTAAGGTACAAGCCACTGGTGTTGACAAAATAGCTTGCACGATACCCATATCCATCTCCTTTGTCAACCTTCTATGCATGGAGGGTATCCTTAAGGTTTGAGAACAGTTCTCATATTCTCCCAAATAAGATGGTAAGGTTTTCATTGTATGCTTACTTCTAGGAGAAACAATTGTTTGAACTTCCTCCTGGATGCTTGGGCGTCTAAAGTTGTTTTCTGTGCCCCTGGTAAAATCCACTGCAGAGAATGGAGGTGAAATAATAGAGAGAATATTCTCATTAACTTTCTCATGAAACTGCTGCCCACATCTCATTTGCCATGTCCTCATTAGCATCAATAACTTCATCATTGCATGGGAAGGCAAGACTAGGTGGTGGCAGAATGCCTTCTTTCAATGGGGTGTCAATTGGTGCAGACTTCTCGCTATGAGCTTGTGAGATCGGCTCACTTTCATTTCCCAACTTGATGACACTTCTGGTATGGTTTCTAATGTTGGCTTACGAGAGGTTGGGCCTCAAGGGATAGGTGGAGGTGGGCCCTCAAGTATTGATTGAGCTTCCCTAATGAGTTGCTGATGTACAGCTAGATTAATCTTCTCCTCACGAGGGTTTGGGTATTCTTGAAGCTTCTTGGGTAGCTCAGATAGAGCTGCAATGTGACTTCTATGAGCATCAATGATGGCATCTAGAGTCTCGTTCACCTTATCCATAAAAACAGAACCCCCAAAACTATCCTCGGTTGTACTAGCCTCATCTTGTTTAGCACTAGGCCCAGGTTGAGGTTGATGCTCCTCATGCACTTCTTGGGATGTAAAAGCTTGATCCTTCATGTTTTGTTTAGAGACTTCTTGAGAACTAGTGGATGCACTCTTAGTTTGCTTGTTACGGTTCTTTTTCCTCCTAGTGGTCCTTTTTCTATTGGAATGTAGGGTCTTGTCCACTAGATTTGCCTTTGCATCCCTAGTTCGAGGTGTCTCATCAGTCTGCATTTCGGCATTTCGTGTCTGTGATCTAGTCATGACTCTAAGTGGCACGACATCCTCATTCTCTGATGGTGGCGATGGAACTACCTCTACAAAGTTGAGTGAGACCTTTGGTTGAGAGGTGCCTTCCTCATGTGGTTTCAGCAAACAATCCTTTGGAAAGTGTTCTACACAACACCCTAGACAATATCTTTCAATTGGTGAAAATTGTGGTACTGTTGTATTGGATCGAGCTGCTTGCCTTGGGCGATGTGGACAATCACGAGCCCAATGGGATTCTCTGCACTCATAACAGGGGCCCATTAGTTTGGCTTCTACTTTCTTTTGCTGCCATTGACCTGAGGGGCCTGGAGTCTTAGGTTGGTAGCCACCTAGCAACATCAAAGAATTTTGTTCCCCCGGTTGATGCTCCAGTGCTTGGCTTGGATATGCGGGACTTTCAAAGAGATTTTCCTTGGATGAATATAATGCATAATCCTCCTCCACATAGCTTGGGTTTACCAAGTCTCTACACATATTTGAATTGTCGTAGTCAACAAACCTCACAGGAGCAGTCCCAGGAGTAGGAGGTTGAGCTCCAAGTACAGGTCGTGCTTGCTCTTGTGCCATCGGTGGCTTACGTTCAAAATTAGTGTACTGTTGATACATTTGTGGAGCCACTGCACCCCTTTTCTGCTCACGTTCTTGTCTCATTCTTGCAATGCGAGTACATTCCTGTGTGGTGTGGGTATAATTCCAAGCACAGGCCTGGCACCACTTCTTTGTGGGTTGGTTTGTGAGACTAGAGGAGAAAAGGTATTACATTCTTCGGTTTTATGGTTACCGCCACATGCTCCACAAAGATGAGGACCTGTAGGTAGTACACTCCTCATTCGTTGCTTAGTACTAGGTTAGCTATGTGGTCTGGATTTACTAGTGCGCTAGACCCTAAACTTTGGTCATCACCCCACTGATCTCTAGGTTGCACCTCAGGGCCAGTACCATCTTGGAATTTGAAGTTATCTATGAAATCCATAGCATCATGGCAACACTCATTGAAATTTGTATGTTTCTTTGCATAGAGATGTGTGTACAGTGTTGAATTTTTGAGTTCTTTTAAGAAGAGAGAAATTGATCGACTCTAGGTGGGCTTCTCATCTTCTGGGCAACGATTAATGTACTGCTTCATCCTATTTACACAGTCTCTAACACTCTCAATCTTGCCTTGCTTGAAAGAGTAGATGTTTGCTACTCTATCATGTTGAATCCCATCAAGGAAAAAGCAGCAATGAATCTCTCTTCCAAAACTCGTAAAGATTTGTCTGAAGCCTCTAGTGCCTGAAACCAAGCAAGGGCCTTTCCCTCAAGAGTGAGCCCAAACCCTTCAATTTGCGTATGCTTGTCAGTCACTTGCTCATCTCGAACTGCTTGCCTGAATGCTGCTACATGGTCATATGGATCTCCCGACCCTTCGTACTTCTTTACCAGTTTCTGAAGAGTTGATGGCCTTACTCATCTTGAATACTTGTCATCAGGCCTACGGCCTCTCACTCTCAGTGGTTCCTCTCTTTGGTAAGGTGGTCCATATGCATCCCGAATTGGTGTGGGTCCCCTATTACCTACCTCACCAACCCTCTCCAAAGATCCTGTTACCCGCATTTCAGGAGGTTCATTTATGGGAGGCCGAGTTGGCTCCCCTACCCTCTGATTGTCATAGTGAGAGAAACGTTGTTGTGGTGTGATCTGTGGTCACACTTTTGGTGTAGGGTAATATCTTGGTGCTAGAGTTAGGCTACTTGCAGTGGCCCACTTTGATGTTGATGGTCCCTCTCTAGTGAACTCTCATAGGGGAGGAGCAACAGTTTCTCCAAGAAAGGCTGTCTCTCCTGGTTTAGCTGTATTAGTAGAGAACACTTCCATGAATAATGGTTGTCCTCTCCACGTGAGCTCACGAATCTCCTTCCAATCTAAGGTTCAGTATTCATTGGCCCATTCATCAATGATTTGGTTCTTGTATCCTGCAAGCTTCTCGACTATCACCACAAGTGCTAGAGGAAGATCTAGCTCTGGCAAGCTAGTTGTGGCATAATATGCTTCTAAAGAGTCCTTATAGACCTCTTGAAGTGGGTCATCCTGAAAGACCTTTGTCACTGGAATTTGTCGTACAAACTCCCATTGGTTCTCATCCCCCTGATGCATTTTGCTCTTGCCTTTCTAAATTTAGATCTACAAAAAGTAAATCATCTATGGATGGCTTTGAGGACTGGGCATTAGATGGTCCAGGCATGTCCGGCTCAATGAGCCAATCATCTCTAGACTCCCTTGCTCCGGAAGGCTTTGATAAATCTAGGAGCTCACTCTTAGATTGCTCTCCTAATCTCTGGATGATAGGTGACTTCATATAGCGAACACCATCTCCACCCATGTACATGTTACCCTGGTCATTCACTAGAGGTGCTCTATCAAGCTCTGAGAAAAAGTCCGCAATCTTAACGAGATACCGTTGTTGTGGATCCCTAAAGATCTCAGCTCCTTGAGCATTCGTGTAGACATATTGAAGTCTCACATTGAGTGGTAACCCCATGGTGTCGGCTTCAAATGGATTAAAAGATCTTGTGGGTGTCCTATTTGGGGCTAAGGGATGACTATTTGACGGCCCTAGATTGTCCATAGACAATGAGCTAGTTGTCCTGGAAAGGGTATCCGAAAAAAGTTTCAGCAATATCTGCCAAATTTCCTATCGATTGGGTCCCACTTTCCTGCGTAGGTACTCTAGAAGGTGCCCTAGACCCTATGGCAGTGTCTATATGACATCCCGACCGCAAGTGCATAAGGTCAAATTTTAAGGTTTTTTTTTTCAAAAAAAATCCAAAAATTTTCAAGTTGGCTCAAACTTTGCCAGAACCCCCTCGAACACATTAGGCTAAAAAAATAGCGTATTTTTCAGGATCGAAAATCGCCTTAAATTTACCAGTTTCCCATACTGACTCACTATGGGAAAATGGTTTCGAGACCGAAATTTCGACAATGGGTGTTTTCTAACTCCTCTCGAAAAGTTAGATAACCTCCCAATTTTTGCGGCAGAAAATGAAAAATTTTCCAGACTTTTTTTTTTTGCCACTCCCTTATCCGATGCGGTGGCAGTCTTTATGGTGCGGTGTGTGGGTCTCTCCGCGCGGTGCGCTGTTCACGTACAACCGCCTTCTTTTATTATTATTATTTTTTTCTCTTTTTTGAAGTGCGTGTGCAGTGAACTCAATGCGTGTGCAGTTGTGAGATTTGCGCGAATTCAATGCATGTGCAGCTGTGAGATTTGCAGCGAATTCGAAATGTTCAGTCTTCATGTGTGTGTACAGATTTCAGTTTCTCTACAGGTGCAGGTTTAACAGAGAACTAAAATGCACAAAATTAAAGATGCAGAAAACTAAACTAAGCTAAGAACAGAAAATAAAACGAACATGCTATAAATTGAAACTGTAAAAATTAACCTCAAACAGCAAAAATTATCCTCAAACAGACTGACAGAAATGCAAAAACAGGCCTCTCTTTTTCGCACACAAATTGAAATTGGCAGGTTTAGCGCCTACCTCCAATCTTTTCCGTGTGTTGAATCATGGGACAAGCGTAGCTAGCTAATCGCACTCAAATTGCAAGACAAATAAAGAGAATGTAACAACAGATTAGTCTTAAATAAGTACCAAAATTAGTCCCAAAGCCTGCTCTCCTATCCAACAGTTTTGCAACCGATTGGAGCTTAACAAGGAGTGGTAGTGTGTGTATGGTGCTCAACTAATGTAGGCACTCACTCCCCAGCAGCCACGCCATTGTAGAGCGGTTCTCTATACCGTGCAATATAGTGCTCATAGAGTACTACCGATCAACAAATGTGTTAAGAAACACAATGTCAATCCGAGGACTCGACCCGATTAGTGCATGAAGGCTTATCCCATGAGGGAGAGCTCACATACACGAACCACCACTTGACGATTCAACCATTCAACACCTCAATCAATCTCTCAATCCCTTAAATCCACTACACTAATCAAGAGAACAAGAAATGCATGGCAATCTCTTAATCCCATTCAAACATTGATTAAATCTTAGCTTTCCCTAATGCCAGCAAACCCATAAGTGTACATCTACTAACCCACAAGCTTATAGAGAGAGTCTATCCATGAATAACTCATTGCCAATGAAGTGGGCAAGAGCTTGCATCAATGGAGACTACACACACACACACTACAAACATGCATACACAAGAGAAAGAAAGAAGCATTTAAGAATTCATGGAAGTGAATGTGCATCTGTGTGCACATAAGTTTAGAAGTTATGCCCTAGATTTTTATTAAGCTAGACCTTAGATTAATTATTAAGTAGTTAGACATGTTAAAAACCTAGTCAAGGTTAAGAACTCAATAAATAGAGAAATGTTTGTTCTAGAATTATGATGATAAACCTAGGATAGAATGGAAATAGAAGTTCAAATTTTAAGAATTAATTTTCTAAGTTTATGCATTAGGATGTATGGCCTAGGGATGCACACAAATGTGCACATTTTTACATGAATGTGTAGAAATGGACCCTTCCTATAGAAATTTGGTTACAAGATTATTAATCAATGAGAAGTTAGAATCCTTGAATAAGAAATATTTTTTGGAAAAGTCCTAACGCTAGCAAGAGAAAAAGCCAAGAATTACTGTTTGAGAGAAAAAGTTTTTTAGGAGGATAAGAAGGCCTTAGATCAATAAATTTTGATTAGTGAAATTCTTAGGATCTTAACATTAATATAAAGAATTATAGAGAGAGAATAATTAATCCCTAAAGTAGAATCCTAGAGAGAGAACTCACTTAAATAGAATTCTGGAGAGAGAAGAAATGAACTCAAAATGAGAAAAAAACGACCCCCTCAAGAAAGTGCAATTAAGACTAAGATTAAGCTAAGATGGGGGATTGGATCAAAGAATTATGGTTGATCTTAAAAAATCTAGGATTAAGTGAAAAATACAAAGATTTCTAGAGAGAGAAAGCCCTAAGCATCCCCTTAAACTCTTAAAGAGAGGTAATCCTTAAGATCCTCAAGACTGATTAAATAACTCTTAATATACAGGAAGACTTAATTCTAAGAGATCAAGATTACCATTGTTATATAAGGAAGACCTTAGACAATGATTGGCTAAAATCCCCAAGAAAAGGAAAGAGTTTCAGAAGATCTCATGAGGATATGTTATGATCAAAGGAATTCAACTTGTTTGGAGTTTTGATTGGAGGGCTGTGATGTCTCCTCAAGATTGTGTTGATCCCATTTTGGGTTAACAAACATGCTCCTCCAATTGAGGAAATTTATAAGTGTCATGTAAAGGCACTATAAACGTTGTATTGAGATACTGGCCACCCAAGGCCTTAGTTAGTGAGTTTTGGGTGCCCAAGTGTGAATAAGGACTAGTTGTATAAAAGGCAATTTTCATAAAGAAATGAACCAGTCTCCCTTTGTGCTATGAGAGCTCTTCTCTTGTCTAGAGAGGCAGAGAGAAAGAGACTCGTGAGAGGTTACTCTAGTGCATGTTTCTCTTTCATGCATGTGTGAGAGAGTGAGAGGTAGATTGCCTTGCATCGTGGTAAGAGCAACTCCATGGTGATAGCATGGAGGGGGAGATCGGAGAAGTGAAACTTCCAAAGAGAGCTTGGGGAGCCTCAAGGAACGTGAGCTCAAAGCATTGGTAAGTACCCAATGATTGTTGTGTCTATTGCTTCTCCCGTTTGCGGTTGTGTGGAGTTCCCTCTTGGGAGGTGCAGTAGGCCATAACATTTTTGGTGCCGCTGCCGAGGAAACACCTTTGTTTCTTCCACCCTCTAGAGCTTCATCTCTCATTATGCAAGATTCACCATTGCCTTTTCATTTGGAAGGTGCAATGTGAAGAAAGTGTGTAGATAAGATTTGAGTGGTAAAGAAAAATTTACAAAAAATTGTGTTAGAAGTGTGGGTGAGTACTTGGGAAAACCTAGAGGAAAGCTACACTTAGTTTTACATTCAATTTGGTTGTTTTTCATCACCAATTCCTACAGCATGAGCTAGCACGAGGTGACACATTTTGTTTGTTTTAAAAAAAACACAAAACTATAAAAATAAAGAGCCATCAATTGTATGATTTGCATTGCATTCCTCGTCCTTGGCACAAATGTTCAGGATCATTGGGATAGGGAAATCACCCTCTAACCTTCATTCTGTCAACACGGATATTAACATGTGAAAGTGCAAAAAACATTTCATGATGTGAAACATTCCTTGCTATTCGGCATGAAATACCTTTTGCAATTAGTGTTGGGAATCTCGAGATTACCGTACTAAAACTAGTTCGCCTTATCTTGACACATCTGACATAACAAAACTGAAAAATCTTATCATGTGAAATTCCAACGAAGCATTTCACGACGTGAACCACACTCTGTTTCACAAGGTGAGCTGTTTGATACTTCATGACGTGAACCATAACTTGCTACTTCATGGGTTAATACTTCACAAGTTAACCCTTCTCACACCTTAGAGATTCACATGTTAGCCATTCATAAGTTAAGCTTTCATGGACTACTAGTTCACAAGTTAAGGGTTGTCAGACTAGGGGTAAGAGTAGAATCCTAATTACACCATTGGAGTCTATCTGACTTAAATTGAAGTAATTCTGATGAAAATTTGAAACATGAAACATCAATTTGTTGAAGTGTGAAAAATAGTTCACGATGTAAACAACATTTTATGTCACGGCATGAACTGCTACCTCCTACTTCACAACATCAACCATTCTCTATGATTTCATGGATATCTGCTATTTCACAACCAAGACAGACAGTTTGATATAAAAATAGGTGAAAAGGTTGGAATAGTGATTTCGCCTGTCGGAACATATTCTTAGGCACTTGAGGTTTGGTAAACTTATTTGGCGACGATCTTACCCCTGACAATAGTGCATCAAATCACCCAGGTTTCTCCTACCAAAGGAGTGTTAGTTCAGGCCGCTCAATGAGCACTCGATTGAGTGTTTCAGCTTGGAATAATTTGATCACCATAGAAGAAGTTATGAAGAATCCATGGAAGAAGGGCTATGATTCTCTGGCCTTGGAGAGGAAGAAAAACCATCTTCCCCTGTTGGATCCAGCAGAATCTTTCATATTACCAAGGGATTCTTTAGTCTCCAACACAACACGGAAGATGAAGCACAATTTGCAAGCACGTGCCCACCAACTAGCGTAGGACATGGTCTAAGACCATAATTACCAACCCAACCTTCTAGCCCTAGGCATACTAACATAGTAAGGCTCAATGGGATGACCCCCTAGGGTTAGAAGGGATAAGGCCCAAGTGTCGCCACCAGGATAGGTCAAGTCTTCTTACCCACATCGGAGGAAATAGAAATAGACTTCAAGAGGGTTAAGGCAGAGCAACAATTGTTGCTATTGAGCTTAATAAAATAAGAGGTATATACTCAAAGAACAAGGGTGTAATAGCAGGAAATGGAGGAAGTGCATCCATTTTGACCACGTGGCAAAGAACCAAAAACATCTAGAAATGCCACTGATAGCATGTGGATGGGAATAATAGATGGAGTGATACCAACTCTGGAACCCATCCATGAGGAACCAAGGGCTGACAAAAGCCTTGAGACACAAGAAGAGGAGGACAACCTACCTAGGGCCCCTGTGCAGGTGGTGAGGATCATCTCTATACAACAGAGGATATACAAGAAATGATCAATGATCCCACATTCTTGCAAAGCATGGAACTCTTGATCGAACAAGGCTGAGGCTACTAACAATGAGCCCGACAATGAGGAATTACCCGGACCCAGCAAAATAGACACAAACTGTTGAGTTTTAGATTCTAATTGTTGTAAGCTGCCTCACATCTTCTTACCTTTTTTTGGATTTCTTGGCCCCCTTTAGTTCCTGAATGAGTTCTTTGGTCTCTTTTAAGGTTGTCTGACCCTCCTGTAGCTCTTATGGAATGATAGTAAATGGTTCCAAGGATCCTTCAATTTGGGGTACCTTTGCTTCCTGAGTGCCTTCAAACTTGAAGGTTAGCTACATGGCTGAGCACTTCATTAGGAAGTGAATGGGGTCTTCTTGGGCCCTTTAATTTGCCCAAGCCTAATCAAGGTGATTAAGGAATAGCCAAATGGGGGGTTGCCATGTGGACTGAAATGTTGGGTTTGTAAGAGAGGTGTAAGAGTGGTCAAAGGGTGCACTTTTTCCCCCAAAAAGGGGGGAGGCAATTTTACAATTTTCGGACCTCCATAACTTCTACATACAAGCTCCGATTTGAGCGGAGATTATAGATCCGTGATCTACGCATCAAGAGCTTTCCATAGATATGTTACATGATATGGTTTTGTCCGCTAGATTTTAAATTCCATTTTTTTCCCAAAATTCAAATTCAAATAAAGTAGCCGTTTTGAAGCTTCTAATTAGAAAACGTTTCTTCTTAAGAGAAAAGGTTTGACTCCTTAAACTGCCAAATAAAAGGGCCCAAGAAGCCTTCCATTGAGGTCCTAATGTAGTAAGGATATAGGGGTTACACACCTTTGATTGGTGTGACTTGAGGTAATTCTTCATTTCTCTATGTATGTACCATGCCCAATCTTCCTCTTTTTCTTCATGGACCTTAGCTATACGATTTAGGGGTACCCTGTTATACATGGGTTTTACCTGCATAAGCATGGACATGGCTTTGAAATGTTTTTCATCTACTTCATTCCGTATATTGTCATATTATATCCCATTGGAGTTATAGGAAATCCTCTTCAGCATGTATTCAATAGGTATCTGCTCCAAATTGTGGACATGTGTCGAGATGGGTGGGGGTAGCTGAGCAACGCATATCAACTCCTTTGTGATGAGGACCTGCTCAGTGGTGCCATATGACTTTGTTATTGTACCTCACTTAGTGGCTTTGTCATAGGATTTCAGATACTCTGTACATAAGTTGGGTTGATGGTGCGGGGAGGATTTGTGATTTCTTCTAAGGCCCACCTTCTCTAGCTTCTTCTTGACATCTAGATCCTCCAATATTTGCAAACACTCTAGCTGGTTATGGTATTGGAGCATAATCTTTCCGTGTACCGTCTATATGTCCTTGGTGATCATGGAACCCTGGAATCTCTTTGCATATGGCCCAAGGTAGCTAAGCTTGGTGACGTGTGGTGCTCTCGTCTTCCACTGGAGACCCTTGTGGTACTAGCTTGAGTTACAGCCGGATTTTCTTCAACCTCTGGGTCTGATGTAGTGGAGGAGGCTATCTGTAACATTGAAAAGAACATCAGTCATGGTGACTAGTAGGAGCTCGTGGTCCTCCTTTTTTCTTGCTTTTTATGTGTGTTCTGATAGGAAGAGTGTTAGTGGGGTGAAAAATAAAGGGTCTATGTTGGGGATGAGTCCTAATTCGTGAAGGTGCACACTCTGAAATGGCCTAGCATGAAATAGCAGTGCGTGAAAGGTTAATCCATGAAATGTTAGTATGTGAAGTGTGAAGCCATGAAATGTTAGTACGTGAAGTGTGAAGTCATGAAAGGCTTAATACGTGAAAGACTTAAGCCGTAAATGGCTTATCGCGTGAACGGCTTAGCCCGTGAAGTGTTAAGCTATGAGAAGCTTAGCGCGTGAAGTGTTAAGCCATGAAAGGCTTAACGCGTGAAAGGCTTAAGCCATGATATGTTAAGGTGTGAAAGGCTTAAGCAATGAAAGGCTTAGCCCGTGAAGTGTTAAGCCGTGAAAGGCTTAACATGTGAAAGGCTTAGCCCATGAAGTAGTAGTTTCTTGTTTCGTGAAACAACAGAGTTGGGTGTGTCATGTTTTTTAGTGTGGAATGAGTGTTAGTGTTGTGGCTTGGTATGAGCAAAACAACTTCTAAGTGATCAATGTATTGCTATCTAAGACCGATAGTTAGTGCGGACTCCATGAAATAGCAAACTACTATTTCACGGGTTAATAACTATGCCCTTATGAGGCGATTTGGGGGAAGATAGTTCACATTTCACATGTAGATGGAGTGATAGAGGATTTAACGAGAAATGGCAAGATGAAAAACTAGAAGAAGGAAATATGTAGTCTATTAAGTGACGAATGCATTTGATTGTTTCACGTAGGATGTAACATAATGCTTTTATTTAAATGAATGAACAATCAAAGGTGGATAAAATGCTCCTACCTGAGATCGATGGTCACAAGCAAGGATAAGGAGATGAATACCAATGCAAACGCAATTGAGCATGTGATGGAGATGATGAAAAATGCACAAGCTCCGGAAGCAGGATGAGGAAAAATGCACAAAAAGAGGAAAAAAGAAGAATATATGATTTGATCGTCGATCCCCGGCGGCTAGCGTACTTGGGTATGTCATGTGTCTGCGTATGATTTGTGTAGGGTTTTTGACTGTTTCACAGTGTGAATTGCTAGAGTCAATTCACGTCATGAACCATTTTGAAGTGTTTCATGGCGTGAAATAGTTCAGAGCGTTTCACGGTGTGAAGTATCCCGGACCGGTTCACGGCATGAAACTGTCTGATCCCTTATGCATGCAAATTTGGATACCCTATGGTTTCCTATATGCTCAAACCCTCAAGACCACACATTACGGGGAGGAGAAGAATACACGTGAAATGAATGGACATGTTTCACGGCATGAAAGGCATACTCCTTTACCTCATACCCATTTGCTTGGGGATGGGTACCTCATGTGATCCTTCTCTGTTTATTGCCACGGAAACCAATGGGGTACCTTGGAACCTATGGGTATTTACTATTGCAATCACTTCAGTTTAGAGTGAGAGCTTCTAATTTTTTCCTCCATCCAGTTGAGTAGTATATCCATCAAATCTTGGTGAACTTGTTTTGTTATGAGTACACCCAATATGAAATTGCTTTCTTCATAGATTCAGCTATCTTTAAAACAATCATTTAATGAAGCCATAGTATCACTGATCACAATCCTCCAAAATATCCGGTTGAATCTTAATTTCCAATCATTCCTTCATCGGAGTATCTATGGCATCATTGGCAACCAGAACGCTCACCACCTGTCCACTTTTTGGGTGGCATAAACCACGTTTTTAGGGTGGCATATGCATCGCGTTTGGGTGGCATAAACGACGTTTCGAGGGTGGCATAAACCACGTTGTTAGGTGGCATAAACGACACAAATTGAGTGGCATAAACACCTAAGTTTGGGTGGCATAAGCAACCTTTTTTGAGTGGCATAAACGACCCTACGAATGTGGCATAAACGACCCTATTTTGGGTGGCATAAATGACCCTATTTTGGGTGGCATAAACGACCCTGTTTGGGTGGCATAAACGACCTTACGAAGGTGGCATAAGCGACCCTATTTGTATTATTTTTTTTAGCCGTTGGGGTCGCATAAAAGACCTTTGTTTTGAACGTTTTTTTTTAGCCGATGCGCATTCTCTCCTCTCCTCATACACATTATCTCCAGTTGTGTCTCTTGCACACACATTCTCTCTCTCTTTCTCCCTCTCTCTCTCTCTCACACACACACACACTTCACATAAACATTAGTCTCTCTCTCTCTCTCTCTTTCTCCCTCTCTCTCTCTCTCACACACACACACACTTCACATAAACATTGGTCTCTCTCTCTCTCTCTCTCTCTCTCTCTCTCTCTCTCTCATACACACTTGCCTCTTTATCACACACACATCGTACGTATACAAACATCATAAAAAATCTCTCTTTCTCTCTCTCTCTCTCTCACACACACACATACGCATGCGCATTCGTGTACGACAAAAGACCCAAGAATCGACATACATCGACTTTTGAAAAAGCAATGGCCGACATCGATTACGGTAAGTATAAATTAAATTTTGCAATCAATTAACATTTAAATCTATAGATTTGGGAGGTAGACACTTCAAGAAACTCTTGATAGATGTAACACATGTGCATCATGGCCAAAAACACACATACATAAAGAAAATGTTAATGAAAGAGCGCCATCATTCTGAATGAGCGACTATATGTATCAAAAAATTATATCTACAAACTTAGCACTAAATGGCTCTATCATTAATCGGAGTCATCGGAGGAAGAGTCCTCCTCTTGTACATTCTTGGGTGGTTGCGATGATAACCCTGCTGCTACCTGTCGAGCAACCTCGTCCATGTCGTTCTCACCATGTTGCTCCTGTAATTAAAAATGTCTATTAGCTATTTGAGTATAAAAAAAACCACATAACATATAACACATGCAGATCTTGATTGGCATAAAATAATATTTGATAGAATTGGAGATCTCACGCTCGCTGAAGCTACGCCCCATCCCTGCCTGCGCGACCTGCACACCAGCGCCCCCCCCGCCATTACGCCTGCTCTTGCCCCCCCCCCCGCCTGCTGTAGTTCCTGCGCCCCTCCCCTTGTTGCTCTGCCCGCCGCCAGTCTCTCCTCCCCCCCTTCGCCTGCTTCGCTGCTGCGCCCCATTCCCTCGCTGCTGCGCTCCCTCCTCGCCCCTTGCCTCCTCGTCTTCTCGCCCCATCCCCTGCTTCACACCCATCTCTCCTCTCCTTCGCCCTGACCCCCCTCCGCCAGCATTCGCCTCTTTCGCGCAGCTATCTCCTCCCCGCCTCATTCGCTCTATCTCCTCCTTGCCTCATTCGCTCTCCTCCCTGCCTCATTCGCGCAGCCATCTCCTCCTCGCCTCATTGCTCCTCATTGCGCAGCTGCCCCCCCCCCCCCCCCGTTTTTTTTAAAAAAAATTTTAAAACCCCCCCTCCCTCTCGTGCTGTTTTCCGCCCCCCAGGGGGTTTTGCTTTCCGTTTTTCCTCTGGTCTTCCGCCTCTCTGTGTGCAGCCCGCTTCTTGCAGGATTTCCGCTTTCGCCTCGCCTACGCCTGAGCTTCAGACTCTGATGGAGACTCCTCCCGCCTCGCCTCAGAGGGACTCATCCGCAGCCCCCTCGCCCGCCCAGGACACCCCCATTAGGCTTTCTCTTTCGCCGGAAGAGGAAGCGAGCCTCACCGCAGAGGTGGAACGCCTCCAGGCTCATTCCACCATCTGCCGTATAGTCGGCACTCGCCCCAGCAGAGGGGAGATCAGGGATCTTCTTCAGGCTCGCCTTCTTGCAGATGTGGGCAAGATCCTGGATGTACAGCTCCTGGGCCGGGGCCATTATCAGATCGAGTTCGAGGCCGCCCAGAGCGTTGCCAAGGTCCTTGCCATGAGTCCTCTGGACATCAGGGGTGCTCGGGCTTTCTTCAGACCTTGGCAGCATGGATTTGACCCAGCAGCGACGAAGCAGGGAGAGCGCCTCTTCCATATTACAGTTTGTTTCCCTGGGCTCCGCCGGGAGTATCTTCCGCTCCTCTCCAGGCTCGGAGCATTGGTGGGCTCGGTACTAGAGACGGGCCCCTCAGCAGCTTCAGTGGTGGCCAGAGCAGCTGGGCTACCTTCGGTCAGAGTGTTGGTGTCTGACATCTCCTCCCTTCCTAAGGTCATTCAGCTACCTAGGATAGGGGGGGGGTGGATAGATCAGAGAGTGGAGTTCTCGGGGCTCCCGAACCAGTGCTTCATTTGCAGGCAGGTCGGTCATCTGGCCAAGGCCTGCCCTCGCAGGAGACCTCGACCCTCACCACAGCAGCAGGCTACTGATGGCCCGCCCACAGATTCGGCTCGGCAGGCTGCCTCAGGGACGCCTGCTCAGGCCACAGAGACCTCGGAGTGGCAGCCTGGACAGGGGCGCCGCCGAGGGAGACAGCCACAGCAGCACGCCGAGAGACCGCTGCAGCAGCAGCCACAGTCTCAGCCTCACTGGGTTCCCGTGAGGAACAGCTTTGCTCCCCTTCAGGAGGAGACCCCTGCAGCGACCGAGGACCAGGAGATGCCAGCTCCCCCTCCTTCATCCCCCCCACCCCCGTCCCCTCCCACCGCCTCGTTTCCACCTTCGCCTCCTCCCACCCCCGCTCCGGTTTCGGCAGCGGCTCCCTCTCCACCTCCTTCGTCTCCCCCTCCTCCCCCTCCGCCCGTCTCACCTTCCCGGGAGACCCCGGCAGTTCCCTGGTGCTCACCTGCAGTCCGGAGAGCGCTGAGCACTGACCTCGCTCGAGCATCACAGAGGAGACCTATGCCGATTAGAGCCTCACGGATTTCATCTATCCACAGTCGGCTGAGTCGCCTTGGCATTAGACAGCGCTCGGAGGCCTTTGATTATACCTTTACACGGCTTTTTGGAGCAGAGGGCCCCCATGAGCGAGCACCCGTTCGAGTCCATGTAGTGATACCTCCGGCCCGCGGGGAGGAGGCACTAGACTCAGCGGTGGCCTTCTCGTTCCCTCTATGTGGACCTTGTGATCGGGAGTGGACTCTAGAGCTCGCTCTCAGCACTTTGAAGACTCAGGCAGTTGAGTTTTCTCACCACATGAGCGATCTGGAGGTGACAGATGTGATAGGCCGACTTTGGGAGTTGGCTCATTTTTTCATGGATCCCGGGAGTGTGGATACCTCAGGGATTCGGCATCTGGTCGTGCGCATAGTGGCAGACTTGGCACGCGACCCTGGATATGTGAGTATACACGAGGTTTCTCTGTCAGAGCAGGAGGCAGTCGCCATGGGCCACAGCCACTGGCGCCTGATCCGGGATTCTTGCAGTACACCGGGTGGGCAGATTCGCAGCCGTTCGGATGGGGACTACTCTCCATCCAAGCCGCTTGCGAAGGCCCGCCGCACGGCTGAGACAGCATCCACCTCAGCAGGGCATCCATGAGGATCATCTCATGGAATGTACAGGGCCTTGGCGGAGCACACTTTATACGAGGCGATCTTACGGCGCCAGGCCTTTCACACCACTTGGCGCTGTGGCCCGTTCTACACCTTACACACGGGATGCCCCCGTTGGCACTACAGGCCACCTGTTTGGCTCTTCCCCCCCCCTATTGTATGATTTAGCCACTCAGTTTTTTATACTGATGCTTGTATTTTGCAGCACCTAGGGAGAGTCTCCCGGGCTGCCATGATGTATTCACTGCTCTTCTCTCTCTTAGGAGCAGGAGAGATCTTTTGTAGCCCTGCGGGCGTTTTTATATAACTACTGAAAGGATCTTTTCTCGAAAAAAAATAAAATAAAATATTTGATAGAATTACTTACAAAAGCATCGGGTGTCGGCATCTCCTTCTGTAGCGCTCTGTAGCCGTAAATTGTGGCTCTCCATATCTCGTCTGCAGATGGTGCTCGACCATAATCCTTTCTCTGTCATTTAAACATTGCATATATATAAGTAAGAAGTGAATTGAATGCATATGAGATCATAGATACATGGATACATATATATATATATGTATGTATATACAAATAGCTATAGATAGTCGAACAAAAAATTTGTGCACTTACAAAGAGTGCTCGAAAGCCACTAGAGCCCATCCGGCCAAGCCGAGAGGTGTGTCCTGACTGGACACGAGCCTGTGCTGCCTCCTGCAAATTAAATGTGCTTTTATATGAATATATAATTAATGCTATTCGAGAAGTACCTATCATATGCATTGAGTGAATTAACTTTGTGTACCTTCTGTTGAGGCCATGTCACTCTCAAGCGAATCTCTTTCTTGAAGTGCCGCCAAGAATCTTTGCACATCGCACGTGGGCATGTATGCTCAGGGACGACCGCAAATTTCCTAAGCATTTAACAACAGTGTGTTATTACAAGGTTTCACAATTTACGATCAATAAACATATAGATGGATATATAAACACATATACATAGGTAGGTGGATAGATAAATAGATAAATGTAGCGGTCAGTATGCGCTATGGATGCTCAATTGGGTGCATTTGGAGAGCGTACTGGCTCTCCGAATGGACCAATTGCACATCCATAGTGCATACGGACCGGCTGACGGTCCGTATATGCTATGCTAACGCATTTGGGTGCATGTCAATTACACCTTGAAGAACTATTTTGTGCAAGGTTACTGTAAGCCTCTAATATGGACATAAGTATAGTAAGAAGGTATGATTACAAATTAACTAGTTTCTGTTGAGGGAAGAACATTATTCCTAACCTGGGGATAAGCAAATATGCATTGTGCGCTACCATAGCATTTACAAACACTTCTAGGATGATTTTGTATGTGTATTATTTTTGTTCAAGTTTTCTTTGATTTTTAATGATATTAATATGACATTAATATTTTATGAATGCAGATTCCGGATCATCCTCTGGGACACCGCCTCCTCCCACTCTTCCTGTGCATCCATCTGTAGTTGCGAGAGGAGATGGTTCCTCTTCTTCCACATCATCTACGACACTAGGCGACTCACAAACATATTACGTTGAAAGAATCGCATGTTGGTGTGCAGCATGCCATGGCACTCATCGATGAATGCGACGCATATGTTTTGCCCATATGGAGCAGTATGGTCCATGTCCTGATATGCCACCGCAAGAGGAACGGGAGCATCCCATGGTAAGTGATGTCATTTTAGAACTATGTATAAATTCATATCCAAGTTTACTCCGCACTATTAATCGTGTTCCATGTGTGTCTCACCCTTCATATAATCAACAATGATGCATTATTCAGCACATACAAGTTCTACATCCTCGATTTCATGAGGATTGTGAAGAACATGGAATTGATCCTTCATTCCTTCCACGCACACGATATGGTCAAGCTGTTTTTCAGTTGCAAATGGAGGCATCATCAACTTCTTTGCCCCTCGGTGCCCAATCAGCCTCGGTGCCCAATCAGAGACATTGGGATTCAAACGTACGATCGTAGACACTATGGAGGATGGTTGGGAGCAGCCCTTCCAGCAGACGGAGAGGTTTTCAGCTTTTGGGGTGCTCGATATGTGATTGCACCATCTACCATTCCCAATGGTGGACGAGGTCTCTTTATTGCACAAGATTTACGCGTTCTCGCAAACTCAGAGGTGACTCTTATGTCATTTTGTGGGCCCATTTATGGTTGGGGCGCATGGCATGCACTTGTTCGCTTTATCAGAAGTATGACAACATATGGGCTTTGTGCTAATGCGGCCTCACTCACCGAAAGAAACATTAGATATAATTGTGGATCGCGGCGTTATATTGATGGAAGACCCTATGCTCAAGGAAATATAGCAGGGCTAATCAATAGTAGTAGAGGGAGAAATGAGAGAACAAATTGTAACTTTATGGAGTGTGAGAATAGTCACGAGCCATGTTATATGATTAGAGATGTACCCATATATATAGTAGTGTGTGCTACAAGATCATTACAAACTGGCGAGGAATTATTTGTAAATTATGGATGGCGTCGGCCATCACCAGCCCCTCTTTGAGAATGAAATTTGAGATAAATTGTCGGCCTAACACCATATTGGGGAATATGGGAATTTCCCACAAGTTTGTTACACGTGGTCAAAAGTTTGGATTAACCATAACTTGAACACCACTAATCCAAAATGAGCGCTTTATAGCTCTTTAGATTCCATTTTTCAAGCGCTTTCCAACGATAGGTCATATGATAGGGTTTTGAGAAACTTACAAACATGTTATCCATGTCCCCTTTTTAAGTATTCAAAAATGGGAATTGGGAAATTCCCAAATTCACTAATATGGTGTTGCCTCTTAAATTATGTATGTTTCAAATAATGTATCCAGCTTTGTAGCCCAATCAGCATTTAATTTTGACAAATATTTGATGATATATTTCATTGTCTCGTCAGTAATACAACTAAGGGTATTTTAGTGTCTTGTCTAAGGTTATCTTGAGTATAGATTTTTGCTGCTAATATGCTTGAATTGTGTTGTAAAAAGGGTTTTAATGTTATGATTATATCACTTAATAATTCGATTGTTGTTACTTTAAAATCATTTCTTCATGTAGACTATGTTTATACATGCAGTGTCCAGATGTTGAGGGTGTATCTAGCTCTCACCGAAGTCACCATATCTTGCCAGAGGAGTACATGAGGCTTTTACGTACACAAGATCCAAGTACATATCAACGACTTAGAGATGAGTACAATGCAAAATGCAGAGAAAAAGCGACCAATCATGTTGATGATGACATCAATGAGTTTATCGACGATCCACCATTCATGTCAATTAAGAAAGAGCATTTAATATTGTCTTTGTTGATTCCTGGTATGTGACAAATATTCTCATTTCTAAATAGCACACTCATTTCTATTTGAAAAATGTCAAATTTAAACGATGCATCAATGTAGGGAAGCGGCAAGTTAAAGACATCAACGTATATCTTGCACCGCTCATTGATGACTTGCAACAAATATGGAAAGGAGTAAATGTTATTGATATGTCAAAACCTGTGGGTAATAGAAGTTTCAAGGTTCGTGGCATTTTAGCATGGACAATACATGACTATCCTGCCTATGGCTTTGCATCAGGTATAGCACGGCTCTTTAGTTGTTTGTTTGTTTATACAATCAAAAAATTTAGATGTTGAAAACATAAAAACAATTTTTGTTTCTCTCAGGCCTATCAACAAAGGGTTACAAAGCATGTCCACCATGCGGTGATTGGCTACGCTCCAAATATAGTCGAAGTTTGAGTAAAAATATATACCTTCGATATCGACGATTTTTGCCTCCAGATCATGTGCTACGTTCCAAAGCGAATGCGAGACATTTTAATGGCAAAGTGGAGAATGGACGTTGTCCAACGCGAATGACTCCAAGAGACTGGTACGTCAAGTGGACAAACGAACCTCTAATAGATCCGGAGGCAGAACTTGCAAGCGATAATGATGACGAATATGATTTGCGGTAGTCGTCGAGAGGCAAGAAATCAATGACACAGAATTCCTCCATATGGTATACGTTGGAGTATTGGAAAGATCTAAAAATAACTCATTTGCTTGATCCCATGCACATATTTAAAAATGTTGCACACTCGCTTTGGAATCATCTTATGGGCTTCAAGGATACAGAGGCTGCAAGGGCAGACCTAAAGATTTGCAACTGCAAACGATCACTATGGCCTATAATCAATGAGGAGACAGGAAATATTACTTATTCACAGGCACCATGGGTACTCATCACAAAGCAAGAGATAAGCATCATCAATGAGCGAATACGATGCATACGTACTCCTACGGGCTATGGTGGTTCATTGCAAAACATGTTTACCATGGATGATAACTCTCTTTCGGGTCTAAAGACACACGACTGGCATAACTTCATTAAGGTATGGTGCCTCTCTAACATGTATCGTCAATTTCTAATGAAGGTGCCATTACATTATCATTTGTTAACACTAGAGCTAATCTGTGTGCAGCACGTCTTGCCACTTGTTATCGACGGTTGTTTGACTAAGGGTATTAGGGATGTTATATATCGATTGGGATCATTGACAAGGTATTGACAGTGGAACATCATATTATTCTTACTTCTTTGTCACAAAAATCTTATGCTAATCACATTGTTTCTCTATATAGATGGATTACATCCAAAGAGATCGACTCACGTGATATCCCGCAACGAAAGCTAGAGTGTATTGAGCTCCTTTGTCTGATGGAGAAGGAGTTACCTACCTCCTTTTTTGACATTCAAGTCCATGTTATGATCCATCTCGTTGAAGAGATAGAGATTGCTGGGATCGTGAGTACACGATGGATGTTCTGGGTTGAAAGGTACATGGGGGTATTGAAAGGATTTGTGTGCCAGCAAGCAAGACCCGAGGGATCCATGATGGCAGAGGGATGGTTGCTTCACGAGTGCATGTATTATCTATCCGAGTACTTGCAACATGTGGATAACGAAGCTCCTCCTGGTTGGAGAGAAGAATAATTAGACAACGAAACCACAGAGATGTTATGTGGGCAAGGGGTCTCACTAAAGATAAGTGCCGAGGAGAGGGAAGCACTTAGTACTTTTGTGGTGTATAACTCAGATTGCATGCAAAAATGGATTGACAAGCATGACAAATAATGCAAAGAGAGAAACAGGAGAAGTAGGGCATCCAAAAAGGGTCGGAGTGCACCTCCAACGATGAGCCTAGAATGGTTGAATACACATATCGGAGAGATGCGAGGGCAGGGGTTTGAAATCTCACTCGAAGAGTTTGAGCTTAGCCTAGGATGCGACACCATGGTAAGTTACTCCAATGTTATATTTTAATTTGAATAATACTACATGTTTTTCTGGATTCTAACCATACATGTTCATGTGGTTCCCATGTGGTTTTAGGTCCGAGCTCACAGTAACATGTGGGTGTGTGGTCAGCATCTCCGCGTCAAGAGGATTGATGATCTTTGTGTTACTCAGGACTCTTGCATCGTTGCGTCCTTTCATCAACTCTCTCGTGCAAGTGCTTGTGACACAAATTTGATTGAGGATGAGCTCGGCTACGTAGGGGATCTGGAGGGCATATACGAAATTAACTATCGTGTTATGAAACAGATACGCATGATTCGTTTCAAAATATTATGCAAACCAAATGATTGAAATATTCAGCATCTTTGAGTAACAAGTTTATATACATTATAATATTGCAGGTAATTTTGAAGGTGCATTGGTTTCGAGCAGAGAACAAAGGAAAAAGGGCCACCTTGAGGCACGAACAAAGCGGCTTCTGGTCGGTTGACTCATCGAAGCTCCTACGAGCAACCAAAGAGCCCTATCTCTTCCCGATGCATGCGCAACAAGCTTTCTTTTACAAAAATCCAAATGGCAATCCATGGTGGCAAATTGTTCATGTGAACCCTAGAAGCCAAAGATTGTTTGATACCACCTTTTCTACTGAGCGTGAAAATACACCACACACAACAATGACCTCTACAGAGCCCGACAATACACCAGACACAACAATGACCTCTATATCACATGGGCAAGGAGATACAATTCTTCGCATTAGAGAAGCAAATTTGATTTCACAAACAAATGTCACACCACCCTCAACGGATGATGAAGGGGATGATTTGGGTAAAGATTTATCGGATGATCCAGGAGAAGATCTACTAGAGGCTGACATTGAGCAAATCTCAGAATCCACCTCGAACAATGCTCCACTCCCTGATGGACTCGGCATATGCCTAACAGAGATGGAACTTCAAGAGGCTATGGCCGACAACGACGAGGTGTTCTTAGAGATTGATATCTTTGGTGAGGCATAGTTTCCAATTGTTCATAAACAGCTTGGCTCATCAATTCAAAAGAAAATGGTAATGTGTTTCTACCTCGATATCCTTTTTTTTCATCGCTTGTTTTGATTGTACATGATACTAACTATAGGGTGGGGTGCTAGGGGGAGCCTCTTGGTCTTAGAGTGGCCTTATGCTGCTACTTAGGGGTTCGATTCCCCTTAGGCTCGTGTTCTATAGTCATGAGTCCATGTACTATGCGTGTGTGTGTTTTGTCTTACAGGCAAAAGTGTTGTGAAAAGAGCTGATCGTGAAGCTAATGCGCAATGAGCAGCTGACGTGGTTGATGATGTAACTGACGATGCTGATGTGGCATCAAGAGCTGAGGTGGCAAATTAGCAACATCTAGTTAGGGTGTGCAAGCATCTAGTTAGCAAGACTGGACTTGAGAGGTTTCCGAGACAAGTAGGGGAGAGAGGGTATAAAACTACTCATACCCTTTATACCTGCTTTATGCCAGAAAGAACTCGCTTCTGCCAGAAGAAGCTGGCCTTTTTGACCAGTAAAGCTGCCCTTTTCCTC